>NW_023270418.1:8468676-8885149 GCF_011800145.1 Mirounga leonina
TTTCCTTTCCTTTCCTTTCCTTTCCTTTCCTTTCCTTTCCTTTCCTTCTTTCTTTCTTTCTTTCTTTCTTTCTTTCTTTCTTTCATTCTTTCTTTCTTTCTTTCTTTCATTCTTTCTTTCTTTCTTTCTTTCTTTCTTTCTTTCTTTCTTTCTTTCTTTCTTTCTTTCTTTCTTTTCTTTTCTTTTCTTTTCTTTTCTTTTTTTTCTTCTTTTCTTTTCTTGGTGAAGTGAACATGTATCCTGAAAAGTTAAACTTGAAAAGGTCAACCTGTCTTTTAAACACTAGGTGTCTGGGAAACCACATGGCTGTGAGCCTTTGCCATGGAGGATTATCTCTGTCTGGAATCAGGTCTGTATACATTATGTCAGCCTCCACCAGTTATCCAGTGATGAATGTGGTGCCTACCTCAGTCAGCTTGGCGTTCCAGGGGGCCCTCTGTCCTCCAACTGATGGAAGAATAACTAATACGCATGACAGAGGATGGTCAAGATAATTTCTCATGGAGAATTCTGGCTGGCTGGCTTTGTACACATGTGTGAGTGATTGTTCTTGCATCCTTAGGGGCAAATCCTCTTGTCCAGTGTGAGTCATAAGAACTGCAGCCTCTCAGTTGGAGCCTCAGGTCACATGTGAGGGGAAACCAGCTTGAAGCTGGAATTTCTCATTCATGCCTTTTCAGTGAAGGACATGAAATATAAAGTCAAGGCGACTCATGTCTTTCCCTCTTGAGAATTTAGTGGTGACCCTTTCAATTAACCACAAACTCACTGGTCTAACTACTGAATTTGGACCTTACCCTTCAGAACTTAAGAGACACATCTAATCCATGCCATTTCCAGTTGGGACACAGACATCCATTCAAGCTCTTGCCTATTCTTTGAATATGGTGCCCCATGATACTAGTGAATGCATGTAATACACATACATGTACATACACATATGAACAAATCCACAATTTAGACTCATGTGTGGAATTTATATAAGTTAAAAAGTCAGTGAGTAAGAATGATTTCTAAAGAATGGTCAGTAAAAGCCCAGTTTGAAACAATGGCCAGTAACAAGATTGGAACAGATTTTTTTATACTATATTTTAGTATTTTTCATTACTCTAAGCTCCATGAAAACAGGAACTTCCTCTGCTTAGTTTTAATAGAAAAAAAAATTTTAGTTAAGAATGTTTTCCACGTCAAATAACAGAATGCCTACTAACAGTTCCTTAACCAAATAGTGGTATTTTTCTCCCATAACATAAAAAAAAAAAAAAGTGGATATAGGCAGCTACTGGCCTGATTCAGTTACTCAGGGATAACAAGGACCTGGGCAATGCTTACCCTTTTGCTTTGCCTTTCTCCCATAGTATTATTGTTCATGCTTTCAAGATGTCTAAAACAGATCCAGAACTTATGCCTGCATTCACAGTCAGAAATCAAGAGAACTGCCAACAGTGGCAAGAGGCTCTCCTCCGTTATGTTTTATCTGGGGGAGAATACGTTCTCCTGAAAGTCCTCATTGTACTTCCTTTCATGATGACTACTCATGGCCTCCCCTGCAGGGGAGGCTGAGAAAGTAGTTGGCTTTTCCAACTTTATAAAAGACATAAAAAAGAAAACAAAAAAATGGAGAATATTGTTAGTTTCTTTGGTGTGGATGACATAGTATATGCTATAAAACTATATCTCTTAGTACCCGATATGGGGCTTGCTACTAGTCAGTAAATAATTACTGAAAGTGATATAATCCCTCATTAATCACTAGCTCTGCTGACTATCTTTCTCTCTTTTTATCAACTCAACAGTTACTCTTAAGCCACAGCAGTTCAAAGGATGAGGGTTCTTTGTTTCCAGGTCCTAGAGTTTCTTCTGAATGGATTTCAGCTTATTTGGATATAAAGCTAGACTTTTACAAGAAAAGATCCAGAAATGAATACATTACATTGTTTGAATTACTTCAACTTTATGTCTTTATATTGGTTATAGCCTTTTAGCTCTCATTTTTTAAAAAAAAGTACTGGATTATTATTGTTTAGTTCCTATAAATTGTTTATTTAAAAAATACATTAAGATTATTGGTTAATTAAGAGAAGACTGAAGTTTATGGTACTGAATTTTATTTCTTTTTTAATTTTAATTTTTTAAATTTTATTTTATTATGTTAGTCAACATACACTACATCATTAGTATTTTTTTTTAATTTTTTTTTAAATTTTTTATTTTTTTTAATTTTTATTTTATTTATTTATTTGAGAGAGAGAGAGAATGAGAGACAGAGAGCATGAGAGGGAGGAGGGTCAGAGGGAGAAGCAGACTCCCTGCCAAGCAGGGAGCCTGATGCGGGACTCAATCCCGGGACTCCAGGATCATGACCGGAGCCGAAGGCAGTCGCTTAACCAACTGAGCCACCCAGGCGCCCTACATCATTAGTTTTTGATGTAATGTTCCATGGTTCATTATTTGCATATAACACCCAGTGCTCCATGCAATACATGCCCTACTTAATACCCATCACTGGGCTAACCCATCCTCCCACCCCTCTCCCCTCTAAAACTCTCAGTTTGTTTCTCAGAGTCCATAGTCTCTCATGGTTCGTCTCCCCCTCCGATTTCCCCCCCTTCATTTTTCCCTTCCTACTATCTTCTTTTTTTTTTTTTTTTAACATATAATGTATTATTTGTTTCACAGGTACAGGTCTGTGAGTCAATAGTCTTACACAATTCACAATGCTCATCATAGCACATACCCTCCCTAATGTCCATCACCCAGCCACCCCATCACTCCCACCCTCCACCACTCCAGAAACCCTCAGTTTGTTTCCTGAGATTAAGAATTCCTCATATCAGTGAGATCATATGATACATGTCTTTCTCTGATTGACTTATTTCGCTTAGCATAATACCCTCCAGTTCCATCCACGTCATTGCAAATGACAAGATTTAGTTTTTTGATGGCTGCATAATATTCCATTGTATATATATACCACATCTTCTTTATCCATTCATCTGTTGTTGGACATCTTGGCTCTTTCCATAGTTTGGCTATGGTGGACATTGCTGCTATAAAAATTGGAGTGCTCGTACCCCTTTGGATCATGACATTTGTATCTTTGGAGTAAATACTGAGCAGTGCAATTGCTGGGTCGTAGGGTAGCTCTATTTTCAACTTTTTGAGGAATCTCCATGCTGTTTTCCAGAGTGGCTGCACCAGCTTGCATTCCCACTAACAGTGTAGGAGGGTTCCCCTCTCTCCGCATCCTCGCCAACATCTGTAATTTCCTGACTTGTTAAATTTAGCCATTCTGACTGGTGTGAGGTGGTATCTCATTGAGGTTTTGATTTGGATTTCCCTGATGCCAAGCGATGTTGAGCACTTTTTCATGTGTCTGTTGGCCATTTGGGTGTCTTCTTTAGAAAAATGTCTGTTTATGTCTTTTGCCCATTTCTTGATTGGATTCTTTGTTCTTTGGGTGTTGAATTGATAAGTTCTTTATAGATTTTGGATACTAGCCCTTTATCTGATATGTCATTGGCAGATATCTTCTCCCATTCTGTTGGTGGTTTTTTGGTTATGGTGACTGTTTCCTTTGCTGTGCAAAGGCTTTTTATCTTAATGAAGTCCCAGTAGTTCAGTTTTGTCCTTGCTTCCCTTGCCTTTGGCGATGTTTCTAGGAAGAAGTTGCTGCGGCTGAGGTCGAAGAGGTTGCTGCCTATGTTCTCCTCAAGGATTTTGATGGATTCCTGTCTCACATTTAGGTCTTTCATCCATTTTGAGTCTATTTTTGTGTGTGGTGTAGGAAATGGTCCAGTTTCATTCTTTGGCATGTGGTTGTCCAATTTTCCCAACACCATTTGTTGAAGAGACTGTCTTTTTTCCATTGGACATTCTTTCCTGCTTTGTCAAAGATTAATTGACCATAGAGTTGAGGGTTCATTTCTGGGCTTTCTATTCTGTTCCATTGATCTATGTGTCTGTTTTTGTGCCAGTACCACACTGTCTTGATGATGACAGCTTTGTAATAGAGCTTGAAGTCCGGAATTGTGATGCCACCAGCTTTGCTTATCTTTTTCAACATTCCTCTGGCTATTCGGGGTCTTTTCTGGTTCCATACAAATTTTAGGATTATTTGTTCCATTTCTTTGAAAAAAGTGGATGGTACTTAAAAGCGATTGCATTAAATGTGTAGATTGCTCTAGGTAACTTGAAAAAGCTTGACATTTTCACAATATTTGTTCTTCCAATCCATGAGCATGGAACGATTTTCCATTTCTTTGTGTCTTCCTCAATTTCTTTCATGGATATTTTATAGTTTTCTGAGTACAGATTCTTTGCCTCTTTGGTTAGATTTATTCCTAGGTATCTTATGGTTTTGGGTGCAATTGTAAATGGGATCAACTCCTTAATTTCTCTTTCTTCTGTCTTGCTGGTGGTGTATAGGAATGCCACTGATTTCTGTGCATTGATTTTATATCCTGCCACTTTACTGAATTCCTGTATGAGTTCTAGCAGTTTTGAGGTGGAGTCTTTGGGGTTTTCCACATAAAGTATCATATCATCTGCAAAGAGTGAGAGTTTGACTTCTTCTTTGCCCATTCAGATGCCTTTTATTTCTTTTTGTTGTCTGATTGCTGTGGCTAGGACTTCTAGTATTATGTTGAATAGCAGTGGTGATAGTGGACATCTCTGCCGCATTCCTGACCTTAGGGGGAAAAGCTCTCCGTTTTTCCCCATTGAGAATGATATTTGCTGTGGGTTTTGCATAGATGGCTTTTATGATATTGAGGTATGTACCCTCTATCCCTACACTCTGAAGAGTTTTGATCAAGAAAGGATGCTGAACTTTGTCAAATGCTTTTTCTGCATCTATTGAGAGGATCATACATTTCTTGTTCTTTTATTACTGTATTGTATCACATGATTGATTTGCGGATGTTGAACCAACCTTGCAGTCCAGGAATAAATCCCACTTGGTCATGGTGAATAATCCTTTTAATGTATTGTTGGGTCCTATTGGCTAGTATTTTGGTGAGAATTTTTGCAACTATGTTCATCAGGGATATTGGTTTGTAATTCTTTTTGATAGGGTCTTTGTCTGGTTTTGGGATCAAGATAATGCTGGCCTCATAAAATGAGTTTGGAAGTTTTCCTTCCATTTCTATTTTTTGGAACAGTTTCAGAAGAATAGGTATTAATTCTTCTTGAAATGTTTGGTAGAATTCCCCTGGGAAGCCATTTGGACCTGGGCTCTTGTTTGTTGGGAGATTTTTGATGACTGCTTTAATTTCCTTAGTGGTTATGGGTCTGTTCAGGTTTTCTATTTCTTCCTGGTTCAGTTTTGGTAGTTGATACATCTCTAGGAATGCATCCATTTCTTCCAGATTATCTAATTTGCTGGCATATAGTTGCTCATAATATGTTCTTATACAATTGTTTGTATTTCTTTGGTGTTGGTTGTGAACTCTCCTCTTTTATTCATGATTTTATTTATTTGGGTCCTTTCTCTTTTCTTATTGATAAGTCTGTCCAGGGGT
This sequence comes from Mirounga leonina, assembly GCF_011800145.1. Taxonomy (NCBI): domain Eukaryota; kingdom Metazoa; phylum Chordata; class Mammalia; order Carnivora; family Phocidae; genus Mirounga; species Mirounga leonina. The sequence continues at coordinate 8,474,199 of NW_023270418.1, forward strand.
TTATCAATCTTATTAATTCTTTCAAAGAACCAGCTCCTAGTTTTGTTGATCTGTTCTACTGTTCTTTTGGTTTCTATTTCATTGATTTCTGCTCTGATCTTCATTATTTCTCTTCTTCTGCCGGGTTTAGGCTTTATTTGCCATTCTGTCTCCAGCTCCTTTAGGTGTAGGGTTAGGTTTTGTATTTGAGACCTTTGTTGTTTTTTGAGAAAGGCTTGTATTGCTATATACTTTCCTCTTAGGACTGCTTTTACTGCATCCCAAAGATTTTGAACAGTTGTGTTTTCATTTTCATTTGTTTCCATGAATTTTTAAATTCTTCTTTAATTTCCTGGTTGACCCATTCATTCTTTAGTAGGATGCTCTTTAGCCTCCATGTATTTGAGTTCTTTCCAACTTTCCTCTTGTGATTGAGTTCCAGTTTCAAAGCATTGTGGTCCAAAAATATTCAGGGAATGATCCCAATCTTTTGGTACCAGCTGAGACCCGATTTGTGACCCAGGATATGATCTCTTCTGAAGAATGTTCCATGTGCACTCAAGAAGAATGTGTATTGTATTGCTTTGGGGTGGAATATTTTGAATATATCTGTGAAGTCCATCTGGTCCAGTGTGTCATTCAAAGACCTTATTTCCTTGTTGATCTTTTGCTTAGATGATCTGTCCATTGCAGTGAGGGGGGTGTTAAAGTCCCCTACTATTTCGTATTATTGTCCATGCATTTCTTTGCTTTTGTTATTAATTGGTTTATATAATTGGCTGCTCCCATGTTAGGGGCATAAATATTTATAATTATTAGATCTTCTTGTTGGATAGACCCTTTAATTATAATATAGTGTCCTTCCTCATATCTTATTACAGTCTTTGTTTTAAAATCTAATTTGTCTGATATAAGGATTGTCACCCCAATTTTCTGTTGATGTCCATTAGAATGGTAAATAGTTTTCCACCACATCACTTTCAATCTGGTGGTGTCTTTGGGTCTAAAATGAGTCTCTTGCAGGCAGCATATCAATGGGTCTTGTTTTTTTATCCAATCTGATACCCTATGTCTTGATTGGGGCATTTAGCCCATTCACATTCAGGGTAACTATTGAAAGATATGAATTTAGTGTCATTGTATTGCCTGTAAGGTGACTGTTACTGTATATTGTCTGTGTTCCTTTCTGGTCTATGTTGCTTTTAGGCTCTCTCTTTGCTTAGAGGACCCCTTTCAGTATTTCTTGTAGGGATGGTTTCATGTTTGCAAATTCCTTTAGGTTTTGTTTGTCCTGGAAGCTTTTTATCTCTCCTTCTATTTTCAATGACAGCCTAGCTGGATATAGTATTCTTGGCTGCTTATTTTTCTCATTTAGTGCTCTGAATATATCCTGCCAGTCCTTTCTGGCCTGCCAGGTCTCTGTGAATAGGTCTGCTGCCAATCTAATGTTTCTACCATTGTAGGTTACATATCTCTTGTCCTGAGCTGCTTTCAGGATTTTCTCTTTGTCTGTGAGATTGTAAGTTTTACTATTGTCAGGGTGTTGACCTATTTTTATTGATTTTGAGAGGGGTTCTCTGTGCCTCCTGGATTTTGATGCCTGTTTCCTTCCCCAAATTAGGGAAGTTCTCTTCTATAATTTGGTCCAATATACCTTCTGCCCCCCTCTCTCTTTCTTCTTCTTCTGGGATCCCACTTATTCTAATATTGTTTCATCTTATGGTATTGCTTATCTCTCAAATTCTGCCCTCATGATCCAGTAGTTGTTTATCTCTTTTTCTCAGCTCCTTTATTCTCCATCATTTGGTCTTCTGTCACTGATTCTCTCTTCTGCCTCATTTATCCTAGCAGTTAAAGCCTCCATTTTGATTGCACCTCATTAATAGCCTTTTTGATTTCTACTTGGTTAGATTTTAGTTCTTTAATTTCTCCAGAAAGAGTTTCTCCAGTATCTTCCATGCTTTTTTCAAGCCCAGCAGTATCTTTATAATCATCATTCTGAACTCTAGTTCTGAATCTTACTAATGTCTGTATTGATTAGGTCCCTGGCAGTCGGTACTGCCTCTTGTTCTTTTTTTTGAGGTGAGTTTTTCAGCCTTGTCATTTTGTCTTCCAGAGAGTGGTAGCTTTTCTGTTCAGAGAGTTGCTGCTGATTTTTTCTTTGATCTCCTTCTGAGTTTGTATGTGTTCAGAATGGTTTGATACCTATGTAGCTGAATTCCTGGGACCAGACGAAATTTAGGTCTCTTACTCCTCTGCCATCTTGCTCCTCCTCCTGGTATTGAATTTTCTGTTCAAGATCATGGCAAGCATTTCCATTTGTCAACTTCTTCTGAGTCCATGTTTAGCATTTAAAAATTTTATTCATGTGGATCTTACATTTTTTTTCCTTAAATTTGAAATTTATCTATTTTGTTGCCTTTGCAAATAAGGTATTTTCACTCATTTTTTTCTAATTTTTTTTTGTTGGCATATATTTAAGCCTTTGTTTTCTATATATGAATTTTGCATATAGCTACCATATTGAAGTCTTTTAAATTTGTAACAGTTTCTTATATATGCTTAGGATTTCTCTAAAAAATATTTTTTGTGTATTTGTACAAATAATGATTTTATATCCACCTTTTAAATGTTTATCTCTCTCTCTCTCTCTCTTTTTTTTTTTTTTTTTTTTTCCATTTCCTGACTGCACTGGTTATTCTTCCATAACAATGTTAAATACTAATGGTGATAAAGACATTCTTATCTACTTTTTACTTTATGGGAATTGTTCTATTATTTAAATGAATTAAGCTTCAAGTCCTATTCCTATTTTCTTAAAAGGTACTTTCAGGAGTAAATGTTAAGCTTTATGAATTGTCTTTGTCACAGCTATGGAAATAATTATGTTTTTACTTTTTTTATCTGTTAAATAATGGTTAATCAGATTTTCCACTGATTCATTTATTTCATTCTTATTTATTAACATAATTTTTAAGACTATGAATTTTTCTTTGAGCACTACTTATGTCTATTCCTTGAATTCGGTATGTGTAGTATAAATTATGGTTGCTTTCAAAATGTTTTATAGACTCAGTTTTTATTTCTTCTTTGATCCAATAATTGTCAAGAGAAAAGTTTAGACTTTCCAGGAGATAGATTTTTGTTGTTTTCTTTTTGTTGTTAATTTCTAGTTTGTTCCTTTCTTTCTCTTCCTTCCCTCCCTCCCTCCATCCTTTTCTTATCTATCTTCTATTTCCTTCTCTTTTTTCCTTACCCTTCCATTCCTTCCTTTTACCCAGTATTTTTTCCTTTTCTTTCTTCTTTAAAGATTCCTAAAGGCATCAAACCCTTATATTCTATTTTTAAATGAGGCTTTCGAGAAGTGTGATACCAGCCCATATCCCCTTGTAAATGACTTGTAAATGACTTCCTCTTGTAAATGACTTTTTTTCCCTTGTAAATGACTTCCTCTTTTGCCTTCAGATATTTAAAGGAATACTAATTTTGTAGTTCAGAAATTTTACTGGACTGTATAGCTCAGTATTAATAATTTTGTGTCATATTTACCTGGGACACATTATTATCTTTTAATCAGTAAAATTGTTTTTAAATTTCTTTTAAAAAATTGAAATTTCTTTTTAATTACAGCTCTAAACATTTTTGTTTTCTTATAATTTCCATTCTCTTCTTTGAGATCACCATTAATGCATTTATGTATCTCCATATCTTTAATATACATATTTTTCTGATACTTTTTATCTCTGTTTATTTTTTTTTTTTTTAAGATTTTATTTATTTATTTGAGAGAGAGGATGAGAGGAGAGAGAGAGCACATGAGAGGGGGGAGGGTCAGAGGGAGAAGCAGACTCCCTGCCGAGCAGGGAGCCCGATGCGGGACTCGATCCAGGGACTCCAGGTCATGACCTGAGCTGAAGGCAGTCGCTTAACCAACTGAGCCACCCAGGCACCCTATCTCTGTTTATTTTTATTTTGTTTTCTCATGTTTCTCATTTCTGTACACTGTCTTTAACTGTGTTTTCAACAGTGTTGTAATTTTTTGTGCTACTTTTTTTTTTTACTTTAATTTTTCTTCCACTCTTTTCCGAATTTTGTACACACGTTTTATCTTATGTTACCTTATTATAATATCCCTAAGCTCTTATATCTCTTCTATGTGCTCTTGTTTCATAGAAGTTGTTGCTTTATTGTTTTTTATTTATTTTTTTTAAACAACTCAGTGATATATTTGTCAAAATATTCTTCTGCTCCAAAATTTCTGGTGCATATCTATTGCTATTTTTCCTGTTCCTTTTCCTCCTTTTTCCCATATAATATCTTTAGGCTTTCAAATAGGAGAGTTTTGCAGGTGCTTAATGTGAAAGAAAGACAAAAGCTCTAGTGTAGACCAGAAGTATGAGTAAATTTACTTATCCTTAAATTTGGCTCTAATGCTGATCATAATATAAATATGTTATTTCTATGCTTTGCTGATAGATTGTTTTCTGTATATATTACATTTGATCTTGCTCTTCCCAGCTTCTCTAGACTTCATGCTTATATTGATTCAAGGAAGCTCCCACTACCACTGACGTGATTTTCTTCCTTTCTTGTATTCTGATGTTTTATTTCTCACAATGTACCACATACTGTAGAGAAGTAATGTGTCTGGGGTTTTTTGTTTGTTTGTTTTTTTGTTTAGTTCTAAAAGTATGGATATTCTCATTTGGTATCTTTCCACACCCTTTAGTATGCTTTTAAATGTATCTGCCATTGTTGGTTATATCCTGTGGTTTAGATGTTTGATAATTATAGTTTTATTGAGCAAACATCTTGTGTTTTTGTTTCTTGTTACCCTTGTTGCTTTGGAGGTGACATCTAGAAGAATCAGGAAGCAGCTTCTGTATTTTTTCTATGATTTTAAAGCTTGAACACAGTTTATTTTATCTTACGTTTAGCAATATTTACATTAAAATTGCAACTCTATGCTCAGTATTAGCACAAAGAATATATTGAGTATCGATTTCATTTTTCCATACTTTTCCAGCATACTTGTAGAATAGTATATTACAACCTTTACTACATATTTGCCTTTTGCAATATGATAATTAAGAGGGTGACTTTTACAAAAAATATTTTGGAGTGGCACTAATTTTCCATAGGACTGCACTTGATCTTTGGTATTAAGCTACTACTTCGGAATGCATATCATCCATGCTGATTTTCTCTTTTGTATTAATTAACTGGTCTAATTTTTATCAGATTCCCCTGTGTCATTGACTTCGGGAGAATTTGAGAAGTTCTGCAATGAGAATTTAGCATACTTCATGGAACTGTGAATTTCTTGCAAGATTTGTAATTTTATTTGTAGTTAATCTGCATTGTGCTTGCATTATAGTTTTTGGATATTTAATATCTTATAAATAGCAGAAAATGACTCTCATAGATAATCTAAAAAGTAGGAAAATACATTGTTAGTAAGAAAGAAGCAATGTTAAAGTAGAGAAGATTTTTACCTGTAATTATACGAGAATATTTTCATTTTGTGATAAGTTTCCTTTCCACACAGTCTTATAATTGCAGGGATTTAAATAATGGGCAATGATGTGAGGAAGACCTCCTATACTCCCTTGTTTAGGCATCCTGTAAATTCATAAAAATGAAGCTTAGGCAAGGAAAATAGAAATTTACTTTAAGTTAAATAATATTGGGCTTTATTCTATTCTGATGAGGCACTGAATAAATACAAATTGTTCTATTTTGGATGTAGTATTTGTTTATATTTTTCATGTCTAGTTCAATATGATTATGAAACTAAGATTATGATTATCTGCTTCCCATTTAAATAATCCAACCTCAGATATTTTAAAAGAATTGCAGTTAGCTACTTTTAGAAGTTTTAATTTTACATTTGCTTTAGTTAAGATGATTCTTCAATCCATACTAATAATTGAATCCTTCTTGAATAGAAGGAACACTAGACTGGGAACTATAAGACTTAAGTTGAAGTTCTTTCTTGACACTTGCAACTTTAGTCATGTTATATAGTCTCTCTGAGTAAGTTTTACTTGAAATATATTTTGAGATTTAAGTAAAATATCACTGAAAACTTCAAAAGTGTATTAAAATGTGAAAGATTCTCTATTCTCTAGGATATCTAGATAAACATCTTTGGGTGGTCTCTAGATGAAATGAGAGAATCAAGTAAGTGAGAATTTGCTTGGTCATTTCAATGACAAAGGAGTCACTTTTGAAATTATCATTTTTGTTTTTCAACAAAGATGACTTGATTTAGATCCGACCTTACGTATTGCTTCACTTCATAACACTTTGTTGCTGTTTTCTCTTGTATTTCACATAGCTCTGTCACAGATGCTATAAAATAACATTCTTAGAACATTTAGTACATTAAATTAATCAGGAGCCACATGCAAAGATATCAACTAGCAGGTCTGTAACACCTCAATGCCTTTCATATAGGTTATCTCATTTTATTGAACAGTGTCAAAACACAAGACTAACTATTGTTCCCATATATTATTTCTGTAGTTATGAATGTTTAAGCATGCCACATATGGCCTAAACAAAATGTATCATGTAGATCCAAACCTGACAATCACTTATTGAGATCCCAATAATTCAATCATACATGCATAATTTATTACAAATATTTACTAAGTGTTTCAACATCTATTCTTTGTTGATATTATGCTAGGCATTGGGAATGTAGATGCAGAAAATGCTCTCCCTATTCTCTAGGAGCTTAAAGTTGAGTGTGGTGAACATGAATAAAGAGACAGTTATATAAAAATCAGACATATGTGCCATTTCTTACAATTCTTCTCTTTGTTTACTCTGCTGCCGCACCAAAGGTCCCATTCCTGGTCCTCAAACATGTCAGTAGCTGTTTCTTCTGCCTGGAATGTTCTACTCCAGATAGTCATATGGCTTATCACTTTACTTCATTTTGGCCTCTGTTTAAATCACATTTTTGGTGATGCCTTCCATGACCCTCCCGTCTAAAGTGGTATTTTACCCTGCTTTATTTTTCTCTGTGGCACTTATCAGTTCCAGATACTATATTATGTTATGTTATGTTATATTATATTATATTATATTATATTATATTATATTATATTATACATTTGTTTTTTCCTATTGTCTTTCTCCCCCAGTAGTATGTAAGTATCCCAAGGGTAGTAGCCTTGATTTTATTACTGCTTTACCCTAGCATCTAAAGCAAACCCTAGTTCATGGGGTTTTCATTCATATAGAATGAAAACATTGAGTAAATGCTTTTTTTGCATGATTTACTTTGCTACAGTAGAGAGATACACAAAATATTTTAAGTCTGACATTGGACTAAGCTTTCATATTTATATATAATTTCATTTAATACCCACAACCACCCATGAAATAGCAACTACGATCCCCTTGTTAGCAATAAGGAATGTGCAACATGAAAGAATGAATGTGCCCTTATCTGAGCTTATAGTGAGTTACAGCATAGCAGATGACAGGGCCTGTGTCTTCTGAGTCCACTTCTGGCAATCCTTCCACTACATGTGGACTGTCCTGTAACTGTCCTAAAAGCAGAGGAGAGGTTAAATATATAAGGCCCAGCACTTGACACCTGGGAAGAAAATATTATGGCTTTTGCTGAGATTCTTCTCACAGCCCTAGAAAACACTTATCAACATGCATTTTTCTTTAATATAAATCACCCATGAAATCTTTAGTTGGTTCCTTTACATGGAGTTTTTATGAGCCAGCAGCTCATCCTTCTCAATTATTTCTGAATGGGATGACAATATAAAATGTGGAAAGAGACTCTATGAAGGTACATGATTTATCATCTTGGCCAGGTCTCTTTTGGTTGCCAATGAGAGAACCCCAACTCAAATTGTAAGAGAATTTATTAACTCATATAACTGGAAAAAATAAAAGATAGATATTCAGGTATGGCTACATTCAAAAGTTTATAGGATGGCACCCAGACACACTGACTCTCATTTTTCTCAATGTCTTATTAACAAAAGGCCTCATGACAGTTCCAAGTTATTTGGTCTTTAGAGTACATGAAGTCAGAGAAATAAAGAACAGCTTTTCTGATTGTGCTAGTAAAATGTCTGAGGAAAGCCCTCTAGCTTAGATCACACATGTTTACTCACCTGGGGTGTCCGAGAGGGAGTGAGCTCTTGCAGGTTTCACATCCCTGGGGCCAAAGTGGGCTTGAATATTTTGAAGAAAGAATTATTATAGCTTTGGAGAGAGATGTTTCCCTGAAAGAAGAAATGCTATTCAGACAGAAACTATTCAACCACTCCACTTAACTCTTCTAATTCCTATGAACCATATTTTTGCAGTGAGTAAATATTTATGAAAATGTTCTCTATGCCAAGTTCTGGGATAGGTCCTGAGTATTATCTTTTTAATCAATAAACCTTGCCCTTGAAGATTCAGATATGAAAAAAAAATGACCAAAATGGAGAAAGATAAACAAAATTGTAAACCAAAGTAGAAGTTGCTTTGAAGCTTGGAGGAAGAGCTTAAAAATATATGGACTTGTTACCTGACCATTCCCCTCTCTCCCTCTCATTGACCACTACCAATAATTTTCAGACAGCCTCTTTGTAAACTCTAGTATATCCTTGAACACTCCTTCTGTATTCTTTCTGTCATCAAAGATACTCACACTCTAAGTCATCTCAAACAGCTCCAAAAGTTCCTTTCCAAAGTCATGGTTTTGTAATATTTTAGCATCTTCTTGTCCTCTATTTCATGCAACTGCTTCAGTGACATTTTCTTCTTAGACACCAGGGAGTGTTGCTGGAAGTGGAAAGGGATGGGAAGAAGTGGGGAGGGTTAAATAGTGCCAGAAAGTGAAGAAGGGGTATCTTCAAATTAGATTTATTTATTAGCATGATGACTCACAGTATAATAATGCCACTTTGCCAGTGGCCAGGATAGAAAGCAAGACTATAAAGGAATAACTGGCTGATACTTAGAGGCATCCAAGTTGTTATATCTTTAGGAAGTTAAAAAAGTACCTTAGTGTCTGCTTACTCATCCCTGGGCCGGATGTTCTTAGCTGGAAAAAAAAAAGGAAAAAAGAAGTTTTCCTTTTTTCTGATTCTGATCGTCAAGGACAAAAGGCTCAAGCTCTGCTACTAATTAGATTTGTGACCTTGAGAAGTCACTCAATCTAGCTTAATATCTGCTTCCTTATTTAAAAACTAGAGAGTAAATTATATCTACTTTATAGGTTGATACCGTGAAATCTGCTCAGGATCATATCCACTGATATATGATAGATGTAATATGTATTTATTATATCTGTGTATATACGTGTGTGTATGTGTGTGTGTATAAAGGTCCTGTTCAGCAATAGAACATAGTATGTTTTGGATGACTCAATTTCATTATTGTACCCTCTAACCCCACTTGGTCTCACTTTCTACCTTTATACAAGAGTGGGCTGAATCAATGAATCAATACCTTTCCTCCTCTGATATTCTGTTTTTCTGGACATTTTTATAACTTTCACAAGTGAGAAAATGGCACATTTTTTTCCAGAAGTTATTTTCTATAAGTAACATATCCTCTGGTCAGAAGAACTCTTCTTCTCAGTGTTCTCACACACATTTTTTTTTTCTACCATAAATATGTCTAAAGAGTCATTACCACTCAGTTTCACCATAGGGCTTTCTAAGATAAGCAGTGAAGGAGAGTCAGCCCAGCATTTTGGGAAGGCAGAGGCAGCCTTCTAGAGGGACAGAGTTCACTCTCCAGGCACAGCTGTCTCCACGAGGTTCCTTAGGAATCAATTCTGGGTTGGTTTCCAGTATACAGTCACTGAAGAATTTCTTTACTCTTCATCTTTGCCCTCACTTAGAGAGGAAATGATTCAGTGAGGACGCTTGAACGGAGCACTTCTTCTAAAACCATCCTACCTATCATCGCATCAGGACTGAAGTCAGCTTCGTGTTTCCTGCCAAACTCGATGAGCTCAATTTCCATATCATTTTCCAGGGCCCTGCATGAAGCTGTCACAAACCACAAACAGGCCAGTAGAATAATAGGATGACAGAGTCAGAAACAACTGGAGAGGTAATCAGCCCTATTCAATCCTTGTTTTAAGGAAGAAGACTTGACAATTGTTAAGGTTAAATGACTTGCTCAAAGTCTCAAAATGAGTAAATGAGAGAGGAAAACAAACCAAAAATATCATCACCCTTCCCTGATTAACATTTATGTAATGCTTTAAATTTACAGAATCCCTCTTCCATACATACCTTATTTTATACCTATTAAATTTATTTGAATTATTTATTATTTTTATCTCCATATACAGGGAAACTAATTTGAAGTTAGGAAAGATTAAGTAACTCTTTCTGAGATCATTATCTCTAGGAAATACCAGAAGAGAGATCTGCATTCCAGTTGTTTTATTTATTTATTTGTATTTGTTTGTTTCCCTTGTCATCCATCCATTCAAGGAACAGTTGGCCTTCCTTAATCAAATTTTAATTAAGGGAAAAGTCAAGGAAAGTTATCCATAAATTAGGCCCTGACAATTTAAATAGAACTCTATAGTGATATTGATGGTTTTAAATTTACAATGCAGAGAATTGCTTTTGATTTCTACAGAATCATGACTTTAGAAGTAAGCATGTCCTAGTAAATAAATACTACCATATCCACTTCTGATTCAGCTCCAGTAAAAGAAAATTTAATATGCCTCTTTATATTAAGGAAAGTGGTGAATTTTTATTTAAAAAATAATTATTAATTGAGGTAACATAAGGTATATTGGTAAGAAAAGGGAAGAGTGTAAAAATCATCCATCCACAATGCTACAATCTGGAGATAACATTTGGTATATACACTTGCAGATTTTTAAAATTTTCTTACACATGTGTATAATTCTTTAAACAAAAAAAATGATTATACTATATAGACTCTTTAACTACTTTAAAAAAGAGACTATAAGCCTTTTCTATATGAACATATATACAGATTCATTGTTGATCACTGCTTAATATACATTTTATGGATACAAAAATATTTAATTCCTTTTTGCTACACATTTCAGTTATTTCAAGTTTGACATTGTTATAAGTCATGCAGTAGATGAACATCCTTGTTTATAGATATTTGCACATTTCTCTGATTATTTTCTCAGAATATATTTCCAGAATTGAATTGCCAAGTCACAGATTATGCATATTTTTACAAGTTTTTATACATTGTGGCAAATTACCTTCCAGAGTGGGGAGGGGTAGCATTCTTTTTATCACAACATTCTGTCTTAATAATATTTGATTTGATTTGATCCACATTAGCAGTATTTACCACCAAACGCTTTAGGGGTAAAAAAGAAAAACTCATACATGTAAGTTACACACTATTTATATCTTGTGATTTCTAGAAAATTGTAAAAAGAGTATTAGCCTCTGGATGTGCACTGTGAATATGCCGAGTATAAGCGATACTTGTATATGGTTTCTAGGAACAGATGGAGACTCTACTGGTTTGCCCTTACCAGAGGTGTGGCCATTGGCGGGCAGTACAGCACAGTAATAGTAAAGGGCATAGATTCTAGAGCTGGACTACCTGCATTCAAATGCTGACTCTGTTACCGTCTAGCTGTATGGCTGCTGGCAATTACCGAATTTCTCTGTGCTTGTTTATTTACCCTTATATGGGGATGACAGTAGCTCCTAATTTATAGTGTTGTAAGAAGATTGATTGACTTATACAGGTAAAGCTCTTCAATGGTGCCTGACACATGAAAATACTAAATAAATATTAGCCATTATTATTATTGATGTTATTGTTTTTTTTTTTTTTTAAAGATTTTATTTATTTATATGACAGAGAGAGAGATAGCGAGAGCAGGAACACAAGCAGGGGGAGTGGGAGAGCGAGAAGCAGGCTTCCCGCCGAGCAGGGAGCCCGATGTGGGACTCGATCCCAGGACCCTGGGATCATGACCTGAGCCGAAGGCAGATGCTTAACAACTGAACCACCCAGGCGCCCTGATGTTATTGTTATTAAGCTGTAGAAAACCTAATACATAGTAGATACTCAAAAGTGTTTGTTGAAAGAATAATAAAGGAATGGTGAATGTATGTAGAGAGTTAGTTCCTGACTAGAGACAAAGACTTGGGAGTCACCTACAGAGGAATGATAGGTGAAGTAGGTGAGTGACTGAAGGGTACTGCAAAGTAAGTTGAGGAATGAAGACCTTGACTCAGGAAATACTGCTTATACCTACTAGGAAGAAGAAAGTGAGTTAGTAAAAGAGATTGAGGTGGAGATGGTGGTGGTGGTGATGAAGTAGTTGGAAAACCAGAACAGCAAACAAAGGAAACCAATCCAGTTAGAACAATGGGTTTGGATTTTAATACTGGGAGATAAAGATGAAAAAGATAGACAAGAAGGAATTAGTATCCTTTTGTCCCTGCCCATGACTTTAGGATTTAGAGGTGACCTGAAATGCTAGCAACAACACTTAAAAACCAGCCAAGAATTAAGGCACAACTCTTTCCAGATAATATTTGTGTTTTTTCTAGGCTGCACTGTCTAATATGGTAGCTGCCGTTCATATGTAGCTATTTAAATTTAAATTTTACATGATTAAAATTAAATAAAAATGTAAATTTAGTTTCTTGTCTGCACTAGTCATATTTCAAGTGTTCAATGGCCATATATGAACTGGTGCCTGGTGGGTACTGTGTTGGTTGGATAGCACTAAATTACACATTTCCATCATTTCAGAGAGTTCTCTTGGACAGTGCTGTCTTCTATAATCTGAAGGAGTAAGAGGTGTGGGAATATCAGACAACCTGGCAACAAGGAAACTGAATTTTGAAGTATGGCTTTTACATTCTGAGCCTTATTTTATTCCTGAGACCAGTGTATCAGTCAGATTTCATCAGGAAGCAGAAACTACACATAGGTGGGATTGGACAACTTGAGGAGAATTTAATAATAGAGTTTTCATTGGCTGGACCAAAAAAGAAGCCAAAGGATGAGAGAGGGCCTGTTAATGTAACTCACTAAAGGCAGATTTAGAAGGACGGACCATGGATCTATAGGGTCAAGTGAAAGATCTCCAGCACAAGTTACCTGGCAACTAGTAATGACCTGTGTTCTCAGGCACTGAGATCTCTGACCAGTTGAAGGAGGCATGTAAATAGAATTCTTGTTCTTCTGTCTGGGTAGTCTGATATTTTCCTTCTCTCTTCTTGCAAAGAGGCTGTAGGAAGGCTTTTATTGATATTTTCCCCACATTAGAAACATACTGTTTAAGATGTACCCGGGTGGATTTCATTTTATATTTGGAGAGCCTGACTTTGACTTTTTTTTTTTTTTAATAGAGAACTACCCATACGTTACGTTAGGCATTACAATATACAATGTAAATCACAACCAGGCTTGGGCATAACTTCAGATGACTGAGACTCAGGGGTGAGGCAGAAGAAAGGGAAAAAGCCCTTTTGACTACACAAGTGAATTTGAGGTATGAAACCTTGTTTTTCTCAAGCATGAAGAAATGCAGAGTTAAGTAGGGCAACATCTGTTTCCCTTTTGATGTCTGGATACAGTTATCAGGCAGCTTTGCTTTTTGAAAGTTAGATTGGGAGAGAAATATACATTTGGTTTTGACTTTGGTCTCCTCATAAACAGACATTTTCTCACTACTGGTATTTTGCTAAGTGATTCAAGACAATCAGGAAGAAATTCTTATTCAACATAAGACCACCTCCCAACCCCCACCCAACTAAAAATCATGTAGCTCTTTACAATGTGTGTGGCAGATAACAATATTATTATTATTATAGCATATAGATGTGGAAACTGAGACTCAGATTAAGCAACTTGGGCTGGATCACACAGCTAATTGGCCCTGACACTCAAAGCCTTCCAATAAAAAGCTGGTGCTCTTTCGCTAAACATTTTCTGGCATATATAAAAAAGGGATATCACTTATTTTTTGTTTTAATTAAATTTTCATTGAAGAAATTTACAGACATGAAACAATGAGATAGTATACCATAAATTAGAATACACTGAGAACTCATTCTACCTTCTAAACAAATTCATTTTCTTTCCCTCCAAACTTGTTTCTCATTCTGTATTTCCTGTCTTGGTTGCCACCATAATTTTGAATCACACAAGCTAGAAACTGAGATTTTCCCTGTTCCAACTCATATTTCTGGTCCATTCTCCAAGTCATGAAGACTGATAAAGGTCTATCTCCTCTTCTTGAACCCTATTTCTCTGGTCTGATTCAGATCTTCCTTATTTCTCAATTGTTTCAGTAGCATCTTCACTGGTCTCTTTAGCTCCTGCCTCATCCCAGTCTGATCCACTTTCCACCATGGTCCCTTGGGGACTTTCCTTAAAGCCATACCTGAGCATGCCATCCCCTTTACCATAGTGGTAATTCTCAAATTCCATATATTACATGATGTTAGTCATAGCTGCAGATTATTTATACCCAGGGCTGATTCAGCTGGTATATAGCAATGTGGCCACAGTGGCTGTTAAATACTGTAAAATGATCCATTTTTTATAATTTCCCTGTTCTAAGCAATAATAACAAACTACAGGTTGGAATATGCTGGTCACGTAATGTTTTTATACGAGATTCATTAAACGCATAAGTAGTAACTAAAGAGTTATCTTTGTACCAACTAACATTGTATTGGGGTGAATATTTCACCGTTAAGGAAATATAGGACTCTAGAATAAAAGCTTAGCTCCTTAATATGATACCAAGACCCACCAGAATTTGATCCCATCATCCATATCCTCTCTTACTGGGTCTTACAATTTTTTCTGTCTGTAATTCTAGATAATTATAAATTCTAACAACTAGTTTAGGTCCTTGTGTAGAGTATATATTAAATAAATATGCACTGAACAACTGGATAAAAATAACCTGCCTGTCTTATCCTACTGATGTTAAGCTCTTTTAAATCAAGGATTAATACATTAGTCATTTCTCTCTCTCTCTCACAATCTCATTTTTTTTTCCTCCAGAACATTGTAGACATAATGTTTGTTGATGTAGATGAAAACACTACTGGAAATAAAAAAGTGAAGGAGTAATATGAGCCAGTGGTTGTAACAGAGGTGGTTTGACTTGAGACAGGTTTTGAACTAAGGGTAAACAGAGAGAAGAATATAGGGAATTTCAGGTGCAGGAATGAATAAAAAGTTGAAAACAAAAACAAAAAACAAAGCAAAAAACCCCCAACAAAAATTAAAGGTTGAGGTGCAGGAGATCATAACTGACTTAGCTAGAGTGGATAATGTGCATTTGAGAGGATGGGTTTCTGTTTAGGAAAGAATTTAACCTTGCTCAAGGAGAGGTCTGGCTTTTGCCGTTGGCTTCTGAGAGGTACTCTTGGAATGTCATGCCTGGAAGGAATGTCTTTATCTGTGTGGGGTCTTTGGGTCACACTGGATAGTCTAACAGTGAGATTTAGAGTGCAGACTTTGGGTCACATGGTGTTGATCCACCTTTGGAATGGAAAGTGAGATCAGCTACATGGGTAATCAATCATGCCTACACATGGATGTAGGCACATAAAACCTGTGGACAACAAGTTCTGGGTGAGCTTCCCTGGTTGGCAATATTCCATGAGCACTGTCACTTTGACCCAGGAGAATAACACTACCCAAATTCCACAGGAAAAGGGCAATTTTGAGCTACATATGTGAAACGCTCATGGATGCTACCCAATGGGCCTATTACCTTGGGTGATTTTTAATGTGTGTCCTTTACCTGTAACAAACTGTAACTGTGAATAAAACCACTTTCACTGTGTCCTGTGAGTCCCTCCAGTGAATAATTATACCTGAGGATGGTTTTGAGAACTTGCAGTGGTATCAAAAGTAAGGGGAGTCTTGTGTGCACTCTTCCTTCTAACTTTGCAGTGGGCCAACTTTCCCACTTTCCAACTCAGTTTAGATCTAAAATTATTTTTTAAAGCCACATACCTGTGAAACCCCGTTATCTGAAACAGATTTAAAAGGAGTTGCTGTAGTTACAGCAGGGCCATAGGCTTCATATCTGGTTGGGTGTCCTTTCTCTTACTTGCTGTTGTCATCCTCAGTCCCATCTGCAGAAGCTAGGGCTATGCAGAGCAGCCTTGGAAAACCCTCATCACTGGCTAGATGCTCTGATAGAGGCTGTTAGAGGAAGGATAGGGAAGAAACATTTTATGAACACCTACTGAATGTAGCATTGCAATCTATTTCATGACATTTAGTTTAATCCTGCAATCACCCTCGAAGGTAGGTATTTGCCCCTTTAACGTGCATCGAAAGTAGGCTTAGAACAATTAGGAGCTAGCCCAAGGCCACACAGTGAGAACAAGGCAGAGCTGGGATTAGAAAGTCAGCAGAAGTTCAACTTGATCCTTCAATAACAGGGAGATAACTTGGGGGCTTGAGCAGGGCAGGGATTTTTACAAAATAAGCATTGGAGGAATATGAGGTGTCTGTGGAGCAGAAGGAAGAATGGAGGTGCTGGGAGATGGTTGAAAGATGAATAGAGTCACGGATAGCTGTGCTTCAAGCAGGCTGCTAGAGCTACAGTATAGATAAAATTTAACTTCACAGAGTCCTGACCTTTTAGATCAGCACTGAAGAAAAGAACCTCCTGGTTCTTCATTGCTCTCTGCCCCACCTCTTTAAATAGTGAAGAAAAAGAAACATCCTCTGTGTTTAAATTTTTTAAAAAGCTATTTCATTTTAAGTCACTCATGATTTCACCTGTCAAAGGACAAGCTTTCCCAGAACTAGGGGAAAAATGAATAAAACCTAGGAAAGATCACTAAAGAGCTCTAAAACATGAAAGTGTTTCAGTGGTATCTGTGAAAAAAATGAAAATCCTGGTGACCTCTGCCAAACTGGAGTCAAAAACAACTCACTTTGTGAAATGTAATTTCTTGACCTGAAGTATTCTACACAAAGAGTAGTAACTGGCAAACAATGTGGGGAATGGGGGAGCTGATGGGATAATAGCTAATGAGTGAGATTCACTAGCTCTGTTCTGTGCCCACCATGCATTCACTCATGTAATAATCACACTAACAGTATGTGTGAGGCAGGTGTATTTAGACTACTCAGCTGTTATAGCACAATTGCAATTAAATCAGTCTATAATCTGTCATTTCATGTATATTTTGTTTTCTAGAATGTAAGTTCCACAAGGGCACAGACATGATTTGTCTTATTCTTTTACTCTTTACTATTGAATTCCCTGATGCTCTTGAGCCTGATCTCTAGTTGGTACTTGATAGATATTCTGAGAATGAACATTTAGTACATATATCCCGCCCCAAATTCAAACTCAGTTCTTCTCACCCTCAGGTAAAGATGCAACAGGGACTTAGGATGATCATTTAGGCTACTACAAACTGGCCTGTTAGCTTGTTTCTCAGCTGACCTTGGTTGTGTGTTAGTGCCTGATCAATATGAACTTCAATATCTTATCTATGAAATGAAGCCCTGGATTTAATGACTTCTGAGGTCTCATAAATTTTTGTGAAGCTATAAATGTGTGACTTTCAGTAGTTGGTGTTTTAGATGAACTCATCTTTGATAGAAGTGAAGCCTATCATATGTGATATTGGCTATGCTGCAAACTTGCTTCTAATATTATGTTTTTTCCTTCTCGGCTAGGGTATCCCAACAGATCCAATAAAATTAGGCATCTGTTCCCAATAGTGGATTTTACTACAAATAAAAAGACCTGCCTCCATGTTCTGGTTCTGGCATCACCTGATGGTATTGGGCATCTTTGGCTTTCAAGTTCTCTGTCAATGATAATAATAATGCATAATAATAATAATAATAATAATAGTAATAATAATAAAATCTAACATTCATGGATTGCTAATGCTATAGGCTGAATGCTTGTGTATCCCTCATATTCATATGTTGAAACCTCATGTCCTATGTGGTGATATTTGGAGGTGGGGCCTTTAGGAGGTGTTTAAGTCATAGGGGCAGAGCCCTCAAGATTGGGATTAATGCCCTTATTAAAGAGGCCCCAGAGAATTCCCTTGTACCTTCCACCATGTGGAAGACTCAGTGAAAAGATAGTCATCTATGACCCAGGAAGCAGGCTCTCACCAGACACTGAATATACCAATGTTTTGATCTTGGACTTCCCAGCTTCTTTAACTGTGAGAAATAAATTTATGTTGTTTATAAACCACTTAGTCTATGGTACTTTTTATTGCAGCCTGGGCAGATTAAGACAGCCAGGTACTCTGCAGTCACTTTTTATTTTTAATCTAACTGATTTGTAAGATAATGTTATCAAGCAGATATTTTTTATTGCCATAAATGACTATGGAGTCAGAGATATAGAAGTAACTTGCCCAGGGTCTCACATCTTGAATGTTGGTTGGAAAAGGAACTGAAGCAGGTATCTCTGATCTATAGATTTAAAGACTTTAGCCATTACATTTACAGCTTTTGGGGGAACAATTCAGAATGGATTTTGTTTTTTGTAGTATATAAGTCTTTGTGAAAATCTGATGGAAGTTATAGTGTGATTTCCCTAAAAAAATAATTATGATTAAATCACTCAATATTTTGGAGGCAGTGTCAAAGATTTCATTAACTTCCTAAAATGTAGCAATGGGAAATTCTGGGGAAAAAAATGAAAAAAGAACCCTTCCCCCCAAATCTGAACGAGATTTATTCTAACAGCACCTTCTAGAATAGACTTTCAGAAGCCCATGAGGAAAATCTAAGAAAAGTCACAAAGAGTGCAATTAGCTCCTTTCACCGTAAGTCTGTATACTATTGAGGGCTAAAACAATCTCCTTGCCTCCCTGTACGCTGAGAACTCAGCCTGGTTGCTGATTACTACCATTGTCACGAGTTTCCATGTTTGCTCCAAGTTCTCAGATTTCTGTTTTTCAAGTTTAATTTGCCCGGGACATTGCAGGAAGAGAAACCGTGGGGGCATGATTAAAAGCATATGGCGTATGAGGTGGGGAGGGGGAGCAGTGAGCACAGCAGAAGGGAGGAGGATTGCTAAATTGAGTGTTTCTAATAAAGGAGAGTGGGAGAGTATTTGCTGCTTTTGCTTGGGATAAACTGTACTGTGTAATACTCCTCTCTCTTGCCCTCTAGGCCTAGAGTGTAAGATAGAGAAGGTTAGGGTACTGTGATTTTTAGGGTGTCCAGTTGTTGCATCTATCTATCTATCTATCTATCTATCTATCTATCTATCTATCATCTATCTATCTATCTATCTATCTATCTATCTAATCTATCTACCTATCTATTTGTCATCTATCTATCTATCATCTATCTATCCATCTCTCTCTCTTTCTCCTCCTCTCTCTATCTCTTCCTGGAGTGTTTTTTATATATTATCTAATGATACAATGACAGGTGTGTGTGTGTGTGTGTGTGTGTGTATTCTCCTGTTAAGCAAATGGAACAGTGGTGGGTCCCAAACCTGATCTGGCATAATACCCCTTGGGAGTGTTTTGAAGATGTACATTCATAGGTTCACCCAAGACTCACTAAATTAGACTCTCAGGGGAGCCAACATTTGCCTTTAAGTATACATCCCCTTATGTGGCAATTATCTTTGTCATAATTCTTTTACAGTAAAATAAAGTCTAAATGGACTCACAGGATATTACTACTGTAAAGAAACCCATTGAAGTGGACACTTGCAGATTTTTGGCTGCTCAGAGTCCATTCTACCTTCTGATTATAACAGCCATGTTTCACTTTAGGAAATAATCTCTCCCAGTCACTGAAGATTTAATTGGATTTATAATGTACTAGTCTTGGGGCACCTGGTGGCTTAGTTGGTTAAGCACCTGTCTTCAGCTCAGGTCATGATCCCAGGGTCCTGGGATCGAGCCCTACATTGGGCTCTCCACTCAGAGGTGAGTCTGCTTCTCCCTCTTCCTCTGTGATCTCTTTCACTTTTGCTCTCTCTCAAATAAATAAATAAAATCTTAAAAAAAATACAATGTGCTAGTCTTGCTCTCACCTAGCCAATAGGAAGTCAAAGAGATAAACTAGGTCAGTGGTTTTCTCTCTCGAGTGTATGAAGATATAGAAAGACAGATTTAAAAAAAAAAAGAAGAAGAGGAAGAAGAAAGAAGGGTTGATGCTCATTTGCTCTGGCATGGACATCCTAGTTAGGCTGTGCAGGAATTTCTGCTTCCAAGGTTCCCAGGACCTCTCTAGTCCCTGCCCCTTCCTGGCCTGGTTCTCCAGGCCTCCTCTCAATTATGTGAGACATTTGAATCCTTCCAATAAATTGCTTTTAGACCTAAGTTAGCCAGAGACTACTTAGTCACTTATCCCAATGTCCACCTTTCTAATCCAACACATTTATTTTATATAAGAAGTAACAGAGACCCATAGACCCTAAGTTACTTTCCTAAGGATGCCTGGTTAATAAATGATGGCATTGGGACTGGAATCTGTATCTCTTAGTTTTAGGGATGAGCAATGAATATTGGTTTGCCTTTATCAAATGGTTCCTTAATTTTGTTTAACCTTGGTGTGGTCTTCTAGATTCTTTTGGAAGTCATGTCAATAGGAATAATGTAACATTTATAAACAATTCTCTTCAGTTCTCAAAATATTTCATTGGTCATTGGGTCTTGCTCTCTGCTGCCCTGCCTCTGGCAAGTGCCTAATTTAGATGTTTCTAAAGATGAATGCTTTTCTCCTCTGGTGCTCCTGGACCAATATGCCAGATCTATGGGGAGAAGACACTTTTTTCCCAGATTCAGTGGTTGTCCTGAGGCCCCAAGTTATGGTATTGATTGAGGATGGTTGGGTTGAAGAAGTGGGTCAGCAGTACTATTTTAATCTTGACTTTTCCCCCAAAAGACACTGTTGTATACATTATGTAGAAATATTCATGGTAGTTAAACCTCATCCTCAGACATAGAGTCTGAGCTGGTTACAGTCTAATGGTTGAGGAAGAATTAAAAGACATAGGTAATAGAGGTTTTAGGAGATGCCTGAAAATAATTGTTTCCTCCTGATTGTGATGAATTCCTCCTTCTATTTTCATATCATTGAAAACACTGGGTTAATAATGGTTCTATTTTAACCCATTTTTACCATTTCACACAGTTATTTTCATTTATATAGTACTTTATATTACATACTATTAAATTATTCTACTACCCCTACCCAGAAAGTAGGCTTCTATGAGTGAAGGGTTACCTCAAGAGGGGTTAATAATATGTCCAAGGTAATATATGCCCCATAAGTAGCAAGATAGGACCAGCAACCTAGAAACCCTAAAGCCCCGAACCAGGGGCTTTGTGCCCTGGCTGCCCCTTCTCTTTCTTTTAATTGCTGTCATCATGGTGGCAGGTTCTTTGGGGGAAGAAACAAAGAGATAAGCATTGAATATACTAGACAGGGCTTCAAGTCGGATGTGAGAGTTTTCTGACTATAAATAAGACCTTACTCCATTGTGCCTCCACCACACACTAGAGACTGAGTAATTTGTCAATCAATTTATTCATCAAAACATTTACTATTCTTTTGCTATGTGCCTCCAGTTTCAAGGGGGAATGAATCATAGGACTTACCATGTTGGTTCACAAACTGGCCCCCGTTCACAGAGGGCAAGGAGCAATGAAGAGTAAGGCAGACATTCCAGATTGGTAGGTGACAGTCTCAAAAAGCAAAGGAACTTACAAACAGGGCTTAACTTGAGCAGCCTCAAGATGGGTCCATCTCCACACTCGCCCTCCAGAATCTTAAATTTATATAGAGGACTTAAATGGGTTCAGTTATATATTCAGTCTAGTTGATCTCAATAATACCTTTCTCATATGAGGCTACAGACATCCTCAAAACAGCTGCTAGTATGGGAATAGCAGGCGGGATGTACATTCCAAAGACATGGCGGGGGTGGGGTGGTCAGGAGCCTCCAATTGCCAGGGTCCAGCTCACAGATCCACCTTCAGTCATGTCCTCTTGATGACCTCCTCTAACACACCCTCAAAGAGACTGCTGTCTAGTAGATTAGTTCTAAGGCTGAGATAAAGGAAAAAGAACTAACATTTTGAGGATAGCTAGCATATGCTAGTTATGTATATAATTTCAGATAATGCCTCTTACAGTTAGTTGTATAAGAGTCATTTTTCTCCCATAGATTCATAGCATTCCATAGTAATGGATGTATTGATCACAGTACCTGGCACTTAGTAAATTCTCAGTAATGACATCTATTAAATAATTACTTAAACACATGTGTGATCACTTTATACCATCATTTTTTTAAAATCATCATTTCATTGTACGATGGCTTACAAGATGATTTCTGAACTTCTAAGTGTGACTTATAATAAAGACCTTCACTATCAACCTAAACAACACCCCCCACCCTTGTTATTTTATATTCTACTTTGTACAACTTAATGCATTTTTATTTTATTTTATTTTATTTTTCATAACTTAATGCATTTTTAAAAATTTTTTTATTGTTATGTTAATCATCATACATTACACCATTAGTTTTTGGTGTAGTGTTCCATGATTCATTTTTGTGTATAACACCCAGTGCTCCATGCAGAACGTGCCCTCTTTAATACCAATCACCAGGCTAACCCCACCCTCCTCCCCTCTAGAACCCTCAGTTTGTTTTTCAGAGTCCATCGTCTCTCATGGTTCGTCTCCCCCTCCTGTTTCCCTATTTGCTGGAATGAGTAAACTCCTATTTATCATTCATTATCTGGTTCCAAACTTATCTCCTTTGGGAGGATTTCTATATCCTTTCCTCCACTGAGAACTCCACTCTAGAACTTTTGCAGCACTATAATTATGTATTTTTGTAACTCTCTTTCCCACTAGTCAGTGAATACTTCAAGATCAGAGACTCTTTGTTAACCTTTCCTTTCAATTTGGGTCCCAGATTTAGTACCTAGAATGAGGCAAGGCTTTAGCATATGTTTGCAATTTGAGTAGGTATCCACCTATTATGAACTGGAAAATTTTGGAGTCATACTTAAAAAAATATATATGTAGGTACAAACTGTTTTATGTTAGAAGGAACATTTTGAGAGAAGTAAAAACTGGCTTCTTTTTTCTTTTTTGCCAGAAAGGAGCTTTGAAATAATCCAAAATTATCTTTCAAAGGTGGATGGAGTATATTAGCTCCCAAGCTGAAGTGACATTTGTTAAATATTTGCCAGATTTATCCCAAAATGTTCACAATGGGTCTCCTCAATGCAATATTCATGAGTACATGTTGAACAACTGGATGATTCAACAGCATTTTAACATCAATAATAAGTAAGCACATACTATTGCCAGGGACTGTTTTAGACATGTTTAGATGGATAAAATAGAGTCCCTACCCTCAAGAAACTCATGATCCCATTGGGGAGACAGAGACACATATATATTGAGATGCTTTTGACTGCAACCAAAGGAAACCAATTTGATCCGGTATAAGTTAAACAGAGGGAATTTATGAAAAGAAGAAATGCTTGTCTCACTAAGGCCACAGGCAAGAATACAACTGGAACTAGGGAAGAGACTGGACACAGGACCTAGAAAACCATCAAGACTGTCTCCTCCTTGGATTCTGCTCCTCCCTAATTGTCTGCTTCTTCTGCTCTTCCTGGACATAGTCACCTGTGCTCCTCTGATAATCTGTGATGGAAAAACACCACTTTTGTGTTTGTAACACAGTCAAACCTCTTACAGGGCTTCTCAATCTCTCTGTCTTTTCATCCTTTAGTCCTCTACTTCCCTATCTTTTAAATGCTTTTTCATTTTTCTCCCCTCTCTGTCTTGCTCCTAATTTTAAATTCTTAGGAAAGGCTCTGCTTGGCCCAACTTGTGGGGTGGCTACTTTTGAGCCAATCAGTTGTGGACAGGGTGGGTTAAATTTAAGAGGTGGGTTTGGGGAATCTCACTCTGTGACCTGTTACTTTCTAAGATGTTGATTTTCATAGTAAGAAGTTGGGCAGACAATCCAATAGGTGCATTCCATACAACGAAGTATAATGTATTGTGAAGTAATATGATGTAAGGGGGGGATGAGAGCTTAATTCATATTAATTCTGATTTTAAGGTGCATGGGATGAAGGTGTTAGCCATAAAATAAAAAAAACTTGTGGGGGGTTGGCATTTGGTTTCGGTCTTTAAGAAGGATGTGGCACAGCAATCCCTGAGCCTAAAATACTTTAAAGCTATAACAGAGTAAGTAAAAATTAATAGCATGCAGGCAAATCACCTGAGTACTTGCAATTCTGAAAGAACTCCCTGGAGGAAATGTATCCTATAAATCTCATAAAGATAAATGAAAAATAATGTTAGTTATCAAAAACTAAGTGGGAGAATATATTGTGTACCCAGGAAAGAGTATCCTTTTTTCTTCCTCCTAGCTCTGTTACAGAAAGTGTTAAGACATATTACCACCCAGGCTCTTGATTTGAAAATGATCCATGAGCCATGAAATATTAGTGGGAGTGAGTATATTGGTGCTATGACCATTCTGGGATATTAAAATGCCATTGACATCCATAACTACCAATGTTTAAAAATAACAAATGCTAATGAAATGACCCAAATGCTGAGAGCATGCATTTTGGCCCTTGTCAATGTTTCCTTCATGAAATATAGGCCACTCTGCTTCTCTTGCTTATATCAGACTGTCCGGGAGAATATGCACTTCATTACTCCTCTGCATCAAAACTTCTATTCCCAAAAAGTATTAGGGGGAAACAGTGCCATATCTTTTTCCCTTTTTTGCAGATGAAAGAGGTTATTGAATAATGGAGCTAATATTTCGGACTAAGGAATTGATTCCCTGGGCCCAGATAGTTTGGTTATATGTTTGGATTTATCAGCAAATATTACTTGTTATGGATTACATGTTTGTGTCTCTCCAAAATTCATATGTTGAAGCTCTAATCCCCAGTGAGATAGTATCAGGATGTGGGGCTTTGGGAAGGTAATTAGGTTTAGATAAGGTCACAAGTGTAGAGTTCCCATAATATTAGTGTCCTTATAAGAAGAGAAAGAAGCAAGATTTGCTCTCCTGGATATGTGAGGGTATAACCAGAGGTGGCTATCTACAAGCCAGATAGGAGATTCTCACCAGAAGTCTTCTCTGCCAGTGACTTGATACAGGATTTCCCGGCCTTCATAAATATGAGAAATAAATGTTTGTTGTTTAAGTCACCAGTCTATGGTATTTTTGTTATAGCAGTTCAAACTAAGACACTGTTCTTCCCTGATAAAGCCTCAATGTTATACTCTTTATAATAAGAAATAAGTTTGGCATTTATCTAATAAAAGCATGTGACTATAGTTGACAGCCATGCACTGAGGGTTATAAATTATATATATAAATTTTAAATTTTGGAAAACAATCAGAGGTGAAAAAAATGACATTCTTTGCGTGGTTTATCAAGTATCTATTGAATACCTACTATACAGAGCATTGCTTCAGATACTAAGAATTGCCAGGAATAGATGTTAAGGAGTTATGAGCTAATGTTCTTCTCATAGAAGAGGAGTTGGGGCGCCTGGGTGGCTCAGTTGGTTGGGTGGCTGCCTTCGGCTCAGGTCATGATCCTGGAGTCCCGGGATCGAGTCCCGCGTCGGGCTCCCTGCTCGGCGGGGAGCCTGCTTCTCCCTCTGACCCTCCCCCTTCTCATGTGCTCTCTCTCATTCTCTCTCTCTCAAATAAATAAATAAAATCTTAAAAAAAAAAGAAGAGGAGCCACTGATATGAGAACAGTTATGGGGAAATATATCAGTGTCTGCTAAATATCATCTAAGTACAAACTGAGTAGAAAATGCCAAGAGAAACAATGTTAAAGCAATCAAGACTTCAACAGATTCAAAAGCAAAAATAGTGAACAGATAATTCACAGAAGTGGAAATATTGCTGATTTACAAAGATGGGCAGTGTTTATTTTCATTAGTAATTGAAGAAATGCAAATCAAACCAACAACACTGAGTACCCCAATCAAGTTGGCGACTTCTCTTTTGCTTTGTAAAGAAAATACTTCATGCAGGCAGGTTTGCACAACCCATTGAGGAGTTACTTGGCAAGACGTGACAAGCATCTTCAAGTATTCACACCTTTGACTCTGGTAATTCCAATTCTGGGAAACTTTATCCTAAAGAAATAGCTAATTCTAAAAAACAAAAAAAGCTTTTTGAGGTGAACAGCAATGCCTTATTAATGGTGAAAAGTTGAAAACAACATAAATTCCTGAATTTGGGGAATAATTAAGTATATTATGATAAATCTACTTAAGAGCATTTATTGAGTGCTTACACTGTGACAGATTCTGCCTTTAGTTTTCATAAAAAATCTTATTATTGGGCGCCTGGGTAGCTCAGTTGGTTGAGCGACTGCCTTCGGCTCAGGTCATGATCCCAGGGTCCTGGGATCGAGTCCCACATCGGGCTCCCTGCTCAGCGGGAAGCCTGCTTCTCCCTCTCCTGCTCCCCCTGCTTGTGTTCCCTCTCTCGCTGTCTCTCTCTCTCTGTGGAAAAATAAATAAAATCTCCTAAAAAAAAAAAAAAAATCTTATTATTATTCCAATTTTACAGATAGGAAACTGAGCTATACAGAGGATAAATAAATTGCTCAGGGTCACCCAAGTAACTTGTGACAAGGCAGGGATTCAAATTTATTTTACAGATATTTAATGTTTATACAGCATATATAATACATGAAAGATACTTATGAAAATATTAAATTAAAACAGCCCAATACAATGTGAGACCATCATATGATTCAAAGCTATGCTCAAAACCAAACATACACATATATACTTATATATGCATATGTATACGTAGACAGGTAGATAGATAGCTATAGATATATATTCTAAATTTTCTGGTTTTGAAGGTCTTCCTTTTGATTCTACATCATTCTCCTATTTCCCTCTGCTTCTTTAAATGATTCTTTTTCTACCATCTAGATTGTTTTTCTGCCCCTCTTCCTGCCTACATACATCATGTAATTTATAAATGACTTCTTGTCTTTCCTTAGGCTATCCCCTGCTCTCACCCTTCTGTAGATACTTTTCAAAGCCCAATGTCAGTTCTACCTCCTCCAAGATCTAAGATCACTCCAGCTCATGCTGACTACTCTGTTCTCCGACATCCCTTGCACTGATAGATGACCTGTCACAATTTTTCCACTCTGTCCCACACTGTCTCATTTACCCATTGTTTCATGGGTATTTGTGTGTTCTCTCAACTGGCTTGCCTGCTCCTTGAGGATGGAAGTGACTTCATTTGTTTCTTTATCTCTCTAGCAGCTCTTATCACAGAATTGAGCACAAAGAAGGCAAGGCCCCAACACGTTGATTCATTGAAACAAGTTTTAAGTTCCAAAACCCTTTCTTAAATGCTTATTATTGTTATATTTGTTGCTTTTGCTTTAAAATAGAGAAAATTTTAACAGGGCCTTATTTCAAATACTAAGAAGAGGAAGTCTGATAGAGAAGTCAGACTTCAACACTTAAAAGAATAATAGAATATTCAAATTGGAAAAGACCTTTAGGATCATGCAGTTCAACTCCTCATTTTGTCAATAAGGAAAATGAGACCCAGCACTTGGCCCAAGTTCTACAGAAGTAGAATTAGAACTAGAATCCAGGGCTCACACTTCCCAGATGGGAGCTGAGATAGACCAAATGACACTGTACTGTTCCCAACCACATTAGGTAACTCCTCTGTTCCCCTTGGCTCCATTCCACACTTCCCTGGTTTTCCATTTTTGTTTTTTTTCTAGCCCAAAGCCAAACCATTCTCAAAATACAAAGGTCCTGAAATACGCTCCCTTCCCTGCTAAGGAAGAGAAGAGAGAGTTTACTGAGCATCTTTCTCTTTCCTGGTCCTTTTGGCCCTCCTGATTTTCTGCAAACTCTGGCACAGACTGCCCTGCATGTCTGTGGAGAGACCACCTCTGGCAGATTTTGCATTCAGAAGTTTTAGATTTTATTAGAAAGAGCTGTAACATTGTGACCACAGTATATCAAGCCCTCTGACATGCAACCACATGGCCAACTGAGAGTCTTTGAACCCATAATTTGACACTTGTTTTTATTTTTAAAAATTCATTAATCTTCATTAGGTATCCCACTCTCCATCCAGGTCAACAATGGCATTTCCTGATCCCACCATCTTTTTTGGGAAAAATTTTTTTCTCTGATGACTTGGGTGAATGAGTACACACTCACAAGATCATGGTTCCTAAACGATGTTTATTATGTAACATATGGTGGAAAATTAAAAAGACATGCAGCACACTGAGGTGTGCTAGCTAGCAGTCCCTCACTGATAGCGACTCCCGGTGGTCCACCATGGCCAGAGCTGTGGCCCCCGTAGCTCACATTACCTGCAGCTCAGGACAGTATGCTCTGAGAAATGATTGAATGTGACTTTTCATGCTTCCCTGAAGCCTGCTAATGGAACCTCGCATGATGATGCAGAAGGCAGCTTGCATTGCAACACACTGTAATCTGGCTGGAATTAAATGAGCTTAAATAACAAATGCTCAGATCGTGGTTACTAATTAAGAGTGATGCCAGAATGCCTATAAGTTTTACATATGTTCCTCATTTGGCTGAAATTTTGACAATGAGTAATGCAACACAGACTTGGTCACCTGACCTCCAGGCAGCCGTGCTAGTTGGCTGGGAGCTAAGATCCCAGTGAAAACCCTGGGACTGTGAGTCAGACTGTGCCCTAAAGACCACTGCATTAACCAGGGTAACCAGTCTGGGCATATTGTATGTGTCGAGGGGGCGTGAGGGGGAGGGTGGCTAGAGGGTGCTTTGCCTTGCAATGAGGTAAGAACAGATGCCAAGACCAGATACTAAGAGGGGCATAAATAATTAATAAAGGCCTTCATCCCCTAGCAGCTAAATATATTTAAGTGTGTCTTACATATATTTTGTTCCCAGGAAATAAGGGGAGACTGAAACCAAAGAGAAATATCATGTACTTTGTGACCACCCCTCTCCAGTGACCTTCTTAGAAGATGTTCCTTGCAACAAGATCATAAACTGTACAGCTTCAAGTGCAGGACCTGCCCCTCAGCGCAGCCAAAGTTCATTACTGGTGAGATGCAGTCCCTTCACTAAATTCTCAACTTCTCCTTGGGCTCTGCTCATCATTGTTTTTGTCTGTTTTTCCTTGTTCTAAACCTTAGCCCTGCTCCCTGTTACATGCTGATTCCAGATAGTTAACAGATTTCTTTTACTTGGTCTTGACCGTTGTTCTAGGATCCACCTCAGCACACGCTCAACACTGGGATATGATCTAGTCTCATGAGACTCACCCAGTCTTTGCTAGTTTTGGCAAAACCACCCCCAACTTCCCTCCAATTGTATCCCTGATATTATGACAAACTTTGAATTGCAATTAATCATTTTTTTTTTTTTTTTACTTTAAAGAAAAAAAAAATAGTTCTTGTAGCTATGTCTCTATCTTACTCTCAGCCTGCTTCTCACATCTGTATAACCTGCCTGGTCACATAGGACCCTTCCCCTGGGAGGACTGTTCAGAGATTCTATCATCACAGTTTGGTGGCAAAGAGCATAAGCTTTACATCAGACAAACCTATGTTCTAATTTTGGGCTTTTCCAACTGTGACAGATGACTTTTTCTGAGTCTCAGTTTCTCCTCTATAAAGTGTAGATAATAATACCTGCTAACACAAAGTTATTGTGAAGATTAAAGGAAATAATGTACCCACCACATTTAGCACAGGACTGGTACAAACAGGCAGTCAAAAATAGTAACTAATAATATTATTAACATTTCTCTCCTTGTCTGGTTACTTTCTTTGTGACCTGAATTTTTGGTGTGAGTCAACAGTATTGGGTGGTAGGGAGTAGAGATGAATGCTCCAATTTAGTAGATTGTTGAATGCTCTAAAACTTCTTCAGGGCTGCACAAGAACTGGGCCATTGTTATAGCCATCCAAAATTCAGAACTTTGATAAAAAAATTTTAATACATCACTAATCAGACAGACTTCCTTTCTCACCTTGGGCCAGCTTGCACAGAATCTCTCCCACATTATCGGAATAAGGAGATTGTGACAAATCTGACAAAAAGTAAACACTACTTTTGGGTTGGGGACTTGGGAATTCTAAGACCAAACAGCAACTCAAGTTACTGTAGAGTATGTAAGACAGATGTGAAGGTCCAACAATATAATTTCCCTCTGTGCTAAAGCTGGTGAACCGTACAAGACAGCTTTAACTAAAGAGAAAATCTACCAAGGTCTCCTGCCGGGAGTTGCGTTATATGAATGGAGTGAGCTTTAATTTTAGTCTGCAGATATGAGCTCTGTAACGCAGCAGTACCATCGCCAGCAGCCCTGGCTTTGTCAGAACGGCTCTACCTTTTTGTAACCCTAGCAGCTTGGCATCAGGGTCTTGCGTTTCAGTGTATTAAATATTTACCAACAACCTACTGGCCATATGTCACGGAGTGTGTGTGGTGACAGACTCACTACTCGGCACCTTTTCAAGTGGATTCTGTAGGATCTGCAGGGTTCTGTAGGCTCATAGATCCTTTTTAATAACAGAGTCTTTTGTTCTTTTTTGTCCTCCTGTTTGCTAAGCTGGTATCAATATCATATGCAGGTTCTGAGGGAGTGAACTTGTTCAGTCATTCCTCCTTCTATATTCTTTCTTCTTGGGGTGCCATGAAGGGTATCAGTATTCCCTATTCATTGCTTATTTATCTGACCATACTTGTTTTGGCTAGTGTGCAGGTGCAGAGGCATTTTCCTTCAGAAAATGAAATTATTCTGAGATTTGAATTATTACTTTGCTTATTTGCCAATGAGTTCTGATTCATTTTATGCTGTTTAAAGGAAAACTTACCTGGAATCATGAACTTTGGATTTAAACTTGTTGGGTCTTCAAATTGAAAGCCATTCCATGGAGAAAATATAGCAGTTTATGACATTAAGCACCACTTGAGAAGTGTTTTGAAATAATTATCTGGTTGGAATTGACTAATCCTATGAGGAATCAGATATTCTCCATCTTAATACCCAAGATCCACTCAACAGACATTTCTTGAGTGTCTACTATGTTTTTCTCTCTTTGCTAGGCATACAGCTAAAAAGATCAATGACTGTTTCTGCTCGAGGGTCATGGAACTGGTTCGAGTTTTTTGAAAGCGATAGTTTGTCCCCATGCCTTTACTTATACGAAATGACAACTTTTATTTCTAGAGAAACTTACTTAAAGCAAACATACTGTTAAGAGTTCATAAAATCATAGTTTTATCAGCTATTTAAGGCCAACGCTACTTTTCACTCTCCCACTGTCTTTACAATCTATAATCTTTGTAGATTTACAATAATGGATCTACATGTGGGTTTTTCAACTACTGTTGGTATAGGAGATATTACTGACTTTTGATTCTGCAAGAAACCTGGATATTGTGTCATTTTCCATTGGGTGAGGGAAAAATGAAGATCTTGATCTGAATGTAAGGCTATTAAAGGCCTTGATGTTCAGTATTCCTCAGTTGATGCTATTTTACGTGTATTGTATGAAATGAACATGTGTCATTGTTTTAGAATTTCAATTCATTCTGAATTTGAGCACCAAAGCAAGGAGAGCTCTTGAGAGTTAAGTTTGAATCAGATGTCAGCCATGACCCAATATCTACTTTCCTCACAGTCCAGTACCATACATATACTCAATATTGCTAAGTAATCATGTTTCAAGAATATCAAAATCCTGATTATACAAGTGATAATACATGATAATAAATAAAGTGAGAAAAATGACTTATTGGCTATAACCAATCACAATTATTTAATATTTTAATGTATCAATAGGTAGTGCGCATAATAGGAGGCAGTGGTTTTGTCTACCGGCCTAGAACAGGCAAAGGTAGAAAACAACATGTGTTTCAATACAATAAAACAGCATGCACTGGTTGTATTATGTGTGGCACTTTCTGTTATCAGTTTCAGTTTACTGTGTGATCTATATGCATAATCTTTAAGTGCTTAAGAAATGAGGTATTCTGGTTAGTGCATAAGCAATGTCAGTGGAGAGAGCTCAGACTTGAGAATTAAGTGCTAAAGTTGCTATTCCTGGTTTTACTACTTAATTTTAAAGACTTTCACATATTCAATCTCATTATCTTGTTATGACCAAGATGAAGAAATTGTCCAGATACTGTGATTTCAAAACAACTGGTTGATCACAAGTAATAACACTAGAAGCTGATATTTATGTTATGTTTACTAAGTGCCAAGCACTTTTTTAAGTGTTCTCCATATATGTATTTACTCACAGCACCCCTAGGTAGGCACTGTTATTTCTCCATTTTATAGTTAGGAAACCAAGCCACGGATGTAATAACTCAATTGCATACAGCTTCAGGCTTGTGTAGGGAGAAGTCAGTGATTCCAGTTCCTTACTTTGTGAACTTGACTATCTTAGGCATGTATCACTGATTAATTTGGTTAATTCAACAATATTTACACAGAGCTTAATCTGGGTGGGGCATAGTGCTCTCTATTGGGTGACAGCAGGCACAGGAGCTCTGACCTAGGAGATTGTAGTCCAGTGAAGAGAAAGATGAGCAAGCAAATAATCACACTTTAGGGATATCATGGGGTGCTAAGGAGCCATACCACAGGAGGATATAATCTTGGTACAAGCTATGCAAAATGTGGCATGTGTGTGTGCACCCATGTGTACATGGGAAATGAGAACGTGGTAAAGGTTGGGAGGAAGAAAAGTAGAGAGCAGGACCATTCCAGGCTGAACACACAATATTGTAATACTATCTCAGAGGCAATGAAAATTATTCATTTTGGTTAGAGAAGATTGGGTGGTGGAGGATAAAGTGAGTGATTGAGAGAGAAAATGAAACTGGAGAAAGCCTGCAAAAGCCAAATCACAAAGGTCTTTATTTTAAACCATGTTAAGTAGTTTGTATTTTATCTTAAAGTTTTATCTTAAAGACAACCCTCTATCCCCTTGTACCATGTCCATGCTATTCATTATTAATCAACTGTGACAATGAGCTTCAGAACCTTTCTCAACACAGCTCTCTAGGTAGCCTGCAAAAATGAATAGGAGTTGGCAATGAAATTGAATTTATGAAGGTTATTTTTCTCAATTCAATTCTAGAAACATTATTTCATTTCATCCTTGTTTACAGATGGGGAAACTAAAGTTCACTGAATGAAAAAAGTTACATTTCTTCCATTTAGACCTGAGCTAAGAGAAGTGTACCCCTGCTTATTCTCCCAAGATGACAGCTCTATGTTCTTGACTCTTTCAGTGCTAAGCAGGGGTCAAGCTCCACAGCTCCAACCATCTGCGAAATACCAAGTCAGACTCCATTCTGGTGTCTGTCCATTGCAGATTTGAACACAATTGTGTGTGTGTGTGTGTGTGCATGTCAGCTAATGGGCTATTTTCCTTTTCCGTTTCTAGACATGAAAGTGTTTATTCCACTTTCTCCTGTATCAGATAAGAGATCTTGTTGTCTTCCATTGAGCTGGGATCATTGAGGAGCTAAGTTTGTTTGTTCATAACTCTGGATGTGGAAGGTTGAGGTGGTAAGAAAGTTTGTTCATAACTATGGGTATGGAAATAACACATCTATTTTACAGCTTCTCCTGCTTTTCCTTTACACACAACAGCTAATTACACTCCTCCTCTTGGGCAATAGGACTTGAATGCTTCTAAAGAGCTTCAAAACGTGAAGTTAGTCTTCAGGAGTGGGGGTAAGAGAATTTCCATGCCTCAATGTCATGTACTCTTCCATAAATGAAAAGAGAACTCTCTGGAACTTTTCTTGGTAAAATTTGAAAATAAAATCAAGTGAAAGTTACACTGATGAAGAAATTGAGGCTCAGATGTTGAACAAATTCCCCAGTCACAGAGCTAGGAAATGCACAGTCAGGGTTTGCCTGTTTGTCCTAGTGATTCCGCACCCTGTATTCCAGCCCTTGTACCAGGTGGCCGCTAGAACACAACTCTTATCTCTGAGGAGTAAGATGCCATTTTCAGTCATGATTATTATGGCATTATGGCATTTTGGGAGGCAGCATGGACTTGAGCCAGCCTCTGTGGCTGGGCTGGCTTGAATTTGAATCCAAGCCTGGCTATTTATAGGCAGTAGTGTGACCTCAGGCAAGTCACTTAACCTCTCAAACCCAATTTCCTTACCTGTATAATGCTAATCATGCTTCTCTGGCTGGCTTATTAGGACAATTGCATTAGATCAATGTTTTTCCAATTTGAGGGTTCACAGGATCACCTGGAAGACTTGTTAAAACATAGACTGCTGACTTCATCCCAGAGTTTTTGATTTTGCAGGTCAGGAATAGGGGCTGATAATTTATATTTCTTACAAGTTCCCAGGAAACACTGATGCTGCTGGTCCAGGGATGGCACTTTAAGAACCTTGTATTAGATCATATATATATATATATTTATATATATCTGTTTTATATATATATATATATTTGGTGAGTAGTTTGCTCAGTGTAAGTCATTCCTTTCCCCTCCCTAACAAAAAGCAAAAGTTTTGAGTGAATGAGAAGACAAACTAGTAAATTTTGAGTAAGGAAGAAAAGAAAGAAGGGAAGGTACTCAGCTAATTAAGATGCTGTCACTTAAGGCAAACCCCCAAGGGAAACTATAGGAACAACAGATCCTGAAAGAAGGGTAGTATAGTAGGGCCTAGGAAAGTAGTAGGATCACAAGAGTAGAAAGGGAAGAAGATCAAAATCAAAGCTCAGCAACTATTATCTGTGGTCAAAGGCAGGCCTGGCTGTGACCTCTTGTTGGTTTCCTAGGCAGTTGCCCTATTAGCCTTCATGGATCACTGACAGTCTTAATGCACCTTCCGGTTTGCCTAGTGCAGCCACATAATTATCCCCCTTGTTCATCTCAATAAACCTGCATGGCAGGGACTGGTATTCCCATTTTATGGATTTGTAAACTGAGGTCCACGATGTTAAGGGGTTTGCCCAAGGTTATATAGATAGTGAAGATTTAGAACTTAGATCTTGAGCTCTCCAAATCCAAATTCCTTTTATCCCCCTCTATGCTGACTTATATTTCTCTTCTCAAAGTATTATATCCAGTCTCTGGGCCTAGAAACTAGCCCCAAGAACAAAAGCTGATGTGTTCAGAATCTGGTTCTTAGGCCATGCATCTTTTTTTTTTTTTTAAAGATTTTATTTATTTTTTAGAGAGCGAGTGAGAGAGAAACAGCATGAGAGGGGAGAGTGTCAGAGGGAGAAGCAGGCTCCCCGCTGAGCCTGGAGCCCGATGTGGGACTCGGTCCCAGGACCCTGGGATCATGACCTGAGCTGAAGGCAGATGCTTAACCATCTGAGCCACCCAGGTGCCCAGGCCATGCATCTTTTGCACCTTGAGGTGATAAGAATGCTTGAGTTGATCCTTTTACTGGAGCACTGGATGCCTCTTCTTTGCACAGCCTTCTGCCCAGGAAGAGCCCACACTGACAGCCCAGGCACCTCCCAGAGCAGCACTGGGATTTTCCGGGATCTGGTCGGCCTGCTTTCTTGCCTTTTCATAACACACACTCTTTGAAGATGTACATGCAGCTTTCTCTTTGCATTATTTAAGAGATGGTTTCCAGTAAGGGAAACGGTTGAATTCTAAGTCTCCCTGTGATGCTGGTTTTAGGATTTTCTAACTTAAAAATAAAATTGCTTTTTTTTCCTTCACTCATTTATTTGCTGAAATGCCAGTAAATGGTACCAGTGCTTTTCCCAAACTGAAGCCACTGCTGTGAAAACACGGGGGATTCCTCTTCCATGGTGGTCAGAAATTTTTTGTAAAGCATCTCCTGTGAGAAAATACCAGCTCTAGGCTAGTCAGTGATCATTTGTATCACAAGTGAAGTTGGGCTTGTAAATGACAGACTGATTAATGGATTGATTGCTTCTCGTATCCCTTCAGCATTGACCCTAGGGATAAGTAAGAAGCCATCTCT
The DNA here is from genome assembly GCF_011800145.1 of Mirounga leonina. Lineage (NCBI taxonomy): Eukaryota > Metazoa > Chordata > Mammalia > Carnivora > Phocidae > Mirounga > Mirounga leonina. The sequence goes on from NW_023270418.1 coordinate 8,510,202, forward strand.
AAGCCTGGGAAAGTATTGCCTTGATGGAGCAGATCTGGTATCCTCTATGAATCTTATGTAAAATTTGGAAGAAGAGCCCTTTACTGTCAGCCTCACAGAAGCTGCACCAATCAATACTTGTGTTATTAGGAAAATAATGTAGGTCTTCCATCAGTGGAAGAGCCCTTCCTAGTTTCTGGAGGCTCCCTTTATTGTCATTTTCCTTCCTCCTCAAACTCTTAGTAGCTATATCTTTCCCTTTCTTTCTTTCTTTCTCTTTTCTTCAGAAACTTGTCAGCCTCTCTGATTATGTATCAGAGTAGTTGCACAGTTTGTTCTAGTCTCAAGATGCCCTCTATCTTTGTTGCCTCCAAATACAGCTGGGAAAACCACAGATAACCTTTCCTTATGTTTTTGTATATGTGGATCTTGCTTCACTAGCACAATCCTCCCGCCTCTCACTGATTCCTTCCCAGGGTTATAGGAGAGACTGCACCCCATGGCTATGTTTGAATAATTCAGCCCCTTTCTCTCCTTCTTCTTCTGGTGAACCCACTTTCTTGCAGAGAGCATGTGTTTAATGAAAAAGACTCTATTCCTACATACAGAAGGCCACAGCTTTCTGGGACTATCTGTGACTTCATAGATGTCTGCTAATTTTGGAGTTCAGTATAAAGAAACCCGCTCACCAATAGATACAAGCTACATTCTCCAAAATCAGCTTTATTATAAATTGATTATAAGGATGATATTTTAATTATATTAATAAGGATTTGATTGTAAGGATGATATTTTAGTGCCTGTCTGCTTTATTATTCTGTCTTATTTCTCAATATGTTCAGAATTTGGGTGGGGAAGAGTTAAGGTATTATTGATTTGACTCTTTCAAGGCCCAACAAATGGAAAAGCCCTAGGCCTTTACATTTAAAGTGTTTGTTGCTATTTAATATGATAAAGTCACATATTCTTTCTTCAATAGATATATTGATTGAGTTTTACATCTGTGCCCAGCATTATACCTGATCCTACCAATACAAAGATAAGATTCCTTTCCTCAAAGAGTTTATGGGTCAGTAGGAAAGACCCCACGAAAGGAGGAATTGCCTTGCACTGTGATGTTTGTTATAACAATAAAAGTTTGTACAAAGTGTGAAGGAAACTTAAAAACAAAAACAAAACAAACATGTCATGATAGAAACAGCAAGGCCGGGAATTTTATACACACTCCAAACCCTTGTAGAAATCCTAGAATCAAGGTTTCCACGCTATAATTTTCTTTTTCCCAACTCATAATCTAATATTCTTTTGCTTTTTCCTTTTCATAACATGGCAAATGAGATGTTGGGCTCAGCATTCTCAGCTCTACAGTTAGGCATGTTTAAGTTCCAATCTGGGCTCTCCTCTTTGTTCATGGGCTTTGGGTGTTTTAACTTTGTTTTCAACTCAGCTTTGTCCTCTGGAAAATAGGAATTAAATAGTACCCATTTCTTGGGGAGCCTGGGTAAAGTAAATCTAAGTACTCATTAAATATCAATATTAACTTTTATTATTATTATCACTGTTCATTCAACATTAATTCAAGAAATCTTTATTGAGCACATCTTAAATGGCAGGCACAGTTTTAGGGGCTGGAAATCCTTAGGTAATACAATAGGTTGAATGAATATAATGCATTTTTTTCTCCCTCAGGGGTCTAAACCTTTCCATTCTCTAGATCTAGGTGACCTTTTTCTTTTCTGAAATATCCTCATTCTGAAAGTTTGTAGGTAAGTTTAGACAGAACAGTAGGTGTGAACTTGGAAGTTATTGAAATAGATTCTAATCACAAGTGGATAGTTTTCATTTGGGGGATACTTCAGCCTGGGAAACTTTCATCTTCATATACTCTTTGATACTTTGAGGTGTAAGTCACATAACCACATTTTCCAAATAATAAGTCTAGACCCATTGTCTGATATTGATGAAAACCAAAAACATCCGCATCCACACAACTTACTGTTCCACAATAACATGACTTTTTCCTTCCAAAGTCTTCTCCAACATGATTTTACTACTCCAGAAAACTTCTGTCCAACAAGTTAAAGTTTCCAAAAAATGACTCCTCTTTCTTTTAAAAAACTTCTCTAAAACGCATTAAAACTGCTCAGTTTTTCAATAACTACCAGTAAATAATTACTTATTCTCCATGACTCTTGAAACCCCTGCCTTAAAATCTTCACTTTCCTATATCCACCAATCCTGAAGTATTGTGACATAATCCCTAATCAAATCCAAAGACCCACTTTAAACCAGACCTCCTAACCTCATAAATATCCTAGCTTTGTCCTTCTACCTTGAGACATTATTTTATCTTTGTTGAGGCAGTGAGTTCTCACATCAGTAAGCAATAAACTCAGTTTTGCTTGATCAGTAGGTGGTTTTTTTTTTTTTTTTTTTTTGGTGATATTTTCACAATTACACATAATATTTAAAATTTGGCTTTGTTGTGACTTTATCTTTCTAACTATATTACTTTGGGCAAATCCCTGAATTTTTGCCAGCCTGGGTTTCCTAAAGAGAAATAATAAGAAAAGAGTGAATTTATAGGATCACTGTGAAGGTTAAATGAAATAAACCACTCAAAGTTCATTCAGCTCTGAACTATGGCTAACAGTAAATAATAGCAAGAAAATGAAACGTCATGATTTGTGAGTCGTTTGGCCTTTGCACTCCTCCTTGGGATTTGGTAGGTTGGTTATAAGAGCAGACTTTACAATGTGGCTACAAGATGCTCATGAACACATTGCACTTTGGGGTGTACTGCTTGATTCTCTAAGTGGAAACAAAACACTGGCAGAGTTAAAGCATTCCTTACAGTCTTTTCCAAGCATTTCCCAGCTCAGCAAATTTGGCCAGACTGGCAAAATCTTAAGGAAATAAATTTTCAGGAGAAATAAGCAGAGGAACCATTTTGACATGATAAAGCTGTTCATGCTGGTAGTGGAATGGATTGCCAATTGGCTTCATTTAACTTAACTCTTGGTCCCAGACAGACAGGCTCCGAGGGTCAGGGGTGGGATCACTCAGCAGCCTGGGAGCAGACTCTGTGACTTGATGAGAACATGCATCACCAGTTCTAGGGACTTTGCTTTCAACTCTGAAGAGGAGAAATGCATAGCCAATAGCAGTTTTGACTCTTTTTGTTGTTCAGAAATTGATTGGGATTTCATAAGTCTTCAATTAAGTGGACTCTCTCATTTTATATGGTTTATTGAATATTTAATGGATTGATTTATTATTCAACATATATTTATTAAGCACCATCTCCATATGAAGCATGTTGTACCTCAACATTCACCTAGTTATATGAGGTAAGTAAATAAAATCATCAAAGTTTGGCGTGTTAAATGTTATGGAATGTCATTCACAGGCGGACCTGGAGGGAAGGAATTAGCTGGGGAAAAGCAAAGACCTTAGTGACACAGTTTTCATTTATTTGATTTTCGATTTACTCTGACTCAACAACATAAGACCAGTAAGATAATCATAACATTTCTGTACTGTGCCAAACCAGATGAGATGAGGATAATTATCAATGCCCTGCTGAACTGCATTTAACCGGCCCATTATTGCCTGCTGTCAGGCAGGCTGCAGCCAAAACAGAGTCCTAAAGTACAATATTAGTGTGTGACAAGACCTGAGTATGGCAAAGTGAGGCCTACTGCATTTTCTTGTTGAAATTACAAACACCTCAATAGTCTAGGACATGTCTATTCTATGTGATATAGTTAGATTTCAGGATACTTGATTTTGTTATTGCCTGACTACCAAATTGCAGAACATTCTGCCTGGCAAAAGGTCTATGTTGAGTGAGAGTAGAAGGGAGCCAGGAGGCTTAGTGTATGCAATCGTCATGCTAATATATTTTACATAATCCTTTGTTACATTAGACCAGTTGTTTTAAGTATGACATTGCTTATAGTCTGCTTTCAAGTGCTGTCAACATGATCACTGAAAAATTAATCAAAAAAATTTTCTAGACCTATAAGAACTTCAGACAGGGACTTCTGAGCCTGGGAGATGGTCCCAGGAAGTAGGAATGAAGAATCTGGGAGAGTGAGACCGGGAAGGAGGGAAGGCCAAGTCAGGATAAACAATTGAAGCAGCTGCTGGCGCAGCTGAGAGGTAGGAGAATGTCGCTCAGGATCATCCATCTGAGGGAAAGAGACGGATGCATGTATTTGCCCACCAGCTCCTGCCTCCATTGATTATTACCTCCAGAGTAATTCTCTGCAGTCCAGCTGAATGGACTCCATTCCTTCAGAGAAGGCTTCTAGACAGAGCTGAAGCCAAAGGATGCTAGTAGAGGGAGGTGAGTCTCAGCTCTCTGGAAATTATAGACTACAGCTGCAGCTGCAGTCAAGGGCAGGCCAAGGGCATCTGAAGAGGGGCACCAAAGTGTTTTCCCATAGGTAATTGAATGGACTCTCTTAGGTACACATGGCCTTTCCTCTTTAGACGTCTTATTTCCTCTCTTTCCCTCAGAGTTGAGTGCCAAATCAAACCAGATCTTTTGAAAGAAATCATCTTCATTGGCCTTGCATAAATACCCCTGTATTCTCAGAAGTGGATGTGAAGATTCGAAGAAAAGAATTTCTGTTAAAATGCATTTCTAAAAGCATGTATAATTCAAAACGTCTGCATCAAGGAGCATTTTTATCACCTCAGCTTCTCTAAAAAAGGACTAGGAAAAAGAAGTAAGAGTTTGTCCATGTTGTGGAGGTAGGAAGTATATTTTTATCACTTATGTAATGGCTACAAAAGGAGCTTTGGAGTCCATCTTCATCATGATTTACCACACGGGCCAGTTTGCTTCGTTTTCTCTGTAGCAGTTTTGATGGGGGCTATAAGCAACCACTGGCCATGGATGTCTTTCTTCTCTTCCCTTCTTCCCACTAAGGACATCTGTATATACCTGGACATTTACTTCAGATCTGAAGAGATAGATAACCTCAACGTTTACTTCAATGTCAGGAAGATCCCTTGCAAAGAGGTTTTTTATTTTTTTATTTTTTTTACTGATAGAGTTCAATGCAAGCTACCCTCTGGTGGGTGCTCTGGGACGTCAGAGGGAATGGAGGGTGCTTGGCTTACCCAAAGGCAAGGAGCAAAGGCTTTTCTTACTCTTTTATTGGGATAAAAGCTTGAGTTGTCTGAAGTTCTTTTTGCAAATAGTTTCAAAGACAGCAAAGCCTAGGGAAAAAAGAAGATTGCATAGCAAATAATGACAATTCTGACATACCAAAAGTCTTGTGAGGTCTTCTGATAGACTTATCCTGAGGCTGGTGGGAGAGGTGGTGTGACTCAGAGCTCAGGAGAGTGAAAATGGAGGATTTCCAAACATATGTCTTCTGTAGAGCTACTTTGCTGTAATGACATCGGAAACGGTCTGTAGGGAGCAGAGGAGAAACTAGGGGTAGAAAAACCAGCAGAATGATAAATGACCTCAGAGTTGATGGATTTCATCCCAGCATTCCCCTGGACCCACAACTAGAAACATTTTCATACAACCCCAAGCTGAAAGATGAAAACATTTCATCTTATCTTTTCCAGGGTTGTTTTATCCTCCCAGTGAAAAAGATTGTAATCCTTAAGGCTAGCACCTTCAACATAGGCAAAATGAAGAAGCTGTCTGGCCTGTGATAGGTGCTCAATAATACCTGTTGAAAGATTGAATAGTATATTATGGTGTCATATACAGACAAGTAGACTTGGAGTAGGGGGAAAAAAAAAAAAAGTTCTTGTCCCAGCTCTGTGACTAGTAACTATCCTCATTCTCACTTTATTTGTAAATTGAAACGTTAATCCCCTGTAGTGTACAAGCCTCAGTACTATGAAGGATATAGTAAAGAAATTCACATCTAAGAAGTAGTCTTTGTTTTCAAAAAAGATGATAATCTCTGAGAAGAGGAATTTATGAATAGCATAGTGATAAAGAGCTCAGACACTGGAGTCAGTGTGACTTGGGTTCAAATCTCTGGTCCTCACGCATCAGTAAAATGGAGATATTAATAAACTACTGCAGGTGTTGTTGTGAAGATAAAATAATGCATATGAAGCACACAGCACTGGAACATAGCATTCAATAAAAATAAATTATTAATAATTAGTTAATTATCAACAAGTGATTATAATAAAAGCCAGATACAGCTAACATGTTAGCATATTCTTCTGGAGTGAGTGGAGAGGATGAGAAGCTGTATAGTGACTGACACTGTGAATGGAGAGGGGTAGGGTGTTTGCAGAAGTCTTTAAAGTCATGTTTGATTTGTCTCATAAAGCTGGGAAGAGTTTCAGTGGAACATGAGAGGGAAAAAAGCCCCCCTATGAGGAGAGATGCAGTAATGTGAATGTCCAGATAAGGGAAAGGCATCACTGAGAGTCTATCATGAAGAGAGGGTTGGTGTTATTAGAGATCCAGGGAAACTTCACAAACAACACTTACACTGTAACAATTTTCTCTTCCTTCAGGAACAAATGGATTACTATTGTTCTTAAGTATGTCGGCTACTATTAGCTGCCTACCTAATTTCACTATTCCCCTTCTTCCTTCTGCTTTACCACTAGAACTGTTTTGGTAATATGTGTCAACCTGCCCATTTAAAAATGTTCACCTCCCCTGATCCTTTGCAGCTAGACAGTTCTACAAGGCCTGTTCCGGGCCTTGGAATTCAAGCAAAATTCTAGTGGAGGTGGGGAGATTTCTGGGCAAGCAATTATATTCCTGACAAAAAGAAACCATTTCATCTGGCAAGTAACTTTTGCCTTCGCTTCTCAGTCCTTCCCTGCTTCTGTGCTGAATACAGAAATAATGTCTGGGGGGAAGAGCCATCTTGTACAATAAGGACCAAAGCCATCCACTATGGATGGTAGAGCAAGATGCTAGATGAGCTTGAACTATTGAAGAGGTCCTTGGAGAGCCACATGGGCATTATGCTGCCTGCCTCCTACTTCATATTACAAAAGAGAAACACAGTCCTACTTGTTTAGAGGGCTACAATCCTGTCTTTGTTACATGCAACTGAATACCATCTTAACTGATACATTCAACTAGACAAACCATGGTTTTGTGTCTTTTTCTGTATGCTATGCTTATAACTACACTAATGGAGAACATATACTATACTACATTTCTCCACTTGAGGGTCCTTTGTTAGACTCTTTTTTTTTTTTTTTAAGATTTTATTTACTTATTTGAGAGAGAGAAAGAGAGTGCACACAAGCAGGGGGAGCAGCAGAGGGAGAGGGAGAAGCAGGATCTCCGCTGAGCAGGGAGCCCGATGAGGTGATCCCAAGACCTTGGGATCATGACCCTAGCTGGAGGCAGATGCTTAACTGACTGAGCCACCCTGGTGCCCCTGTTTAGGCTCTTTTCAGTATGTATATTTCTCTAAATAGATAAGTAAGACAATTTCCTTGAATGCAAACTGTAGGAGGCAAGTAAGTTAAAAAGAAATTGTAATCAAATTTCACTATAGGAGGTGATAGTCATGAAAACCAAATTCAATTTATGGGTCACAATTCTTATCCCAAAAAAAGTTCTGAAAGGGGGTATTTTGCTGGAGAGGTCTTTCTAGAGTGATTCAGCTGTAAGCTGCATACAAAACCTCTGTGTATATTTTCTACTGTTCCCCCAGCCACTACCCAGTGAGCAACACTGGCTAGTGAAGATTCTCACCTTCTCTCAGTGGGATGTATTAGAGAGAGTGGCACTTGGAATCACATTTGATGGGAAATAAAGGACTTGTGAAACTCCTTGATCTGTCTCAATCTCCTGTCAATGAAAAAAGTAAGGACAAAAAGAAGAGGCTGCTTAAGTCCAAGCAGATCCCAGAATAATAGGCTATGTTGAAACTTGGAATTAGATCCTTGAGGAATACCAAATTAAAACATTTAAACTTCATTCTATAGGACAGAACATTGTTAGAGGCATTCTAGAGCTGAAGTTTATTATTATTGTTATTAATAAGAGTAGCTAACCCTTGAGTGGTCACTGTATTTCAGGCATTGTGCCATTGACTTTACATGGGTTATCACCATTAATTCATAATAAACTTTATGAAAAGTCACTATCAAGAGCTCTCTCTTAATATGAGAGAATATTACATCTCAGCTGTGAATTGCTTTCCCAAATTCACACTTCATCATGAAACATTCTATCACCCTACTTGATTCTTGTATAGTTTATTTTGGATAATCTTAATTTTTATTAACATACCTATTGTACATGAAAGAATTTCCAATCGGCAGATCAATTCCTACTGGTGAATTTTAAAGCTTTGCCAACAAATATTCAAGGTGTTTGCCAGAGTTCCACTCCCTGCCCATTTGTTCCAAGATGATGATAAAAATCTTTGCCTAGATCCCTAATTGGGAAAAGGATATAGAAGGCACTGCTCCCCTTCCGAAATTCTTCTCTAGTCATTCATTTATTCCTTGGTTAATTATTTATTGAGCTTCTAGTATGGGCTACATTTAGTCTAGAATGGGAAGCAGAGAGGCAAACTGGCAAGTGCAGTCAAGTGTTGAAGGTGCAAAGATAGAGGAAAGTTAAGTATGGCATGGAAGGGAAATGGTCAATTCAACTAGAGAGAGGGAGTCTGGGGTGACGCAGAGCTTCATCTTATGAGATGGATATAGATTTGAGATCATCTCTGCAAAGGAGTTTCTATCTTACTTCCCTGGTGATGCTTCTCTGGTGATGCTCCTCATACATGGTTTTCTATCTTGGCTGCATGTGGTCACCTCAGTTTTCTAACTACTAGAATACAAAATTTGGAATAACACAATAGAATCTTCTTTGGGAAGCTGTCCAGTACCTCAAGACAGTAATACTTGAGTATTACCGCGTAAAATACATGAATAATTCTCATTATACTAAAAATATACAATCTTACCAATATTGAGAATCATTGGTTGCTAAAATGTTCATTGTTGTATATTTATATGAAATAATTAATAGAATACCACTTATTAATTTCAAACGTTAAGTGCCTACTATGTGCTACAGCACGTGACACAATGCTGATGATACAGATTCTTGTGAATCCCTGTCATCGGAGAGGTCACAGTTAACTGGGGAGACAACCTATACAGACAATTATAATAACCTATGGTAGGTGTTAGAGAGGTGTTTAGAATTCTGTGATTATTTCTATCTCAGAAAAATCAAGGAATTCTTCCAGAAATGGTGACATTTAGACTGTTCTTTGTAATATAAATAGGGGTTTTGGAGTTTGTAAGATAGAGCACTGTGTATGCTGGGGGCGGGAGCATTCTACAAGGATGCAAGAGCAAAATCGGGGAGGCAGGGAGGCTTGTGATAGTCAGGGATGAAAAAGGACTGTGGTTAGAATGTATGGTGCATGGCAAGCGGTGGAAAACAAGGGCAGAAGGCAGAAGGGCAAGTTGAGGATGTATTTTGAACAACTTCAAATTCCCATTCACCTCTGCTCCTTTCCCACAACTCCCTAAATCTTTAATGACCAAGATGTTTCTGCTTTCATAATTTCAGGAAACCAAGTGAAGGCAATTTATCACAGCAAATCCACAACTGACAACCTCCCTAAAATTATTTGTTTTTAATATCTCCGTCCTTTTCTTTTAGTAACACCTTGGCCTTACTGGAAAAGCTGACACCCTAATGGTGGAACACCTCAGCAGAGCTGACTTTACAGAAGATCCCCACAATACCAAAAAGGAAGTGTTCTACCCACATGGAGGCCTATAATTTCAAGCTTTAATAGTTTTAAAAATACTTAACCATTATTTTCCTGAATATTTGGCATGAATTTCCTTCTTCCAGGAGAGCTAAAATCCTGCCAACCTTGAACTTTCTAGCTTCGACTATTTGTTAAGTTGGAGGAGTGAAGAGAAAAAAAAAAATCATTGCAGGCTTTTTTAGAATAGACAATTTTTGCTTTATTCATCCCAGTATAACTGAAAAGGAGCTGAATGGATTCATATAAAACTTTTTAAAGAAGGGGAAGAATGAAGGGGGGGAAATCAGAGGGGTAGACGAACCATGAGAGACGATGGACTCTGAAAAACAAACTGAGGGTTCTAGAGGGGAGGGGGGTGGGAGGATGGGTTAGCCTGGTGGTGGGTATTGAGGAGGGCACATTCTGCATGGAGCACGGGGTGTTATGCACAAACAATGAATCATGGAACACTACATCTAAAACTAATGATGGAATGTATGGGGATTAACATAACAATAAAAAATTTTAAAAAAATGTGCAACAATAAAGATGCCTCAGATACTTTGCTCTGTTCGGAAAAAAAAAAAAAAAAAAAACCTTTAAAGATATTCAACTTAGAGCTCAGATGAAATGTGGACACCTTTAGGTTAAGAAGAACTTATTTTTAAGGAGACTATGGAAAAACTTGGAAAATAAGTTTGGGGTGGATTCTCTTTCTCTCTCTCTCACTTTCACTTAGTTCCTCCTTTCTTTCCCTTCCTCTCCTTTCTCCACCTACTACACAGACACACACATACTTGCATACACACATGTAGATACTTAGTTCAGTTAGACATCACTTAAATAGTAACCTTGGCAATTGGCATGTTCCAAAAAAGTGAATTTTTCTGGATAACTGAAGTTCAGTTCTTCACACTCATTAACCTTTATACAAAACCCAGCTGCTTTTATTTATTTATTTGTTTGTTTGTTTATTTACTTAAGATTTATCTATATTTTTGAGAGAATGAGAGAATGAGTGGGAGGGGCAAAAGGAGAGGGAGAGAGAATCTCAAGCTGACTCCACACTGAGTGCACAGCCCAAAGTGCAGCTTGATCTCATAACCCTGAGATCAGGACTTGAGCCGAAACCAAGACTTGGATGCTCAACCGACTGCACCACCCAGGCACCCCAAAGCCTAACTGCTTTTAGTGACAACGTTTCTAAAGTATTCACCACACCTCTTAAAGTGTAATAAACATATTTAAACATTTTGGTTTGTGCATAACACCCAGTGCTCCATGCAGAACGTGCCCCTCCTCAATACCCATCACCACTTTTGGAATAAAGCAATACCACTACCTAATGACCTTTGGATACAACTTTGAACTCTGAGTTTCAGTTTTCCTATTTTTTTTCCATCTCATTCTCTGCAACAAGATAATTCTAGTGCTGGGTACCCCAAATCTGTATCCTTCATTCAAGTGTCCATCCTAAACGCCAATCCTCAACTGCTCTTTGCTGCCCCCTGCTGGCACCTGATGACAGTACCTTTCTACTTTTGCCGTGGGTTGCCCTCCTCAACTCTTTGTTGGCTTCATGAATCCCTCATATCCAAATTTTGAGTTAGTTCTCTCTATAGAAGAGAAATACATTCTAGAAAGTATAAGTTAAATAATGTCGCATTAATTCCCAGAAAAATTCCAAAGTGGATTATTGAATGTGTGGTTGTGAGCACTTAAAAAGAACTAATGGTCACGTGGAGTGAGTAACGGATCACTAAATACACATGAAACATTAACCCCATTAACCCCATCTTTTATTAGGTTAGAATTACTAGCCTGGATTAGTGAAATGCTGCAGCTGTTGATCACATTGGCTTTGCAAGGAATTTAGACTTTGTTGATATCTTCATGACCCCTTTCCTTTCTTCATAGTATTTTCCTTACTATGGCATCAATCCCTACTCTATCCATGCTGAAACAGAGAAGCGTTAGCCAGGGGATTGCATAGTAGTATCAATGCTCAGTTGAACAAATGAGCTCTGAGAGGGCAAAGATGGAATTTTACTTATTTTAAATTTGTGTGTGTGTGTGTGCCTATAACATATATACTAATGTGTAGTATATTTGAGCTAAAAGCTTATTGAATTTTGGTAACTAGCTGAATGATGTTGGACATGACACTTATTTCTCTTTCTTTTTTTCACCACCTAAATAATGAACTGGTTGAATCATATTGCTATGGTCCTTAGATACTCTAAAATTTACTATACAAAGGTATAATCTTCTTAGATATTACTTAATGAGGTAGAACTAGTTGTACCAATGCTAACTGATCTCAGGTTTGAGTGATATTTTATAGAGTATTTTTGTTTTGGGTTTTTTTATTTTTAGTAATTTTACTCCTTCTGTCTCCTATGCAGTTGATAGGTTGTTAGCTCTCTATTCGCAGTATTCCAGTACTGCTCACCCTTCTCCTACCTCTTATTTGCTGATACTAAACTTATATATCTGGGAAACTAATACCAAAGCTTGTTTTTTATAGCACTACACAAAACCATTTAAAATCCTGAAGGCCTCCAATCTTTTATGGTGATCTGAGGTTGGCTTCAGTTCATCCTGTGGCAAAAAGCACATGGCCTTTGTGAGAGTTATTTTTCTTTCTCTTCCATGCCTTCCTCCTTCCAAGTTTGCTTTATCGCTATGTTTCAGGTAGACGACATTGCCACAAATCTTTAAGTGGGGCACATTATTGTATGATCACTGATAGGCCACCTCTGTATTTCTATTCAAAGCATAATCTGGCTCCATATGTTGACTGATTTGTGAAGAGATTAGCGTATAAATCAGTGAACAAATATTTAGTAAGGGTTTCCCTTCACTATGTGCAAGCTACTCAACATGGAGATCTGAAAGAATGAAAGAGAGTCCTCGATCTCAGGAAGACATAACACAAATAATAATACTGCAGTTAAATTAAAAATATAAACATTGTAGACCACAGAGCAGTGTGTGCTTAGCAGTCAAGTGTATATTTCTGAGATTTAGTGCATTGACTTCAGAGGCTATGGTGGATCTCTGGTCAAGAAGTTCTCTGTACAGGCTACTGGGTAGGAAGGTTCCGACATACAGCTCTGCCATCTTATTAACAGAGATGTGTTCACTGTTTCTTCAGAGACAGGTGTTAACTGCCATCTTGTGTCCCCTCTTCTCTGAGAATATTTGATCCAATGTGTCTTCTCTTTTGCTTCAAGAAGCCTCTGTCTTCCCACTCTGTAGTTTGGTGCTTGCCTCACCTTCCCTAAATGATAAGCCTGTTTAAAAGTTATAAATGCATTTTCTTTATTCAGCTAAAAATGGATTGCTTCATGCACACTGCTCCTCCATGAGATATGACTTGATAATTTTATGGCTGTTCAGGTTCTGCTTCCAAAATGGGGAAGCGGATGGCAAGAAAGAACATGGACTCAAAGTCAGGTGAACCTGGCTCTGACTCATGTTTCACCACTTCTTGGTTGTGATACTCTTGCCAATTTTCTTAAACTCTCTAAGCCTCATATTATTCATCTATAAATACAGGGTAACAAGGAGCTATGACTTTAGGGGAATAAATTTGGCAGAAGTACATATAATAAATTAAAGGGGCAAGAGAAATCACTGGCCAAGAGACTATTTCAGAAACTAGTGGGTGAGGGCGCCTGGGTGGCTCAGTCATTAAGCGTCTGCCTTCAGGTCATGATCCTGGGGTCCTGGGATCGAGCCCCGCATTGGGCTCCCTGCTTGGTGGGAGGCCTGCTTCTCCCTCTCCCACTCCCCCTGCTTGTGTTCCCTCTCACTGTGTCTCTCTGTCAAATAAATAAATAAATTTTTTTTAAAAAAAGGAACTAGTGGGTGATAAAGATCTAAGCTAAGACACTGATTGAATGCGCTGACAAGGTGGCAGTTTTTTTTTATTATGTTATGTCAATCACCATACATTACATCATTAGTTTTTGATGTAGTGTTCCATGATTCATTGTTTGCATATAACACCCCATGCTCCATGCAGAACGTGCCCTCTTTAATACCCATCACCAGGATAACCCATCCCCCTACCCCCCTCCCCTCTAGAACCCTCAGTTTGTTTCTCAGAGTCCATAGTCTCTCATGATTCATCTCGCCTTCTAATTTCCACCCCCCTTCATTTTTCCCTTCCTGCTATCTTCTTCTTCTTCTTCTTTTTTTTTTTTTTAAAAAGATTTTATTTATTTATTTGAGAGAGAGAGAATGAGAGACAGAGAGCACGAGAGGGAAGAGGGTCAGAGGGAGAAGCAGACCCCCCGCCAAGCAGGGAGCCCGATGTGGGACTCGATCCCGGGACTCCAGGATCATGACCTGAGCCGAAGGCAGTTGTTTAACCAACTGAGCCACCCAGGCGCCCCTCTTTTTTTTTTTTTTTTTTAACATATAATGTATTATTTGTTTCAGAGGTACAGGTCTGTGATTCAACAGTCTTACACAATTCACAGTGCTCACCATAGTGCATACCCTCCCCAATGTCTGTCGCCCAGCCACCCCATCCCTCTCACCCCCCACCACTCCAGCAACTCTCAGTTTGTTTCCTGAGATTAAGAATTCCTCATATCAGTGAGGTCATATGGTAGGTTTTTTAAATAGAAATCGGCCTGAAAAATCCAGGGCGTATGATTGCTATCAAAAAATACATGATCTAGGGTTTCTTTTTGAGAGTACTGATGAGGAAGACTAGCAAGTATATGGTTCTGAAATGTTATGAGGGCCAGGGCTTTGTCTATCTTCTTATTCTAGCACCTTCCACAATGTTCCTTACAGGTAGTCATTTGATGAATGTATTTGATGAATGAAAATTTATTACATCGTAGACCTACTATGTCCCAGCTCACTGACACATGGAGGTCATGGCATTTGGCTGGTATCCAGTGCTAATTATAGCTAGAGGCAGAATCCAATATGGCCTGGATGGTTTTACTTTGCAGCATGTTTTTTTTTTTTTTTTAAAGATTTTATTTATTTATTTGACAGAGAGAGACACAGCGAGAGAGGGAACACAAGCAGGGGGGGTGGGAGAGGGAGAAGCAGGCTCCCCGCAGAGCAGGGAGCCCGATGCGGGACTTGATCCAAGGACCCCGGGACCATGACCTGAGCCGAAGGCAGTCGCTCAACCAACTGAGCCACCCAGGCGCCCGACTTTGCAGCATGTTTATTTTTTTAAATTTATGTACTTATGTATGTATGTATGTATGCATGTATGTAGGTATGTATTCATTTATTTTTTTACAGCATGTTTAGAAGACTATGCTTTGGAATCAGATTGTCCTGGGTTAGAATCCTTTATCTATTATTTATTAGCTAAGTTGAAGAAATATGTTTTATTGCCCTCAGCCTCATTTTCATCTTCTATAAAATGGGGATAATATCATCAAACTAAAAGGTTTTGTAAAGCTTATTTATAATGTATATAAAATAGTTAGCATAATACCTAGCACATGATAGGTAAACAATCTTTAGCTATTTGTTATTTTTATTTTCATTGTACTATCAAACCCAACCCTCTCTTGCCATTTAACAACTGTCAGCCTTTGTTTACAAGTTGGACTATATGAAAGAATCCATCTTAGTGCAAACCACCTGGGTTTGGAAAACCAAACTTATTGATAAAGCCTAAATCTGAATGAAGATTTGGCACATCCAGGCTCTACCTTTTGGTAGACTTCCCTTTTACCCTGTTTTTTTTTTGGTTTTGTTTTTTAAAGATTTATTTATCCATTTGAGAGAGAGAGAGCGTGAGCTGGGGGGGGAGGTGGAGGGGGAGGGAAGAGGGAGAGGGAGAGAGAGAATCCTTCAAGCAGACTCCCTGCTAAGAGGATCCTGAGATCATGACCTGAGCTGAAACCAGGAGCTGTCCACTCAACTAACTAAACCACCCAGGCACCCCTGTCTTTTAGCCTTTTATCAGGACAACTAGGAAGTAGCAGGCTTGCCTTTCCTGGTAAAATGCTACTGGGACACATAGCAGCCTTCGTTACGCTTTATCCATCTAGAGCCTCAGTCTCCCATGATGCTCTGGGAGGAGTGGCTGTCATTACTCTCAGAATATGATGTATGTGCCTGCCTTCTGCATGAGTAGTCCAATTGCATTTTTCCAAAGAAATGTTATGAAAGAGGTTAAACTGTAAGGATATTTTATTTGTAGAACTGCCTTCCCATAGATTATGAGTTAAGTAATCTATTGAGGCTAATCTGGAAATTGTCATCATAACCCTCCACCCTCAACTCTAGTCCCATTAAATCCCCAAACAATGACCACACACATCATGATTTCTACAGGGGCCGTAGTTTAAGTTCCAACAGCCAACATACAAATGGTTTCGGGAGGGCAGCTGGTTGGGATGTTTTCATTGTTAGCGCAGTTGTCATAAAAGGCAGTGCAGTACATAAGAGCAAGATCTAGAGGTCTTGGCTCTGTGCTGAGCTGAACCCTTCACTTGCATTCTCCCTTTAGACCAGTCACATTCTCCACTGGGACTCAGTGTGCTCATCTGAAAAAGGAGGGGTTTGGACGGAAGCCCCTTCCAACTCAAAAGGCCTCTGAGTCAGCAAAACCCTTATTATTACAGCTATTAGAAAAGGTTTGTTTCAGATTGATTGTGGTGGCCACTGCTTTCCTGGCCTGTCACAGTCCTCATTTCTTCCTTTCCCCCTCATGTCCCTGTGGTATTTTGGCACAGGATGAGTCACTGCTGGCTGTGGCATACATCCGGAAATGGACTGCCATCCTCTTTCCTGACACAGGGAAGGAGGAGTGCAACTTTTTATATACCCTCCTATTGATTAATGACATCTACTACACAAGAATTATGATTCCTCTGGTCTCATCAAGCCACATCTATGAATACAAATCCTTTGCGTTATTGCAACCTCAGGATGAGTCTGACCTCGGAAAGGCTTTGGGAACACTTTAGAAAACATCTCTTTCTACCACTGAAAGGTTCACAACTATTGTTTTCCTTTTCTGACTCATCTTTGAATCAGTAAATTAAATATGTATAACTTGTGAAGATTTCATTTTTATTAAAGCAAGGTGCTTTGCTGAGCAAAGTCAAGATTTAGAAATAGTTCAGCTCTTCCTTCCTCCCTTTACAATGATTTTATTTCCTTGAGTTTGCAGGAGGACTTTCAGAGAGCTACTTCCTCTCTTTATCTCTCTGTGGCTCTGGCTCTTCCCTCTAACATGGAGAAGTTAAAAATGAGTTGACTGTCATCTACTCTCCTAGGGAACTGACAAGACTTGAGGATCCAGAGGCTGTTTCCCAAGTAAGTGCTGGCCATTATGTTTTCTGGGAGATTGTATCTTCCTCTAGAATTGGGAAGAATTATATATTTATTTTTTTATTCTGTATTTTGTGACATGTTCTGGAATTCCCTTTCTTGATGATCCTCCCATCTGCTGCTCCCCTACCCTTACCTGCCACTTTGTTATCATGTCTCCCTCCCTTTTATTACCACAAAAGGGACTAGTTTATTTTGTTTCCTAAAGCCTTTTTGCCTTTAACCTTTGCCTAGGGTTATTTTTTCCTAACATGAATGTTTATACAACTTATTGTTTTTCTTATCTTTTTGATACTTTGTTTGAGTAATGTATCAGATTTTTAAATAGTTTCTTCCTAGTATGCGACTCTTGCCTTCCCAACCAGATTGGAGGTTTCTTGAGGGCAAGAGACCACATGCTTTTAAATAATTTAAAACATATTTATTGAGCTCTCTTTATGTTTATGGTGCATATTATAATTTATTTCTATCTGTTGTACTGTAGTTGGCATAAATTTTAGGTGTTACCAAAACCCTTTTGTTAACTGAGTAGCATATACCTGGAAAAAAAAAAAATTCTTATCTGTTAAACCACCAAAGTAGTGAAGATTGTAACATTTTCATATTGTGATTGACACCAAATTAACTTTCTCCATGCTTTTCAGTTCTACTCAGTTCTCAAAGCATATATTAAGTGTCCACTAAATGACAGGCACTGTCCTAGGTACCCCTCCCCCCCAAAAAATTATCAGGCTCCCTGTTCTCAAGTAATGGTTGCTCTACCTTTGAGCAAATCATTTAACATTTAGACATATTTTCTTACCAAACAATGGGGACAACCAGTCTGTCTTGAAATATATATATATCTTTTTGAAATTGAGAAGTGCTGAGTTACTTTTTGTCTTCCTTAACTCACTGAGAGGATCTGCCTATAAGAAGTGATCTTTTCTTGAAAATTGGAGGCTTTCTTCTCTTCATTTATGTTGTTTTTATTTTCAGGAAAGCAGAAGCCTATGTGAATGGCAGATTTATTTACCTACAATAGGAAATATGAGTGACAATGAGTCGCTAGTGTGACAATCTTCATCCTTCTCCTTTTTCACTTATTTTCAGAGGCCACTTAGAACTTCTGATTTTTTCGTCACTTCTCTTTCCTTTTGTTTTTTCTTTTCTTTTTCTTTCTCTTTTTTTTCTTTCCTTTATTTCAAACCACTGTTGCCATCATAGTCAAATCCCTATAAGCTTAAAACTCTTCATTCACTGAACAAGTATTTGTTGAGTTCTTACTAGGAGCATGGTTCTAGATACCAGGATACAGGAGTAAACAAAACTGACTTAATCCTGCCTTCATGAAGCTTACTTTCTAGCATAAAGTCAGAAAATAAATCACTTAAGAGAAAGAGTATATTGGCAGATTAAGAGCCATGGAGAAAAAGAAAGCTGAGAAAGTAGATCAGGGATGCTGGGAGTATCACTAAAATATTAAGTAAATAATAAAGGAAGATAATCTTTGCATAAAGACTTACAAAGGGTGTGGGATAAATCATGTGGATGTCTGTTGGAAGAACATTCCAGGGCGAGTGAGCAATTTATAGCAAAATCTCTGAGGTGAGAATGAGTAAGTCAGAGAAGAAGTAGGAGATGTTGGTACAGGACCAGGCTGGCAGGAGCCTAAAGACCATTGTAAGGACTTTGGCTTTTATGACCAGGGAGGTATACAGCCATTGGAACATTTTGAGAAGAGAAAAAACTTGATATAACTTATGCTTGAACAGAATTACTCCAGCTGCTTTACTGAGGTAAGACTCTAAAAGAGTGATGAAAAAGTAAGGAAATCAGTTAGGAGGCTATTGCAGTAACCCAAGTGAGTAATGATGATGGTTTGGACCAGAGTAGGAAGAGTGGAGGTTGAAAGAAATGTCAGGGTCCTGCATTTATTTTGAAGGTAGAACCAAGAGAATTTTCTGATTGGACATGGAGTGTGAGAAAAGAAGTATATTCAAGGATGACTGCAGGGTTTTGGCCTAAGGAGCTAGAAAAATGGAGTTGCCATTTTGTAAGAAGAGTAGGTTTGAGGCACTTAACTTTGGGATGCTTATTAGAAATGTTAAGTAAGCAGTTGTTTATAATAATATGGAGCTCAAGGGTGAGGTTCAGGTGACAGATTTAAGTTTGGCATCAAGTACTGTTTAATACCATCAGCATATAGATGCTATTTAAAGCCTGAGACTGGATGGAATGACCAAGGGGGTTGATGTAGACAGAAAAATGAAGAGATGCAAGGGTGGATGCCCAAGGTGTTCTAAGGTAAAGACTGGAGAGATGGAAGGAACAAGCAAACTAGATCAACTTGTGAAGTAGGAGGAAAACCAGAAGACCATAGTGTTCTGTGAGTCAAGTGAAGAAAGTGTGTCGAGGGAGAGAGAAAATGCTACCAGATAAGATGAGGATTATTGAAGTGTTCCTTGGCTAGAATTCTGTTTTTTCTACCCCAACTTGCTCTATACCATTAGATTTAGGTTCCTAAAACATGATTTTTATCATATTCTACTCAAAAAACTCCCACTGAATTTAGTTACCATGAACTAAAACCCAAATACCTCAGCTTGTTTTTTAAGATCTCATAAAACCTCCCTTTTACACATCACTGTCCAGTAGGAAATGGCTCATCTTTTAGAGGTTCCTGCACCTCTCATGTTCTTTTTTCACCCAACATGTTTGCTTATGCTATTTTTGCCAGTGCATATTGGCCTTCTCATTTCTCTTTAACAACACCATCCCCTTCCTTCATCAGCTGGCTGAAACCCCCACTATGCCAGGCCTTGAAGTGTTCTCGCATCTTGAGTTCCCACACCTTACCACCACACCATTCACAGTGATGCTTGTAATCTCCCATGATTTTTCAACAGTCCATGAGCAGATGTGTCATCTTCTCTACAAGATTGTGAGTTCCTTTAGAGTAGGAGCCATGTTTTATTCCCATATTTTCTGTAGTTCCCTGAGATTGAACACTTAATAAGCCTGCAAGGAATACTTCAAACCACTGGAAATTCGAATAGAAATGGAAAGCTATCATTAGCTATTTGGCTGGTCCAGAGATTTTTCTTTATTTCACATCAGTGTTATTATTCCTTGACAAGAATATCTTGTAAGAAATCTCAATTTATAAAAAGGATAAACATAGAGCTGCTATGGTAGAAGGTAGAGGTGTAGGGGCCCTGAACTTTGCCATGTATCCATCCTTCTCTTTCACTCACTCCACCTATACCTCTAGGGTAGCCTCAGAGACACTTCCAATGAACCCAGTGTTACAAATGAAGAATTTGAAATTCAGAGGCAGTTTGTCCAAGTGGTAAGTAACAAAACTAGTATTTGTGTCTCCAAATATTATACTTTATTTACACTATATAAAGTGAGTGAATGAGCTAATGACTGAATGAAAAAAGAGAGAGGAAGTAGAAGGTAACTGATTGACTGGCTTGGTGTTCTCAAGACTTCTCTTTGATCTTTTTTCAACAAGGTAGAATGATCACAATACCCATTGTATAGATAAGGTTGGGGTGGAGAGTTTGACAGATTGCCTCAAGGTTAAGAGTTGAAGGTGGGATTCAAATCCACCTCCAAACCTCTAGTGCTGAAGCTTGCATTTTTTTCTGCCATGTCAGACACCTTATGAAGTAGAAATAAAAGACTAAATAGAAATAAGGAAATGCATTCAAAGTATATTTTGAATTTATGCACCAAAACTCTTACAGCTTTTATCTCCTGTATTTCTCTCCTCTCTCCAGACCTCCCGATTTCTCTTTCTGTGTTTTACTAGTTACATGTCAGTACAAGACAACTCTAAAGATATTTATTAGCAAAGGGCTACAGAGTCAAAGGCCAGAAGCTAATTTTGCTTTGCAGGATTGATTTCTGTTGAAAGCATATTTCATAAACTTAAAAAAAAATCATACTGGGTGGGGACACAAGACAGCATCACTATTTCTCATTTTTTATTTATCCTGCAAACACAATCTCTCAGCCAGATTTTTACATGTCCTGTGTCAGATGGGGGATATTTCCAACTAGTGTCACTCAGTAGTGTTAAATGAGATCAGGGTAAAAACATTACTTTGGGAGGGTCTTTGAGGTATTTAATACACATTTGCAGAACATTTTATGACATGTTACTGTTTTTTTTGTAGCCCAGTTTGGATATCTAGAAATGCTATAAACTATTAAAAATTAAGTGAGATGCCTTCTTGAATGTAATATAAAATATATCCATTCTGGGACTTTCATAAGTACTAATTCCAAGAAGTTCTAAAATCTAAATTCTCTACCTTACAGAAACTGTGAATATTCAAGTACATGGAAAGAGTAATTATATCATATCTGAGTAATCCTTTTCAGTTTCATAACTTGCTTTTATATATCCTATTTCTCATAACAACCCTGTATTGCAGATGATAGTATCCCTACTTCAAAGATGAGTGATTTGGAGATCATAAGACTTATCTAAGGTCATAGAATCTCAAGGAAGGTCATGGAACCTCAAGCTGATATGTCATAAGTTCTACATATGATGGGAAAGTGTGTTTATCATATTATTATGTATTTATTATATTATTATGATAAAGAAGCATATTGTTTTCCCTTCCCAGGTAAAACTCCCCAGGCCTTAAACTTTAATATTCTTTTATTAGCATCTATTACTGAACTAATAGACTCTATAATAGGTTTTACCAGGTACTGATAGAGAACTGAAAACCAACATAAGATAATATATTATGTATAGCAATCTGTGTTTTACAGAGGACATTTATCTAAAATATCATATTTAGTTTTCCCAACAATCATGAGAAGCAGGGTGGTCAGGTATCCTTGTCCAGATTTTATAGATGAGTTGGTTAAATGACCCACTAAAATCACATAATCAGACTGTAAAAGAAGAGACATAAACCCGGTTTTGGATGTCAAGTCCAGAGATTCTCCATGTGGAGTACTGAACACATTTTTTGGCATATGTAAGTGTTTAATACATGGTAGTTTTATTTTATTACTTTTATTGTTATTCTCTACATCAAATTGATTTGTAAGTGTACCTCTCCTTGGCCAAGTTGGCTGATGTCTACAAACCTAGCTAGTGGGCCTATTCTTTAATCCTTCTGATAAACCACTCAGCTGGAAACAATCAAACAAGTGTCTGCATGCTGGAAGATAAATTTGAGTAAGACAATTATTGAGTGGTCAGTTGGGAAACTTTGCAAGCAGAAGTGGACTTTATTTTACAGTGTGGTGAGCTGTGCAAATACCATTTTATGCCTCTTAGACAAGATGGTCTTTAGGTTTTATTAATTTTTCTCAAGGTTTCAGGGGTGGGGCAAAAATGCCACAGTGACCACTAAACATTATTGAATCTTTGGGTTGCCATAAAATAAAAGTTGCAGTCATAGGAAGGCAATCTCAGACAGTCATTGAATTGAGCAATCAGGAGATTATTCACAATTGTTCTTGCAGGACAAAATGCTGTGTCTCTGTTTAATCCAGAACTCTCAGAACTTTACTAGAAGCTATCATAACTATCATTTATTGTGTGTTTACAATGGCCAATTACTATTCTACATAGTATTATACTATACTATTATACATAGGGAGACCATCCTTATATCCAGGTGTGCCTGGGAGAGTCCCTATATTACCTGTCTGTCCTAGCATAAATATCAATACCATCTTCTTTCACTCTTAAAAGTGAAAGATAGAAGGATAGATGGATGTACATATGATTAAGATATTTAGAAAAAAAATGTTAATTATAGAATCTAAGTAGTAGATACATATGATGGTGGATAAAATTCTTTCAACTTTTCAAAATAAAAGTTGGGTGACAAATTATATAGTTACCCAATATGTAGATAATCTCATTTAACACTTAAAATCACCCTGTAAGTTAGATACAATTATTATCTACATTTTACAGGTGACAAAATAGAGTCACCAAGAGCTTAAGAAAGTGGCCTACAATGCACACTTAGTAAATGGGATGGATCCTCCAGCAGTGCAGCTCCAAAGCCCATGAAGTTGGAAACAATGCTATGCTTCTCCCAAATATATAATCACAGTAAACACCTTTTTTTTGTAACAGCACTTAAAATTCCAAAGAATTAGCATTTTCCAAAATGCATTTTAGGAAACACCACCAGTGAGTAGAACAGAGGGTGGAGAAGGACCTCATTCTTTATCCTTTTACCACCTTTTATTGATCAACTTTCTGTCTAGGACTTTATATACATAGTTTCATTTTACTCCTCACAGAGGCATTATTAATAGACATTAATATCTTTATTTTATAATGAAGAAATGGACACCTGGAGTTATTAATGACTTATCCAGGGCCACACATCTACCAAGATTCCAAGCTGGAATTCAATCCAGGAATATCTGCCTTCCACACCCCTCAGTTGTTTTTTTAAAATTTGTCCACTCTGCCTTCGTCATGACCTTAGCCTAAAAAAAGAATGCATACCCATGAAGAAAGGCCCTGAATATTATGGGTGAATATTAATTTGAATGTGAATAGATAGTACCATTAGAATAACTCATAAAATCTCTTCATAATACACCATTTTTAGATAACCATGAAGGTAGAAATTGATCATTTTTTAAGTTGCATCAGTAAATTCTTTGTTATCACCTTTATCCAAATCTTTTAGCCATCATAAATTGAGCATTTATTAAGTGAAGGAGTTGAAAACTAGTTACTCCTATTGTCTCTTCTTAGGAAAGACAGAGAAATTATATGTACTGATTTTCTACTTCATATCAAGTACCATGCCCTTCTCTTAGTTCCCTATCTGCACAATGGATATAATAATAATAGTACCAGTCTTATAAGATGACAGTGTGGAAATCACATAATAGCTGCAAAGCACTTAGAACAGTGCTCACCCCATATTAAGGTATCATTCATCCATATATTCATTTATTCAATCAGTTGTTACTGTGCATGCACTATGTACCATACATTATTCTGTGTGCCAGGGATATAGCTGTGAACAAAATAGATGAAAATCCTGCCCTCATGAAGCTTGTATTTTGGTGAGGGAATGAGATAATATCTGAATGAAAAAGTAAATATGTATCAGTGATACACTATCATCTAGGTTGTGCTGCAGAAAAAAATAACCCCAAATTTCAGTGGCTTAACCCAATAAAAGTTTATTTTTCACTCACACTACATATTTAAAGCACATTGGCAAGGGGCTCTATAATTCATAGTTACATAGGGATTCAGGATAGAGGCTCCTTCATGAAATGCACCATGATCCTCAAAAGAAATATGATGAATTGTGCCTTGACTCTTAAAGTTTCTACCCAGAAGAGACACATGCCACATTTCATTGGCATAGCTGGTCACATGTCTGTGCCTAATGTCAAAGTGGGTAGGGAGTACAATGTTGCCACCTGCTTGGGAGGAGTATAGAACTTCCCTGAAGGTGACTACATACAGGGAGAGGAGGCCTGGAAGAGAAATGAAGCAGGGTAAAGAGACTAGGAAACACTGGATGGGGAGAATGCTGTTTTGTATAAGGCAGTCATGGAGGGCCTCAACGATAAGGTGGCATTTAAGTGGAGAAATGAAGAAGGTAAGGGAGGTATTATTATCTGGAGGAAGAGTTTTGTTGTCCAAGGAGACAACAGGGTGAAGGCCCTGAGGCAAGAGTATTCTTGACATGTTTGAAAAACAGCAAGAAGTTCTGGATGATTGAAATGGAAAGAGCAAGGGAGAGAATGAGGGAAAGAAGGTCAAAGGGAGAGTAGGAGGCCAATGGGTCATTGTGAAGACTTTGGCTTTAGTGCTGAGTAGGATTGGCATTTTGAGGAGATGTTATCTGATGTACATGTTAATGGGATCACTCTAGCTGCTGTGTGGAGGAGTCTACTGAATTATTCAGGTGATAGATGATGCTGACTTGGACGAGAGTGATAGCAATGGAGGAGTGAGAAAGAGTGAGATTATAGATATATTTTGAAAATGGAGTCAAGAGGAATTGCTCACTGACCAGATGTGGGGTGTGAAAGGAAGAGAGAAAGGAGTCAAGGGCAAATCCAACATCTTTCATGTGTGAAACTGTAAGGATGAAGGTATAATGTACAAAGAGGTGGAAACTGTGAGAGAAAATCTCATAAAATGTCATCATAAAGATCACAAATTTTTAGTCTTTTTTTTATTTAAAGATTTTTTTTTTTAATTTATTTGAGAGAGAGAATGAGAGAGGGAGCACATGAGAGGGGGGACGGTCCCAGAGGGAGAAGCAGACTCTCCGCCGAGCAGGGAGCCCGATGCGGGACTTGATCCAGGGACTCCAGGATCATGACCTGAGCCGAAGGCAGTCGCTTAACCAACTGAAACACCCAGGCGCCCCACAAATTTTTAGTCTTTATAGTAGCTCTACTAGAAACATTTTACTCACCTCATTTTAAAAAATAAAGAGTTGATGGGTGCCTGGGTGGCTAGGTCAGTTAAGCATCTGCCTTCAGCTCATGTCATGATCCCAGAGTCCTGGGATCACGTCCCACGTCAGGCTCCCTGCTCAGCAGGGGGGTCTGTTTCTCCCTCTGACCCTCCCCCCTGCTCATGCTCTCTCTTTCACACATGCACTCTCTCTCTCTCAAATAAATAAATAAAATTAAAAAAAATAAAAAATAAAGAGTTGATACCCAGTAATGTTAAGCAGCTTTTCCAGAGAATAGCTCTAGATCATTTGGTTCCTATCTCCAAGAGAGGTACAATACACTGATAATTATGAAGCATATTTCTTCTATTCTTCTGGTTTAGTGATTAACTAGATTCTGATATATTTTTAAGTGTTACATCATGAAGGCTAAATTAATTTAGCAGTAAGTAAAAATCCTAATGTAGAGTTTTTAAAGGGTTTGATGCAAAACCACTAAGAAAGAACTGGAAGCTCCTACCAAGTATACTATCAATATGGAATTACCTATCACTAGCACCACTGTCCTTCATAAAATGTAAAGATTACAAGTAAACTTGAGTAATGTATATCTGTATGCCTGGTCGGGGCATGCAGCTAGATCAGTGGATTGAATTGGGATTTCACTTTAATATTGTAAATCAATACTAAGGTATCTATCTATATCTGGAGCTATATTCTCATAATAATATTTAGTGTATATACATATATACATGTACATGTGTGTATATATATACATGTATATATATAATTATATGTGTGTGTGTATATACATGCATATACATAATTCTATGTGTATATATATAATTATATGAAACCAATTGTTTAAAACCTGTTCAAAATTTGCTTAGTAGGTATAAGATCCTAGACACATTTGAATTTTATTAAGTTATGCAGGAACTTATAGTTTCCTAGTATGGCCCTATTTCAACATTTAAAATTTTATGAACTGAACCACTCCTTCCTCTATAACTTTGTCGAACACCACTCTTTCTCCAGTCTTACCAATTCTTTGCTTCTCAGAATTTTCTATTTGGTTTATAAGTTTATAGACTCACAAATGCTCTTCTCTTTCTTTAAGATACATTTCCCCCATAAACTCCATTAATTTTGGTGAAGTCCTGCTCATCCTTCAAAACTCAAACAAGGGCCATCTTTTTTAAAAAGTGTTCCAAAACTATTTTTCCAGAGACGGCCTGGTATCTCTTCTCTGTGTCTTCACAGCACCTTTAGTATACTTCACTCAGCACTTAGCATCCTGTACTGTAATTAGTAATTTATTTTCTATCTCTCCCACTAGTTTGTATGCTTTTTGAGGTCAATTCATTCTGCCTCCATATTCCAGGCACCTAAGCCAAGTGTTCACCACATATAAGGAACTCAATAAATATGTATTAAATGAATGAGTCAGTGAAGTTTTTGGAGTAAAAGTCCTCACTGGCAATATCTATACATGTTGAAATAGAAAGTTTAGAATAGGAATAGAAAATGCATTTCATCCTTTTTGCCAAATCTGGTCAGTTGATAGTTTCAGCCTCAAGTGTCAAATAAAAAAGGTATTCTGAGACTCTTTTATTTGCAGTTGGTTGGAAGAGAAAAGCATGGTTAATATGATGCCTGAGATGGATATGGGAGAAGAAAGTAAACGCATTAATTTTAAGTTATTTGACTTCCCTGGGCTAGAATTGGCTAAATTCATGTAACTCCAAGGACTTGTATGAATAGTTTATTTTCTCATTAAATGCCTACTATCAACTTATTTATATACAGGATTGCTTCTGTATTCAGCTGAGGACCTATTGCTAATTTAATTGCTGAGCAAGTTTTTCAGCTTGACTTGTAAACTCTTGAAATGGAGTATTTCTAAAGAAAATAAACAACTCCTGCTTTGACATAAGTACAGGGTCTCTTAAACAGTGGCAGGCACATCTCGATATAGCATTTAATATTATTTCAGCTTCTTTACTCTGTACTTTTGAAGGTCCATGTAGAAGATTTCATGGAAAACATGGAGACTTATCTTCAGTGATTTTTTCTGAAGTGGAAGAATATAAAATGAGGCAAAAATTCAGGAAGGCAGAAATATTTTTTTAATTACATCCACTTTTCCTGTTGGTGTTATGCCTGCTCTTCCTTCCCCCACTAAAAAGCTAACTGTACACAACCTAATTGTAATAGATATTATTTTATTAAACACTATCTTAGTTCCAGGCACTGTGCTATGTATGTGTACAATTAAATAGAAAGTACACAACTATACATACACATTCTATCTACCTACCTACCTCCTATCTAATCAATATAAGGTTATTAGCTACCTTATCTTGGGAAAGACTGTCCTTTGTTCTGAAATTGTATCCTGCACATTTTTCTTGACTAAATGGTGGATATAGAAGATAGTAGGAGTTTTATTTAATGCCATTACTTGGCAAAATGAAAGGTAGGAAATCTATATTTTCCTTCTCCTCCTCATTGTCTTTTTCCTTTTATCATTATTTCATCATTATCATCATCATCATTTTTAGTCTTGCTTGACCACTGAAAACTGAACTGAAAAAGGACATTTTCAATCAATGTAAAAGGGAATTTTCAGTCAGTGTGAGACTGGGTACTCTTGTGCTCTTTCCTCACTTTTTTCCATAACCAGCATAAGTTAACATATTGGATTCAGATTCTCAGGGATTCCTTCTTGGCATGTGAAGAACACATAAGAATCCGTTTTAAGAGCCAATAGACAACATATCAGGAATGTTAATTTGAGGAAGAAACTGCTCGTAGCTATCCAGAACTTTGCCTGGCACCTAAATGGAATATTATGATTCTTCACTGTGGTGAGAATTTCATGTGGAAAAAAAATAAATAAGTAAAGTCAACAAAGGGTATTTAATGACAGGATTTCTAAAACCTCTCTTTCCAGGTGGATAAACATGTCGCCTCCATTTTGAAACCACCTGAAAATCAAACGTAGCTCCTCCACCTCTCATTCTAGACATCTCTGCAAACTTTAGGTGCATTTGTATGTTTGGTCATAGATTAACACACAGAAATAGAACGGATATCAGCACTGTCGCAAAGGAAAGTCTTTTATGTAGATACTCATAAAATAAATGCTTTTTATTTATTATTTTATTTATTTATTTATTTTTTTAAAGATTTTTTATTTATTTATTCATGAGAGACAGAGAGAGAGAGAGAGGCAGAGGGAGAAGCAGGCTCCCCGCAGAGCAGGGAGCCCAATGCGGGACTCGATCCTAGGACGCTGGGATCGTGACCTGAGCCGAAGGCAGATGCTCAACCATCTGAGCCACCCAGGCGCCCCCAATAAATGCTTTTTAAAAGAAGCATTGTGTTTATCTAATTGGAAGTCTTAATATGAGCTGTTCCCAGACATTTAACAAATACAAATTATTTATCAAACCGTAGTTTCATTGGTTGCCTTTCAACCTGTTGTGAAAACTTCACAAAAGTTTTGTACCTGAAATAATTCCCAAACTATGTAATGCCCCAAGTTCCTAAACGCCTTATTTTTCTATGCTAAGCCAGGTAAAAGATTATTTTGGTCTTTAGATGAAGAACCTAATTGATCATGGAGAGATCTTTATTGCTTCGGTATATAAGATCAGTAATCCTCATACTTTTGTTCTCGGGATCCCCCTTTATACTCTTAAATACGATTGAGGATCCCAAAGAGCTTTTGTTATGTGGGACATATGTATTGATCCTTTTTATACTAGAAATTAAAATATACATATTTATTACTTTTAAAACAATAATTAACACATTATATTTCAACATAAATAACATTTAAAAACAAAATATAAATATATTTTCCAAAGCAAAAAAAAAACAAAAAACAATTAGTGAGTAGGGTAGCGTTATTTAAAATTCTTCCAATTTTCTAGTGTCTGGTATAATAGAGGATGGTTGAGTTCTCATATTTGGTTCTGCACTCAGACTATGGCAAAAATAGTTTTGGTTGCAATATAGGAAGAAGATTCAACATCACAGACATAACTAGTTAGAAAAGGGAAGAATACTTTACCAGCCTTTTCAGATCATTGGGGATATTCTTGCCTAATGTCAATGTTACTTTTAGCCTCTGCTCCTGCTATATTCTTCTATTCCACTAGGGCTATAACTGACTTGACATATTTCCCATGTGTAATTGAGGACATCCTTCTTTGATACTATACCAAAAGTTGACAGGTGGGACTTTATATATTAAAATCCACTGGTCTGTCTTTGAGTGAATTTTTCTCTTTATCCTGCATAACTTCGTAACATCATTCAAAAGTCATTTGGAAATATTAGTTCATTGAGTTATGCAGTTCTTTTAAATGCTGACTCATTCTATTACAAAGCATGAAAAATTGCACCTGTGAATATTACCACCTATTTCAACACAAAACTCTAGGTTTGGGGAAGCTGTCAAGCTCACAGTGGTGGATGCAACTTTTCTAAACTTCTAATATTTGCTTGCAAGCTGAAATGTTTCCATTGACAAAAAATACGCTGGTTGTATTCCTTGAAGTGACAGGCTTGCTTCATTCATTTTTGAGAAAATGTTTGCCAGATACCCAAGTTGGAATAACCATAGTTTGTCATTCTTTTAGTTAAAAATGATGATCTATGAAAAAAACAACAGCTAATTCAGTTTGCAACTCAGTCACACAAATACTTTGTCTCAAGATATCGTCAGTATTTAGCAGACATGTTTTATGCATGCTTCCCCTTTTGTCACACAGAATATTAAAACATATATATCAAAGGGCTGGGATTTAATAAGATCAATAATTTTTATGGCTTCATCAAGGACATTATTAAGTGAAACTGGCTTTCTTTTTGTGAGTTCATTTGGTGAAGAATCTAATGATTACTGGTTTAGCGTTAGTTTAGTGTCACATTAAAGTGAAAGCAGTGTTATTCACCATTATTTTGTACCATCAGCTCAAATGTCAACACACTGAAATGCAAATAGCATCATCGTGTTGTTATGAAAATCATTTTGCCTTTGTACCTAAAAAGTTCTTGGGTACCCCTGTGGTTCTACAGGCCACATTTTGAGAACCTCTGTACCTGAGGCATGACTAGATCCAGGCTAAATTTCAAAGTAGGTAAGAATTGCCTTTGGTATACAACATCTATCACTGTATGTGCCCCTTCCCTATATCCCCTCTCCTGCCCTGACTTCTCACCCTTCCACATCCCCCTTGCCTCACAGCACTCTTAATAGGCTAAGAGGTACAGTGTCTCAAGTGGGATCCCTGGGTTGAATTCTACCTTTGATGTCATCAGTTATCAGCTCCCTCTCTGCATTTCTCCATTTCAAAATCTGCTTCCTGTGTATCTCATTCTGAGGGATACAATTCCCCAGGAAGTATCTGGTGTCCTGACATAAGATGCCATGTAGCATCTTCTCTTCTCTTCTCTTCTCTTCTCTTCTCTTCTCTTTTCTCTTCTCTTCTCTTCTCTTCTCTTCTCTTCTCTTCTCTTCTCTTCTCTTCTCTTCTCCCTCTCCTCTTCCTCTCCTCTTCCTCCCTCTTCCTCTCCTCTCCTCTCCTTTCCTTTCCAGGAGAGGCGGAGAGAGAGAGGGGCAGAGGGTGAGGGAGAGAGAGAATTTTAAGCAGGCTCCATGACCAGTTCGAGCACGACTCAGGGCTCCAGCTCAAGACTCTGAGATCATGACCTGAGCTGAAATCAAGAGGCTCATGCTTAATCAACTGAACTACCCAGGCGCCCCACAACTGGTATATTCATCACTTGATAAAACTTTATATGTTATGCTTACAAAGTTAAACATCTGTTAATATATTTCAAATCTCTAATGAAAAAAATGCCTAATATCAGAGTTAAAGTATGATTTGCAATAAGTTAAAAACATGGCTCTCATACATATATATAGTTAGTATGTGTAAAAGATTTATTTACCTCATTGATAAGAGAACCAGCAGGATGGTAAGCCTAGTTCAAAGGAGAAAATGAGGAAAAAAAAAAATTATTTATATGGTCAGTAGAAAAAAAGAATGCTAAAATAAGGCTGCAAAATTAGATCCCAACTGATTCATGTCCTGCAGTATAATAAAATCTTAACTTTTTGAGTTATATTTCCTACTGGACAGAAATTATTTGCATCTTTGCTGGACAAAAATAATTTGCAGCTTATCCATCTTGTGTACGTTAAGCTCTAACTTCACTAAGTCCAGGCCCTAATCAAGACAATTATAAATCAAACACAGTTGCCTTTCCTTAAAGCAAAAATGGACCCTCACACCGGCTTGTTCAACAACACTTCTGTATGGCTCTGAAAGGCAGTATAGTCATCTTTTTGCCTTATTTCCAAGTTTTGGGTCATTTTTCTTAAATTAGCAACAAAATTGTGGAGGTGGATGCTTGGGGAAAGATCTTCCCAGGCTCTTAAAGTGCTGTAATATAGTCAAATGTGGACTATTTATTATATTTATTGAACATCTACTTTGTGACAAGCATTATATAAGGAGATTTTATGTATAATTTTATTCTACCTTCACAGCAACTTCCTCCTGTGCAGAGGAAAAAACAGGGACAGGCAAGTTAGTGAGTTGCATCAGGTAGCACAATTAGTAAGTAGAAGAACAAACTTCACTCTTGTGTTTCTGGCAAGCAAATTTAATTCATTCATTTTATAAGATAATTTTTTTCTGATTTAAAAAATATCATAGGATCATTACAGAAGGTATGACAAATAGAAAAATCAAACTCCCTCAAAATTCCACAACTCAGACGCAAACCCAATTAACATTTTGGTGTTTCCTTGCAATTTTTATTAAGCATATAAGTTCATGAATATGTGCTTGCAAATTGTACTGTGATCTCTAAGGTGAAAGCACCAATGGGGTTATAAGGTAACACTGCATGGATAAACCATAGTATATCTGATGGACCCCTTATCTCTGGACATTTAGAGTTTTCGGTATTTAATACTAAAAATAATATGATGGACATCTTTAAATAAAAGTATCATTTCATCTTCCTGTCAACTCAGTGAATAGGTACTATGATTATCTATAGTTCTTAGTTGAGGAAGGACACAGCTGGTAAAGAGCCCTTAGAAAACTAAACCTATATTTTCAACCACTGGTGGAGCAAGCACTTGGGTTTAGATTTTTTTTCTACAGATTCAGAACAATCTGATATTCATTGTAATGTCTGCATTCACATTTGAAGTTGCATTTGCTGCCGTGATTTGTGAGATTTTGCTTTCACGAGACAAAATCCACTCTCTGCTTCTATACACAGCATTAGTCAGCATCTACTTTGCTCTCGTAAGCCAATAAAACATGCCCTGGGAGGTGGTGCTTCATGCATATGCGTGCCATATACTGCTACTAATCCACAGGCGTGTTTTATCAGATTATTAGTATTTCTCAACACACATAAAGCTTCAGTCTGCCCAGTTCTGTAGAAGTCTCTCCTTTGAGAAGACGGGTTTGTTTGTTTATTCAATCAAAAGAAAAATTATCTTCAGTTTTGACATATACAACATATGGAATTGCACGGCATTACTAGGCAAAACAAGAACTCAACCACAGCTGTTAACACACCAAATTCCACCAAATGTTCTGGATTTGGGGAGTGTTCAAAACTTCTTTAGTGCAAATAAGATGTTAAAATGCATTGAATTCATTGGAGGGCTTCTACATTTCATATAACATTTTGTCCTCAGGCGATGGAGAGCAGAGATTATCTATATCTTGAACCTAACACACCCTTTAATTATGTAAATAAATTTGTTTTCTTGTGCAAAGAGAATTTTCTCTTTACTGTTTATAGCCTTGGAGGATGTAGTTTCAAACCTCTGTTCTGCCTTCTGAGATTATATTTCATGGGCTTTTATCAATTTGACTTATTCTTGTTAGTCTATTGTTTCAAAAACATGTTTCCATAGCATTACTAGTGTAGAGTGGATTACTGAAAAAAGTAAACAAGGATATTTTTGAAAGGGGCTGATGTCCCTGCTTTGAAAGATATACTGAGATCAAAAAGGGTCTTCTTTAGCAGTCTGGATATACAGAAACTTCTGCTTATTAAAAGCACAAAACAAAACAAAAAACCAATCACCATCAACAACAACAAGCTATTTTTCCAGCTAACCCTCAATTTAATGTTCATTATTTTGAAAATGCTCTTCTTGCAGGAGCAATAGAAAATTTGACACAATTAGTGACAAACTCTGACATCCATCCTGAAGGGACTCAAGTAATTCCCCAAAGTATTTTCAGCTATTTATGTCATTTTATATTTGGCCAAGTGTGAAAGAAAATCTTATATTTTGCCCCCAGCTTTGGGGAGATATTTAAGACAGAAAAACAAATGTTACATGTCTATTTCTCAATGTACTTCTGAAGCTGCCTTCAGAATCAGTGCAGAGAAGAGATATTTTATAGCTCTTATGATTGAAAATATCAAACTCCAATGATACTGATGCATTCATAAGGTCCCCAGAACCTCCCTGAACTAGGGCAGGAAAGATGCTTCCTGGAGGTGAATGTCAGGAGGTGAGTGTCGGGACCATCTCTGAGCTCCACTGGGTCCTGGGTGAGTCCACTAACCTGTGTAGGATGGGTATCTGGCAAGTTAGGAAGCCAGAGCTGGGAGCATCAAGTAAGGATTCCTCTGATTTGAATCCCCAGGACTTGTGCTTGTGAAGAAACGCCTAACAAAACAAAAAATAAACAAAAACGAAAACAAAGCAAAGGATTCTCCTGGCTATTCTCCCTAGAGTTTCCCTAGGGCTACCCTGGCTCTGGGCCTCACCACACCAGAAGGGATAGCACAATTTGATAACATCTCAGCACCCAAGGCACTCAAAGGGTTAAACGGGGGACTAATTAACTCCTACAGTGATATTTGTTTTTAAATGGTAAACACAGGCTTGTCCTTGATTTACCGTATCCAATATCTCACCAGCAGTTTGTGGTCCAGGCCCCCATCTTTCTTATTAATAAACACAGATTCCCTCAAGAATCAAAACCCTCTTGATGCCCCCAGTTCAGAGATTGGGATCACATGGCCCTGGATAATATGGCTGGGGATGCTATCTTATCTGGGATAGAAAGAGAAGAGAAAGTGATGGGACTTTACACTTTCCCCAGGCCTCCATATGTTTCACGGGGCAATGCCTTTTTCTTTCTATGGACTGTGAGGCAGGTTCTCTCTTGCAAGATGCAATATGCTTCACATGGACAGTGAGCATGTCAGGAGAGGCCTTCCCAACTTTGGCCCTTAGTTTGTCCTCTTGTAGAATGAGGGGCTCAGAAGAGAGGCTCCTCGTAAGTGTGTTCTGGATCTAGCCTCCTACAAGTGGTGTGACCCCTTCCTGAGTTTCTCCCTCTCTTCCCACGTTCTGCTAAGTCATGGAGGCCACACAGAGGGGATCCCTGAGGCAGAATGCTGACTCTGCAGCTGCCAGTTGTCGTACCTTTAAGTCACCTGTGCTCTCTCTAAATATCAGTTTCCTTATGAGATGGGACTAGTTCTCCTACCTTGTAGGAGGGGTATGTGATGACATGAGATCATACACAGGAAGTCCTTAGAAGAGTGCCCAAAACATTTTAAGTGTTAATAAATGTTAGCTATTGTTTTGCTTTGTTTTTTTAGACGCAATAGTGTATGTTATGCACATGGCACAATTCCTGATACACAGAAAGAATCTAATAAACATTAGCCATTTATTATTGTCATCTGAAGAAAGGTAAGGTTTTGTTTTTAAACTTTTCAACAGTATTTTTGATTTGAAGAAATACTTTACTTCATCCCTCTGGAGGTATCTAAAGATGAAGGGGCTTCTCCTACTTCCCTCTTGCCTTAGTCGAGAGAATGTGCTGACTTCAGAAAGACTTCTTCTGACAATTCCAGTGTTCTCCCTCTTCTATTTTTACCCCCTTTAAGCACCAGTGGGCAGTAAATAAACTGAGGCTCAGATGACTTCAGTTTGAAGACAACCTCCTGCAGCTGCTGATAGCTGCATCAGCCACAGTATGTGCTAGGAAGGGGTTGCTGCTCATATGCATGCAAGAGCAGGAAATTCATCAATCTACTCAAAGGCAGACCAGTTCATTGAAGTAGCTAATAGAAGTTAAACAAAGGCATAGGAAAATAGGAGACAAATTATATGTAAAGATAGTTACATGCATAGTGTTTTAGTCAGCTTGGGCTGCCATAACAAAATACCACAAACTGGGTGGTTCTGGAGGCTGGAACTCCAAGATCAAGATGCTGCCAGGGTTGGTTTCTGGTTAGGCCTCTCCTCTGTGCACACATGGAGAGAGTGAGCCCTGGCATCTTCCTTTTTTCATAAGGACACCAGTCCTATAGAATTAAGATCCCACCCTTATGACTTCATTTAACCTTAATTACCTCTTGAAAAGCTTGATCTCCAAATACAATGATCTGGGAGGTTAGGGCCTCAATATATTTATGAGGGGGCACAATTCTGTCCTTTTCATATATACATATAATAATTTATATATATTAATATTATATATACTCATAAAATTCATATATATGGATATGTATATTAACAGGTAAAGAAGTAGCCATTTGAAGCAGATTTGGTCCCTGTATTCTGTGTTTTGTGATTTCATAATTCAGTGGAAATCAAGAAAGTTCACTTTTACGTTTTTTTAGAGAGGTCTGCAGTAAATACTGACTCGTCGTTTCCACCTACCATGTGCAATCATTGCCCTAAGTACCTATATCCCTTATAGATTTTTTTTACTGACATTATTTGTTATTATTCAATTATCATCTGTCTCTATCTTCCAGACTCTATCTAGTCTAATTCCCGGGTTCCATGATTACCAAAGTTTTATGTCTTGCCCCTGATTGCTAATTGCTCAGCATTGTATATGGTGCACAGGACGCCAAGCATATTCCTGTCTGCACTTCTGCACTTAAAATCCCTCTGCTCTGAATACTGTTTCTCTTAACATTTATAGGGCCAGCATACTTCTGAAAAATCTCTACTCAACTGCTCCCTCCTCTGAGGCCTTTCCTGCTTGTACTGCCAAAAACTGTCCTATGTCCTCCTCCACTGTACTTTTCCTTATAAAACTTTTCAATAACTAACCTTGTGCTGTATGTCTAATTAGTTTCATTATTGTCTGACTCCTGCTTTATAAATTAGGCTTCAAGAAAGCAGGGCATTCATTAATTTGTTCACTACTGTTTTGCTCTGTTCACAGAGTGCAGAGTCTGCAATGTAGGACATTCTTGATAAAATATTTTAAGTACATGAACAGACATTATTTGATAAGATGAACAAGTGAAATATTCTGAGTTTAGTTCCTCCATAAAGGGACATATCAGGTAGTGAAAAAAGGAAATAAATTCATTCTTCTCCCAGGTATACTCATCTTCTACTTCCTTGACTCCTCCTCTGCATTCTTTAGGTCTCTGAGACACTTTACCTGATCCATGAAGTTGGGAACTGGGGTCTCTTCCATGCACTTTTCCTAGACAGTGAACTTCACACTGATACATGTATCACACTCCTCTAACTTCTCTTGATTACCTACTAGAATATATGTTCCATGAGGGCAGGAACCAGGATTGCTGGCACAGAGCAGAGCTCAATAAATATTCACTAAGTGAGTGTTAAGGCTTTTTAAATGAGGGAATGGTCTTCTAAGCCATAATCAGCTCAAATAATGCCTTTTCCTAGCCTAAATTCAAGGTTCTATGGGGCCATTCTCTGCCACCTTTAGAATCATATTTGAAGGTGAGTCCTCCCCCAACATTCTTGCATTACTAGGCTCCATGTAAAAGTGTAATACTAGAGAAACCACAATACTTTACTTATTAGTGAAAATTGTGGGGGCTTCCAATGGGAAAGGAATATGTTAACTAATTGGAGTAAAAAAAGACTTGAAATAAAAAAATTATCTTTTTAGTAAAAAAAAAAAATACTAAAATTATTCCTAACTGGGTTCTTGTTCCAGGTACCATATTAAAATCTTTATGCCCAATTTCTCATTTAACACTTAGACCATAAAATAAATATTATTATTAGCCCCACATGAGGAAATTGATCTCTTCAGGGAGATTTAGTGACTCACTCAAGATCATAGACTAAATGAATGATGAAATCTGTACTCTAATCTAGATCTACTTGACCCCACAACTAGTCCTTCTCATCAATGCTACTTAAACTATCGGGTTGTTCATATGCCCTATATCATATAACACCCAACAGAAGTTATTTATTCAACAGGTCTATGAAGTATGTCTGTAACACCTTGAGGAAACAGCACACTTAGACCTTAAGAAGATATAAGAAGCTAAAATTAGATCTAGAGTTCTTAATAACCTTTGTACCTTATGCTTGGCTTCCTCAATGGAGGCAAAACCCAAGAGCGTTAGAGCTGAAAAATGTGTTTAAACGTCTTGTTCAGTGCCTCCATTTTAGAGATAACAAAACTAAGATTTGAGCAATGATACAAGTTTACAAAGGTCATCCAAGTAAGTTGTCGTAGAACTAGTACACTGCTTTGGAAAGATAGTAAAAATAATCAGCTAGTAGCATGAAAGGAACATAATTAAAAAAAATTATCAAGCTGGGTTTAAAAGTAGCCAAACATAGGGTGCTTGGTGGCTAAGTTGGTTAAGCATTCCACTCTCGATTTTGGCTCAGGTCATGATCTCAGGGTTGTGAGATCGAGCCCCGCTTTGGGCCAAGTTCTGGGCGTGGAGTCTGCTTAAGATTCTCTCTGAATTCTCTCTCTCCCTCTCTCTCTAATAAAAAAAAAAAAATCCAAACATACCTGATTGTATCTACTCTTGGGAGTTAGATCCTTGTAGTGTAATTTAGTATGAATGGATATATATGTATACACACATTTTTTTTAACTTCGGTCCATGTGTTTGATAGTTTTTTGAAATCATTACAAAAGGATTTGACCATGGCACATATTAAGGTAATTTATGAGCTTGTGATAAGAGTGATAGGGTTGTATTAAAGAGTGATGTGTAGATATGCTTGGGTAGGTTTGTTGAATCAATAGTAGATACTTGGATCTTGTCATTGTATAATTTATTTGACATCTTCATTGGGGAAATTTACTATCTGTCTAATCAGTGAACTCACAGCTAATACTAGATTTGAAATGATGAGAAAGTTAGTGTTTTACATATGCTACTTCATTAAATTTCATATGATTATTATTAAACCAAACATGGAGCCAGCTCACAGTGGATGCCTAAAGAATGGAATTTGTTTATCCCTTTTTAGGCTCCTGTTTCTGTATGGAAACAAATCAGATACAGATTATCTCTTCCACATTAGTTGGGGTGAGAACTAAACCAGACAGAAAATCTGAAAAAAAGCACACCAAAATAAAAATGATATAAAATCTAAATAGCACCATAATAATGTTAAACAATCAATCTAAATGACATTGAGAAGGATATCCCATAGCTAACTGTAAAGTTTATTTAAAAAGACTCAACGTTGCTCTTCCTCAAGTCTTTAAATTCACAGCAAATTGAAATTATAGTGAATTTTCCCTTTCAACATGTACCTTGTTGAAATTAATCCATTAAATGAGTAGTGGGCTTTTCACCTATTAAACTAAATGTCTTAATGTGGTAAATACATTTCAAGCCTTTTATTTACTGTCCTAGGATCCAGTGGGTTTTGCCAGCAATGGAAAATGCAGTCCAGATGATTTCTATGTATGTAGACAACCATAATTACATCCCTCCATTGGGAAAGGGGTGGCTTAGCCAAGGTTCCAAAGATGTTTGTTCTTGTCTTCCTCATCTCTCTAGCAATTGGTGAGTCCCTTAACTTCTTTGCCTTTAATTTCCTTAAGTACAAAATGCAGATAAGGAACTCAGAGGACTGCAGGGAAAAAATGAAAATAAAAAATAATAGATATAGCTTATTGAGTATCTACTGTAGGCTGGTGCCTGAGTTAAAGACTTACGTGTTTTATTCCATACAATAATCACTAAAACTCTAGGCAGTAGCACTATTGTTTCCATATCATAAACAAAGAAAATCAAGATTAGTCCCCAAAAGATTCAATGCTTACCTAGGGTCATATGGCAGAATCAAGGTTTGAATAGAGGTTTCTCTGATTCCAAACTAAATACTCCTAGCTACTACCCTAGAGTATACTGCATATACAGAAAACATTGTAAAAAGCAAATGATGCCAAGGGAAATTATGGAATGCTTTCAATATGCTCAGTATCATAGAAGGTGTTTTTATTGGTTATCCTATTTAATTTTCATGACTCTGGTGATAGTTATATTCACATTTACTATTCACTTAAATTTTCTCTAATTTCAAGGTATTCCTTTACTTTGCCAAGGTAGAAACCAGAACACTTATAAAATTACACTATTTCTATAATATGAAATGGCAATATTAGAAAATATTAGCAATTGGAAGTGCCTCACTGAACATGGAATAATGAGTTATGAAAGGGAATGATGGATCTTTGTGTCATCCATGTCAAAAGTTTGAGGGCCTGAGGATTTTTTTTTTTTGGATAAACTGGAAAAGAGCAGTCTAGAAGAAAATGATCAAGGGTCAACATGACTTTTCATAATGATAAAAGTTATGATTGCAGACATTTGCCTAACATATTCTTGCTTTTTAAATAAGCCTGAAGTGAGAGTTATAAGGAAGACTGGATATGCTGCTCTTTTAATTCCTCAAGCATATATATACATAACACACAGCTGACTCTTGAAGAAGTGGAGGTTAGGGGCATCAATCCCCCATATAGTTGAAAATCCCTGTATAACTTTTTACTCTACCAAAACTTAACTACTAATAGCCTGCTGTTGACCAAAACTTGATAACATAAACATTTGATTAATACATATTTTGCATGTTAAATGTATTATATACTGAATTCTTAGAATAAAGTAAACTAAAGAAAAGAAAATGTTATTAAGAAAATCATAAAGAAGAGAAAATACATTTACAGTACTGTACTGTAAAAAAAAATCCATGTGTAAGTAGACCTGTGAACTTCAAACCCATGTTGTTCAAGGTTGTATAGACTCACACATACATACATATATTGTATTTTAGGGAGGATATCTTATTTATATAGTAGACTTTATAATCACTTCTTTTGATAAAGACAAGTGGATTAAATGAAAGAATACAAAATTGCAGTCAACAGGACATTGCTACTGGTCTCTTCTGAAAGAATGCCAAAAAATTTCATATCATGCGGTGGAAAGTATAGGATGGTTTTCAAAAGATGTAAAAAGTGAATCAGAGTACAGCCTATTTCTTTGCCTAAAATATTCATAAAAACAAATATCAATTGGTTTTCTAGTTTTAATTTTCATAAATATTTGTATATGTCTAGTATATGTGTGTACATGAGCAGAGAAGGGTTTCAATATATTAAGTCTTGTTCTGCCTAGACTCTTCTACATTTTCTTTTGTCAAATTAGCTTTTCCTTGAGAGAACTTAATTCTAACTGATTTGGGACAAACTGGCAAAGCTTTTTGAAACATTTTCAATCAGTGCCAACTTTTAAAGCATTTTCTTGTATTTATAGGAGATTAAAACAGTATCCAAGCAATATTTCCAAAATCACCTTTCTGAATGCTTCTCTACTGTACACTGGATCATTGATCCTTTGATGCCCATACTGTCAAAAGCACCTGTCTTATTCATTTCTAGTCACTGTACAGCTTGTCATAAGCCCTCCCCCATCTTCCCAGGTCTATTCAGAGCCTTTTCTTCTAGTCTGAATGTCAGGCTCACTTGTCTTTCTGGTTCGCCTATCATGTGGTTGGTTGATTCCTGGTGCCACAAAACCCTGTTTTAGGGACTGCTGCCTGAGTTTTCTGCCAGCATTTTTTATCAAGGAAGCCATTGTATACTGAGAAAGCTGAGACCCATCCTATGAAACCTGCAGAGATTTTCACTTAAGACATTCAACATACCTTCAGGGTCAGAGTGAAATGTGCCTGACTCTGGCTGATACACTCCAGCCCTGCTGGAGACTCAAAAGAGCTGGAAGGTGGAAGAAGCACCACCTTCTGTAAAAGGATCTTCAGTGCCAGTGGTGGAGTCAAGCTCTGTGATCTGGGAATGAACACTTCTTTAAGTGCTAATATAAGATCGGAGAAACACCCAACTCTGAATCAGCTTGACCAACAGCATGACCACTAGAAAAGAATGAAAGGCCCCAATTACACTTGGCTGGAGTACATAAGATGTCTGTAGGGAATATTTGGTTTACATCTAAACTTCCCTACCATCAAATGAAAAAACAAGTGGCTCAAAATGTTTCCAGAATTTATTGCTCAAACATTATATAGTGAACAAGAATGGGTTTTGTTGAACACATTTGGAGACTTTGTATTGTGGGCCAGCTGTAGCTATGACTTGGTGTACCCTGAGTTAGAAGTGTTTGTTCTCTAAAACACATGGTTCCCAAACTTACAGTGTACTATGATTTGATTTTAAATGCCAAAAACATAAAATCTGCAGAATGCACTAACTTAGTACCATTTATGTAGGGGAATTTTCAGGTAAAGAACTAATTCCAATGGAGACAAAGTTATGGGGATGGGGAAGTTGGTATATTAATTAGTCTGTGGTTTCACATTGATATAGAGATATAATTTTGGAACTTTATATTTTACTTAAACTTAAAAAACTTAGCCTTGGACAAGGCATGAATAACCATATAGTATAGAGCCCCCAGCATGGATTCTTGGTTCCCTAACATGTAACATGGGACCTCAGGGCCTATCTCATGCACACGCATCCTTTCTACCCTAATTCTCCATCAAAGCACTGACTGGCTCCGGAGTGTGTGAAAGACTAACTGTGTGAGAAAATGGATAGCTGAGCGTTGAACAGTGAGTAGAAAGGATTTCCTAAGAAATTTCCTAAGAAAAGAAGAGATCGTGGAGAAAGAGAAAGAGGTGTTAGAGGAAAGCTCATTCTAGAGAAGGTGCTTTAAAATGCATACTGTTATAGACCTCACTTAAGATTAACCAACAAAAACATCTCAATATTAGGACAATGTTCTAGAATATTGAGATGAGTGAGAGATGCTGACAGCTGCATTCACAGAAGGTGATGAGTGAAGGTGGGCGTGGAGGCCTGAGTGTCTGTGCGCCTGGTTACACTCACAAGGGGATTTGGC
This sequence comes from Mirounga leonina, assembly GCF_011800145.1. Taxonomy (NCBI): domain Eukaryota; kingdom Metazoa; phylum Chordata; class Mammalia; order Carnivora; family Phocidae; genus Mirounga; species Mirounga leonina. The sequence continues at coordinate 8,552,878 of NW_023270418.1, forward strand.
AGACTGTGGTAGAAAACCAATGATTAATGCAGTGAACACTAACACACTGAGTTCTGAGTTTTAATTACTGATATACTATGTTTGTGGGATCCCTTGCCAGAATACAAATCTGGTATCAGATATTGGATAGAAAAGAACTAATTTTTATTAAAAAAATAACATTAAACATAGAGGGCTATGAAATCCAATTTTGATCTAAATCTCAGTGCTCTGACTAGCTCCTCACATGTGAGACTCATCTCATAGGGTTTTTATGAGGGCTGCATAAGATTTTGATGTTTAGGCCCAGTATGTGCCCAATGCATATTAAAGGTATAGCCCCTTTTTATAATTCTCACTGTAACGCGATTTTTGTTGGTTTTATGAAAAATCCCTTTAACTTAGTTTTGGCCACCATTCTAGTATAAGGGGTGAAAAGTTGCCACAAAGAGTAGTCATATTACCCATGCGTTTTGATTTTCAGAAAGGGTTACATACAAAAGGGGATTTTACTTGCTGTTTCCTTGATTTTCAGTCTTTGCTCCTTAAGGCACCCATCATGGGCCTTTGTCCTAGACAACTGGACCAGGCTGTTGCAAAGGTTACCCTCTTTGATAGAGGGTTCATAGGGTTTGCATGTTGAGTCACCAAATCACTTGGAGTAAAATCATTGAAATCCAGATTGACCAACAACCTCCAAAAGCTTCATTAGGGTTTTGTCTAACCTCTACTGATCCTATTTCTCCAAAGTTTATGTTAGATTCTCCGATTCCCATTGTTTTTCATTTTAGTCTGACCTGTCAGTCTGCCTTTCTCCCCCTCTACAGTTGCACTTTTTGGAATTTCTCTGACTGGGCTGCTGGTTCTTAAACTTTTCCGTTAGGTAAAATCTAGCAGCTAAATTTGTCTAATAAAGTGAGTTATACCTCAAATAAATACCTATGGTATGAAATTGAATGTTTCCTACCAATTGTTGAGGGTACATTTCATTACTCTTTTCACTTATCATTTGTTAGCCTCTGGGCATATTTAAAAGAAGATCCCCATCAATCCTTATGGATGCTGCTATTTGGCCAGATCTACAACTTCAGAACAAAGTGGAGGAATGACTCAATTATCCTTGCTCATGCCTGAATTATCTGTGTAATTGGGGCAGGAAAGTGCAGGCAATGAATGTTGCCTATTGCTATTTTTAAGCTCTGCTCCTGCTGCGTTGTTCTTCTTATGTTTCACTAGTGTTGCCACTGGATTTAAATATTTTACATATCGTAATTAATGATTTGGTTGCACTCTGAGGCTTTCTTAGCAAAAGGCACAATTTTGCAAATTGAATAGCAAATAATTACATAGGTGATATCATTTATGAATAGGAAATGAACAGATACATCGGTTTGTCTTCAGGTTTGTGTATTTAAATGGCATGTTCTCAATTTATTAGTGATAGTTATGAGAGGGCTATTATTGTCAAAGGCTCAGGTATGTGTGGGAAGGAAATTAACTTAATAGGATGATAACTGATCTTTAATGATATAAAGAGAGAATGGTCTACTTGACTTCCAGAGTGCTTAAGGTTAAAGGGGAAACACATTCAAAACCTGATTTTCTCACACAAGCGAGATCTTTCTGGTGTTTTTCCATTTCAAAATAGAAAGTGGAACCCTAGTCCTAAAAAACAAAACAGAATAAAACTCAATCAAATACTGAACTTCAGATAAACTGTAGTACTATGCTTGCATGCCAGGCATTATATAAATCACTTAGTAGGTATTTCCAATTTCAGTGAACTCTTCTACTTACCAAGTAATGGATTACTTTCATTTAAAGTTAGATGTTTCCCTTCAAAGGGAAAGCCTGCTTTAATACTCAACCTAAAAAGGCACTACCATAACCAAAGACAACTTGGTTATAAATAGACAATCATGACGTTATTGCAGCTGAGGAGATTTCATCCCATTAGGAACTTCACTCAGAAATGTAGAGGAGTGCTTAATAATGAATGAATGTGATTTAAGGCCGCTTTATACTGATGACATTTTTCCTATAAATATTACAGAGACGTTTAAATTTTTATCTCCCGTAATTCTAATGAATGAATTTCCCTGACCCTTACTGAAAATTACACCTGTAAAGTCGGCAATTTACTGATGATTGCTTAGGCTATTAAAGAGACTTGGGTTTCAAAACATTTTCATTTCATTCATAGATTCCTGTAATGCCTTTGGAACCAAAGTTTAAAGAAGCTGGGTTAGATGTGCTTCCAACGTTGGGAGAATGTTGTAGTTTCTTCAACAATTAACTTCATTAACACATTAAAAGCCCACTAAAGTGGAAATGTGGGGGGGCCTGCCTGAAGCTATTTTCCATGGATGGTGTGCTAGGAAGAAAGGATTAAGGGGGAATGGTGCGGTTGCTGCTCTTTTTTGAGAGTGTGTCCAACCCAATTCCATTTGTAATACAAGTATGTACACTCCTGCATTCCAGCTTGATGAAGTATAAAAATTAAGGACTGAGAGACAGAAGTCTTGCTGTAATTATTTCCAGTGTTAAGTACAAACACTAATCAGTTTTTATCAAGTAAAAGAGAGAGGGATGCAGCATTTAGCTAAACTTATCAAATTTTCCAGATAACTGTAGCTTCACTCTTCCAGTAATACAGAGTTCACATTTTATTTATTTATTTTAGTGGAAAACTGTCTAAATTGCCAAACTTATATGACCTGGGTAGGAAGTATATCAAACACATAAATTCATTCCACCAAAATTTTTTGAGTATCTATGTGCTGAATCACTGTGCTGAGGGTAATGGTCTGTTGTTTCAAAAAATGTATGCACAAAGTTCACAAGAATATGGGCACAAAATGTACTACAGGAATAGACTGGGGAGAGATGAACTGAGAAGCCTGCTAGACATGATGTTGAACTGAATTTTAAAAGATGAGTTCTTTCTTGTTAATGGGAGAAAACACATTTCAGGCAGAGAGCAAGTATTCAAAGCATCCGTAAATTGGGAACAAATCAAACTTCTCTGATAACGTATGTGTTCTGGTTTATCCTTTTTTTTTCATTCCCCCACCACTCCACACCCCAGTTGAAAAATTTTTTCACATGTGTAGTTAGTCACTGTAAATTTGATCTCCCCAATATCTCCTGAAGCTCTGTCTCCCTGCCTTATCTGTTCAGCAGCCACTGCTTTGCTCAGGTCCTCATTCTTTCTTCTGTAGACTATCCTCCAGGAGAACTTCCTGATTCCTCCTGCTTCAGTTAGATGCCTTGTTTTCCCATAATGCATATTCCTCTCTTCTAGCGTGTGTCACACAGCGATAGCCAATCACTGTGTGTGTTCCTTACTAGATTATGTGCATCCTGAGGGCAGGAACTATGCTTTGTCTTTTCATACATGGCTTCTAACACAATATTCTACATGATAGAAATTATCAATGAATAAATTAATGAATGAGCTACTTCTTCCTAGGAATATGATGTATTTATTATTATTATAATAAATACTGATATCAACATCTTACAGGAAACTCAGTTATTTTGATGTTGTCTTGTTAGTTTTGGCACATGCATTGTCTAGGACAGTTCTTAGCTCATAGATTTAATCCATAAATAATTCTTGCCTAAATGAATAAAGAAACTAGTGTTATGGATTGAATGGTGTCTCCCTGCCACCAAATGATATTGACATCCTAACCCCTAATACCTGTGAGTATGGCATTATTTGGAGATGGCTAAGTTAAGATGAGGTTATTAGGGCAGGCCCTAATCCAATATGGCAGTGTCCTTATACAAAAGGAAAATCTGGACACAGAGAGAGATGCTTAGGGAGAATGCTATGTGAAGACTGGAGTTATGCCTCCACAAGCCAAGGGACACCAAATATTGTCAGCAAACCCACAGAAGCCAGGAGAGAGTCATGGGACACAGTCTCCCTTGTAGCACTCAGAAAGATCCAATTTTACAAATACCTTGATCTCAGTTTTCTAGGCTTCCAGAACTATGACACAGTAAATTTCTGTTGTTGCAAGCCCCTCAGCTTGTGGTATTTTGTTACAGCAATCCTAGGAAACTAATACACCTAGGGACAAAGATTTAGATATTTTAATATATCTAGAGGCTGGTATGGATCTGTAGGAGGACTACAGTGGCACTAATGAAAATTATGGACATTATGAAGGCAGAAAGTGAGGAAATGTTTTCAATCATGGCTAGTGAGAAAATTACTGTAGGTGTTATAAAAAAAAAGATGCAGATTCTTGTGGTAGGAGTATTGGGGGAAGTCTATACTTTGCAGTTGAGAATTAGATTTTCAGATCAGTGACCAGGCATGTGTATTCTTACTAAAAGCTCCTCAGGTGATTTGGGTGAACAACCAAGTTAGTAACTCTAAAGTAATGGCCTTCCTTGTGCAGCTCTAGGCAGGCTCCTATGAGGTTGTGCTTCTTCCCTGCAGGCTGTCTTCTCTTCTCAGTGTGCATTCTGCTAATGGTCAGATTGCAGTGGGAGTGAGCCAGACCTCCTGGTTCATTTTCTGATGGGGTTCTGCCCATTGAGGATAAACTTATGTTTACCTTTACAGTTGCAACCTTTTCTCAGTATTTTTTTCCTTTTGTTTACACATCTTTCTGTTTTCTCAAACTCACCTGCGGTACTCAGTCTTAAGACAAATTCTAAAGTTTACCACACTTTTCTGTTATTTTTATCTAAAGAAACGAACCTTTTTCTTTTCTTCCCTGGGTCTTGCATTCTTTTTCTCAAATGTTGCTCCTTATGGCAGAGCAGCTGAACTCAAACATTGCCAAAGAGACTAGTTAAACTTAAGTCTTTCCAGGTTAACTACTGATCTATTATCTGATGGAGTCTTTTGCCCTTTTGAATTTAAAGTATATCAGGATCCCCAGAGAACCCAAGGGAAAGAATATAGTGTTAAATGACTGTTTTACAAGGATTCAAGATGGAAAGATACTTTCAGAAACAGGCTAATGTGCACAGCTTATAAAGAAATACAGAGACTCAAGTGTTTTGTTTTTTTCCATTTAAAAATATCAAAACAAAATGGGATCAAGGGATTTGAATTTAGTGTACATAAAATAAAAGAGCTTGTGGAACTTCCCTTGCATTTAGAGCAATCAGCTAGAGCACAACCTAAGTGGAAATGGATATGTTTGAAAAAATCTATATGCTCGTTGCAGAATGGTATGTTTGAGAGACTTGCTAAGTGCTTTAATACATCCTGAAGTACTTTCTAATCAAGCATATTATTGCATTACTTTCAACACTGTTGTAAGTTGGAAAGTTTCCTTATATTTTAGCGGTTTTTAAAATCACATATTAAGTCCTCATTGCAGATCCATTTCATCATCTCCCATTATTCTAAAACGTTGTGTTAGTTTTCACTAAGCTTTGTGGCTGGCCATTGTTATGCCTCGACATACCAGGCTGTCAGTTTGGAGATGGTGCATCTGTTGTCTGAGCTTTGTGAATCAGGAAGTGTTATTTCCACAATTAGACCAGTGGCTATTGGTGTATGTGTTGGAGGGGAGAATACTTGCAGTGATGACAAATGGAAATATTTTATCTGTGGAAGCTCAAATCATTATGGTGAAGTTCAAGTCCTGTTCAACATATGTCTATAGCGACTTGTGGCTGAAATTTTACACCTGCTTATATAATACATGAATTGGGCCTGGTATCATGTGGATTGTTGATGGTGAAACTTGAAACCATGTGAAAATTATCTGGTTTCAGGTTTGGTTTCCAAAGCAAGAGACTCAGACAATGGTTATAGAATGTTCAAGTGAACCTGGGTAAATTTGTATAATTCTCCTGGCTTAAAGCCAGGGAAATGTTTGTAATCCTCCCACCTAGCTGTGACTTAAAACTATGAAGCACAAAGGATAAAAGATCGTAAATGTCTAAGGAAAAGTTTAAGAAGGATCAGGGATAAACTAAAATGAAAGAAGCTGGTAAACCCAAGAATGTCATACAACAGAGTACATTGCTCCCCTCCTGTGACCACAATCCCTTAATACTTTGAAACTTTCTGTTGTCCCTTCAATTCAAATGTTACCTTCTCTGTGAAACTTTCCTTGACCCCACAAATCAACATTAGATAATTACATCCTCTGTGCTCCCCAAATACTTTATTCCCATCTATTCTAAAAGTAAGTACATTTTTGGCAATTTTATTTCTTGTTCCCCCTCCCCACTCCTACCTACACTCTGAACTCCAGAGAGCATAAACTTCTATTTTTATTCATCTCTGTGTTCCAAGTACCTAGGATAGTGTCTGGAATATACTAGGCAAGCAATATGTGTCTCATGAACAAATGGCAGAATTAGTTGACTATGTGTCATCATTTTTGTTAGCTATTTAAAACGAATGTAAGCAAAATGTCAAGCATAGAAAGGGTGCAGAAATTACTAAGAAACTGGCCTAGGATTTTAAATAATCTCTTGCATTTCCTACTGGGGTTCCAGCACTTGGTAAATGTGGTGAAGACCTGAGGAGACCAAAGCAAAGCTAAACCAAATAGTGCGTAAGATCAAGGCTTTAGAAAACAAAAGCTGAGTCCATGAAGGCCAAAGGAAATCAGAAAGAAAACTGAGATATGAAATGATGAGCTTTGATAAAGGGGGTCATGAACAGCTATATTGGTTATCTCTACTGAGGTAAAGCAAGAATAAATGAAATAAGGATAAGCTAGATATAAAAATGCTATTACATCTTGTGATGAGTTACCAGGGGGTATCACAGTATTTTCCTGCTTCAAACTTCATCTAATAAGAATCCACGCTGCAAAAGAATGATTCCAAATTCCAGGACTGATTATACCTTTTCATAGCTGAAAACCCCTCACTAAATATTCATTACTTCTAGTATTATTTTGTAAACTTGCCTGAAAATAATAATCCCCCATAACACCAGTAAACATTAGAGATTCCTGCTCATCTTCTGAATGAGAATCTTGGGAATCTGGTTTTTATATGATGTTTGATTATTCTTTTCCTCAAGCGAATTTGGATTTATCTTCAGGATTAAGTACCTTTTCCTTAGAAAAGCACTCTGGGTCCACTCAGGCTCTGGCTTCACTTGCCATGGACCCCCATTATGTTCCAGTAATAACAGTATACTGTTTTAGATCACTAGTTCATTCCAAATGCTATTATCTCTACTTAAATTCTTTTTTTTTTTTAAGATTTATTTTTTTATTTGACACAGAGAAAGAGAGAGAGCACAAGGAGGGGGAGCGGGAGAGGGAGAAGCAGGCTCCCCGCTGAGCAGGGAGCCTGATGCAGGGCTCAATCCTGGGACTCCTGGATCATGACCTGAGCTAAAGGCAGGCGCTTAACTGACTGAACCACTCAGGCACCCCATCTCCACTTATATTCTATTCACACTTCAAAGCCAACCTCAGATGACACTTCCTCTGGAAAACCTTTGTGCACCTTCCCATAAAAAGGACTAGACTTCATCTTATCACATTCTCTTTATTTGTTCTTGATTTATGTTGTTTCTCTATAGCAGGAGCTTCTTAAGATAACAAACATGTCTAACTTATTTATGATATGTGACCAAGACCAGGCATAGTGCCTGGACATAATAGGGACATATGTTTCTTGACTTCCATTGTGTGCCAGATATCTCTTATCCACACATCTTTTGCCCTTTATTTTATTATTTTTTAAAATATTCTATCTATTCGTTTGAGGGAGAGAGAGAGAGAGCAAGGGAGCATAAGCAGGCAGGAAGAGGGAGAAGACTCCCCACTGAGCAGGGAGCCTAATGCAGGGCTCAATCCCAGGACCCTGAGATTGTGACCTGAGCCGAAGGCAGACGCTTAACGGACTGAGCCACCCAGGTGCCCTTGTCCTTTATTTTGAACAAAGAGACTTGGTACATCTCAAATGAAGCCTCCTCCATGATGATTTTTCTGGATGGCTTTAGCTTTCTAGTGAAAAAGCTTTCTCTCTCTTTAATCATCCATAATTACCACATCCTGTTTCCCTCTCTCTCTCTCTCTTTTTTTTTTTTTTTTTTTTGAATGTATGTCTCTCTGACTAGAGTGTAAGTGATTTGTGATCAGGGAGAACATTTTTTATTTTATTTGCATAAAACTCTCTAGGATGAAGTGGCATGTGTAGATTTGGCTATTCTGCAATAATATATTTCTTAACAAAAGATCTGTACTAAATATGTCATGAAGTTAACATTTTTTAGATGTCAGTAATGGGTATACTTTATAATTTCATAAATTATATAATTTTCTGGACTTTTCTGATACTTCAAATAGTTTATAATTTTTAAATATTATAATTTTTTAACCCCAGAATTCTGAACCTGAGACCCATGTACCTCTGACTTTGGAAATTTCATAAACTCCTCGAAATTCTATATAATTTTTTTTTTTTTAAGTGTGGCCTTTTTCGGGAGAGAGAGCTTATGACCTGAATTACATTTTGAAAAAGATCTACAACCTCAAACCATTTAAGAGCAACTCTTCTGAACTTGCAATAATAATGGTAAGAAGAATTTGACAATTTACAAAGAACTTCCTCATGCATTTTTATAGCAACCCTGGAGAAGTGGCTATAGCAGGCGTTCTTAGCTTCATTGATCAAATAAGGAAACCAGCGCTTGGAGAAGTTAAGAGCCTTCACTGGAGCTTATATCTCATGACTCCAGAACTGGAGATCTTACCACTCTGCACCAAGTGGCTTCTTTCCATAAATACTGGTTTGCTTAATCTTCTTTGGACATTTGGAGTAGGTTAAGCTTCTTCCAGCAGCAGACGGGCAGGTGAAACTTAAATTATCACTTATACTTAATGAACGAGGTGACTTCCTCTCTCAGTCATTTGTCTTCAGTATCCATGAATATATAAAAGGGATTTCCTCTTCATGCCTTCATCCTAAATATAGATTAATTAAGAAAATCCTTGGACTTTCAGCATCAGCATCTTGTTCATCATTGAGAAACATTTGTTGAATGCATTTCATATGCAAGGCACTGTTCTTAATGCTAACAACTATAAATACATGAGCTGATCCAAGCAGACCACTGGGCAATTAATTCCAAAATAAACCAGAGGGCCCAGCCAGCACCGAGAAACTGTGACCACTGAAATACTGTTTCAATGATACCAGGGAGTGTATACTGAGGGTCTTAAAATGAACTATACTCTTTGAACCAGTAATTCTACTTCTAGATATTGGTCTTATATAATAGTAAATTTAGAAAATTGTCTTTAAAGTAGCATTATTTAAAATAGTGTAAGAATAGAGACAACCTGAATCTCCAGCAATAGATCAGTTGATATGTACATTTCGATTCATTATTTGTGGATAGATAATGATAATTGTGGATAAATTGATACTTAATCAACCCCAACACACCCAAGGGATGCAACATTTTTATCTGTAGCAATGGTTCACTCTGTACAGATTCACAGCAGAAGTAGCAAGGAGAGATAAATAAAAATCTTTTATAAAGGACAGAGGTATATTTTAAAATGCACTTCATGAAGTTGGGCTACTCTCCTTCTTCCTAGGATAAGGAATATTCTTACTCTGTGGAAAATTAATGGTTTGTGATATTAGAAAATATTCATATTTTGATTTTGACTATCCACTATTCCTCTTAGCTGTGCTTTTAGAAACAGCAGCTCCCCTTTCTTGGGAAATTGCTCTTTCCCAGCTTCTTACAGTTCTCAGAGAAGGAGGGTTTGCCTCAAGATAGTGATGGATCCAGGGTCAACCAGGGTCCTTTCCTGGGAACCAGAATGTCTCTCATTTCTCTGGGGTACTAAGCTGGGAGGACATCAAAACCTTCTCCCTCTTGCCACGTTATGTAAATGTTTCTTATTTGTAGTAATTGAGAAAAACATATGATCTACCCCTGTTCTTCTAAGATAAATGAATAAACTTTTTTCTTCTTTTTTACTCATCTCTTCTTTTTCTTAAACTAATTTGATTTGGATTATTGTCACTTGAGACCAAAAGATTCCTGAATGTAACAAAGTTAGTCTGGATCCTACTGATGTAAACACACTAAAAAACAAAACAAATTAAAATCCAGCAAAATTCCAAAATTTTATTCATAGGGAAAAAATACTGTATTGAACCGTTCCAATACAGTGATTATTGATTTACTGGAGATTGTTTTTTTTTCTTACTCTTCTACTTTTCCATATTTTTTCCATGTCTATGGCCATACTACCCTGAACGCGCCTGATCTCATCTGATCCATATTTTTCCCCATATTTTCTATAATAGGTATATACTTTATTTTAAATTGTAAACAGCAGCTCTCATGACACATGTAATTCGGCACCATGGCAATGTCCCCAAAAAGGAAGGGGAAAAGAGAAGGAGAGAGGCAGGCAGTTAGATACAGATTGATTACTGAAAAGTATATTATAGTTTCCTTTCCACTTCCACCAACTCCTTCTTAAGAAAATATGCTAAGCTCTGCTGAATTGTTTAGGTTACATGCTGTCAGACATCTATAGCTGTCGTGAAAGTTAGTAGTGGAAAATGTGAAATCGACATTTGTTCCTGCGGAGTGTGTAGGTGCTTTATTGGGAGAGAATGTCAGGTAAATAAAAGGAAAGGTTAAAAAAGCCTTTTATTTCAATAGATAACAAAGCATAAATACCTTGGTAAATTTTAATAGACTCATGCAATGTTCTGACACCACTGGAGTTAAGCGGTGAAAAGAGATATTGACTGGGCCTGAGCTAAGACAGGATCTCAGAAAGCTGACTACATTCGAACCCTGATCATCTACTGTTAGATAATGTTTGACTATTACTTCAGGGGCAGTGAAATGGTTGTGATGATCTTTATATCCTCCTAGCTTTATCACTAACTGACAAAGCCTTGAATACAGCAGTCTTTAGGCTATATTTCTTTATCTGAGTTTAGCACCAGGTTCTGGAGTCCTGGGGTATGAAATAGCCATCTACTCTAAACCAAGTGAAGATAACAGAGCCTCCAGAGTAGACTGTAATAGGGTTAAAACTGGGTTTGGTTTCTAAAAAAAAACAAAAACAAAAACAAAACAAAAAAATACTGGGTTTGGTTTCTGAGTCTTCATGTAGACAATTTGCTAGCAAAGTGCAGGGCATTTAAAATTGAGCTGAAGGTTATTGTCAAGGGATGGATGGAGTAGGGCTCTCTAAGCTAATGCAAAGGTTGAAGGGATTCTAAAAAAAAAAAAAAGGATTCTAAAAAAATAAAAAGATTTAATCAGATTTGTGTCATCTTTGTTAATTTTGCTGGTAAATTCAGTCAGGCAGTCAACATGGAACCCTACAACTGGGTTCTGAAACCTCATTTCCCAAAGTCGAGAGGACTAAAACATGACATGGGAAGTTGGAAAAAAACATATTCTCTGATTCCTCCCAGTTCTGTGTGTCTAAGACATGTCCTGTGATGGATTATAGAGTTAATTTGGTGGTTGCACATAATTGCCAAAAATACTTTATTATTTGAGTCTGTGAAAAGGAGATTAATTTAGCATAGACTTTCATCAGGCCTCCATCATCCTGACCTGGAACTTTTCCAGAGTTGACTGTCTGATCTTTCAAACTCCACCTGTTAACCCTTCCAGTTCACCCTCCTCACCACCATCAGAGTGATATTAAAAAAAAAAAAAATCTTATTAGAACTTGCTTCTGTCCCAAACAAAATAAAACAAAAAAATGAGGAGCCAAATCCCTCTCTTAGTTCTCTGTTGCCTATAAAATTAAGTCTACTTCATTATCTTCATATTTAATCTCATCTCAGCTTACCACCTCTGGACCACCTCCTACTGTTCTTCACATGGCTCCCATCTTCTCTAGCTACCTTAAACTTTCAAATATTCTTTAATATGCCATAATTTTTCATGTCGCTGAGACTTTATTTGCATATGTTATTCTGACTGGAATGCTTTTGCCTCCTTCTTTCTCTGGGGAGGGTAGTGAATAATGAGGCAGGAGAGATACATGGAAGAGGATAATGGGGAGCTGTTAAACCATGGTAGAGAATTTGTACTTCATTTCAGCATCAGAAATTAGGGACTCAGATGGTCTTGAATCAAAACACTTGGCATGATAACTATCTGGAAGTGCCTTCTATTATCAGGGATCTTGGATCTCTGGAAAGAAAAGGACTCCATAACAGACCCTGAAATCTTAATTCTATAACTCCTCTGAAATAAAATCTCCACTTTACAAATGAGGAGACTGAGAACCACGCAAATAGGAATAGGTAGCCTCAAGTCTTATGGCTAGTAAATCCACTATACTATGCCATATCTAAACTATTTCAAGTATCCTGTCTCAACTGTTTCTTGACACTTTGCTTGTACATCTGCTTTAACATTTGCCAAGTTGTGTTATAACTTACATGCTTTCATTTTTTTGTTCCCCTTAAATTGAAGTCTGCAAGAATATGTTATTCAAGTTTCTTGCCACAGTGTCTGGCACATTATAGGTGATCCAAAAAAAAAAAAAAAATTGTGGCATAACTCATAGGTACAAGAAAACTTTGTGTGAAAGCACATTTTAAGGCCCTGCGTGTACAAGATATATTATGCTCTTCCCCCAAAATTGATAATTACAATGGCCCTATTTACTATTTTCATTTATAATTTGTATGGCAGAATGGTGACCAGCAATATTGTTGTGGCCAAAATAATGTATTATCTGACTCGAAGAGAAAAAAAGTTATATTTGAAATGACTTAGGAATATATGATTTAATATTATTTGTAATTACTATGTAAAGAAAAGAAAAACAATCTCTGAATATGTGTTATACAGGTCAGGCTTTAAGAACATTCGAGAAAAAGATTTGTGGGTCATTTTGGATCATAAGCAAAATATGAATTTACAATAGTGATACTTTCTTGTTAATGAAGTATTTGAATATTTGAACTGATTATGAAGTATAAAATTATCTTTCCATTACTTGGATCAATTATGGTTTTTAGATAACTGAACCTATATCCACACTCTATGGCTTAACAATAGATAAAAACTTGGGGGGCGCCTGGGTGGCTCAGCTGGTTGAGTGTCTGCCTTTGGCTAGGTCATGATCCCAGGGTCCTGGGATTGAGTCCCATATCAAGCTCCCTGCTCAATGGGGAGCCTGCTTCTCCCTCTCCCTGTGACTGTAGCTCCCTCTGCTTGTGTTCTCTCTCTCTGTCAAATAAATAAAATCTCTAAAAAAACCCCCAAAACTTGGAAAACATCCATTGATAAGGGAAAAAGGTGGATCAACAGTGATAAAAATTGTCATATAGTATGTGCTAAGCATGTTGTTATAAATGATTTTTATGCGTCATCACATTTGATCCTCACAACAATGCTCAAAACTTTCTCAAAGAAAGTTGAGTAAACTGGGTCTCACAATAAGTAAGTTGCCCATACAATTAATAAATGGTAGAGCCAAGATTCTCATCTAGAACTGGGTCCAATTCCTATAATCTTTAACTGAATACCATGCTGCCTTTAGAAGAAATTTGATTTCTTTGGCCTAGAGAAAATAATACTACAAGAGGCTATGAATATTATAAGGGCCATATCTTAATATACAAATAAGAGTTCCTGCTTCCATCAAAGCCTGGACGTGAGGACATTGGGTTATGTCGCAACAGCGGAAGTTTCAGTTAGATTATTTGAAGAAGACACTAGAATATATTGCCTTGAAAGGTGGTGGAGTCTTTTTGGGAGATCAGTAAAGAAAGCTTTAAAGACCTATAGCTTTCTCTCTAGAAGTGAGGTGGCCACTGTGATGAAAATCTCATTTTAGCCCTAACTTTTGATTTTAGTTAAACAGGGTACTGTATACTGATCGAGCATCTCTACAGACTCCAGGGAAGGCAGCAATTAATACTGCTTTACTGTATAGGATAGCAGAACTTCTGTTGGAACAGCTGTTTGTTGATCCAGCTGACATTCTCTTTCATCCACCCATCCATTGTTCTCCTTAAACAATAGCAAGATACAAATGTGAGTTTTACTCACTCTAATGAAAAGGGTAGAGTTTCTCTCCCTATAAATATTTTCAAAAGCCTTGATGATTCATGAGATTTGCACAAATACATTTAGAGCTGAAAGTAAGTGTATAAGGCATTTGGAGAATACTCTGCCCCTGACATTATATGGAGGGGAGGGCACCTACATTAAAAATAACTCTGCTTTTGCTTTTAAGGCAAACATGCTCTTCATTACTCTCCTCCCTACCCCAACTCCCCCCTAGAAAAAATAAACATTATCCAAAACAAAACCTGACATAAGAGAAGGCTGCTTCTTGGGTGGGCATGAATGCAATCTTGCCTGAAGTAAGGGGTATACACAAGATGACCTTTAAAATTTGCTTTCAAGCCCATTATTCACTGGGTTTATCTAAACATTGTTTATGAAAGAAGATAAAATATGGATGAGTTTTCAAATGAAGAAAGCAGCAAAGACTTACTGAGTCTATCTTGTTGCAAAAGGGAAATTGGATTTGTACTTTCATCTCCTGCATTTCTCATTTATTTCATTCAGGCATGCGGGGGATGTAGCAAGTATCAAATTCACCTTTGAAACTCAGCTTGTACAATAAAAACCTGATGGCTTTATCACTTTTCCTCTGCAGAAATCTACATTTTCCTTTCAAGTTAGTAGTAGTTCTTCATGCTTCTCTGTTAGAGAAGATTCCAAACTTTAAAAAAATTTCCCTCTGGGCATTTTTCTCTTAAAGATGCTTCTGAAAAGAGAGGCTCAAAGTACAGATGAGATTATACTCAAACACCTGTGGTTTTCCCAAACATTTTCCAAGGTATCACATCACAAAACTCTTGTTTTTTCTCTATCCCATATCCTTCACCTAGGCACTGAATCCCACTCAGCTGGCTTTCTTATAATTCAGGATGCAGCTTAAATGCTACCTCTTCAAAGATGTTTCCTGACCTGACCATCCCAATCTAAAGTAGCCCCTCGGTCACTGTCACAACTCATTCTTCCAAGCTTCAACCTACCTAGAAATTGTTACCATGTTGGTCATTTACTTAATATTCATATCTCAACTAGAATGTGTTCCATGAGAACAGAGGTCATGTCTGCTTTATTTACCACACCCAGCACTTTCCACAAAGCTTACAAATAGTATGTACTCAATTATTATTTGTTGGATGAATGAATGTCTGGTGCCCTCAACAGGAAATACACTGCAAATATCCATGAATAATTTCATATTATCCAAATAACAAATGAATAGAGAAATATAGGCAAATGTTAATTAGTTGGCATTTGTATACACAATATACATTTGTGTATATTGATTATATACATTCAACCCAAAATTGGGATGAATTTTCCTAAAACAAATATAGTAAGGCAAAATGTAAGGATCTAGTCTGGCATTGCCTTTTTTAATGAGCAAAAATGCTTTATTCTTAGCATCCTTGATGGTCTCAAAGATTGTGATCTCTTGTGTCTCCTGACATCTCCGCTCTATTTCTCCATCTAGTCTAGATCTCCTCAGACCTAGATACCTTGATTTAAACACTCCTCTTGGGCCTGATACTATTTTTCTGAATAGATCTTGGCTCCTTTTTTTTTTTTTTTCAGCTAAAACTTTTTCATACCTCTTGAAGTGTGTGTACTCTTCATCGGTTTGGGTAACAGTCTAAGCAGACCTGTTTTGGCTCCCTGAACCTTCCCTTTGCCTCTCTTTGCCAGGAACCAGAGACTAAGAGCCCTGAGTTTTTCTCAAGTCCTTGCAGTTCTTAAGTCTTTTGAAGTATCCCTCTCTTCTTAGCTGATCATTCTTCCCACTTTTATCCTCTCTCTCACAAGTCTCTGCTCCTTCCATTTGATTGGCCATCATTTATCGTCAGGTTTTAAATTGTCCCCAGTCTGTAGGATGAAGAGCAGTTTGGAAATCAAGTTATAGCTTTAATATCTGTCTTAATTTGAGCCTATATCAAACTATATTGACTCTGTTCACAGTCACAGTTTATTTTAAAATTTATTGGCATCAACATTAAGTATGCTTGGATGACTTCCCTGAAGATAGAGTAGGAATTTTGTGTTTTTTTAACTAGGCTTCAAATTGAACATTTCAGTAATGGTAATGATTTTAAATTTCTGTAAAAACTACCTATTTTTCCAAAAGTTATGACTGGTGCCACCCATAACATCAACATTTAATGCAACAGAGTTGCAGCCAAGTATATATTCGGTTGCACAACCAAACTGGTAAGGGGAAGAAGGTAAAACATCTTGATCATGGTATTTAAAGTCTTCCATTTGTTGGCTCAAAACTCCCTTTATTTGATTCCACTAATGTACTTGAATTTATATGATTATAGAAATATATTTACTACATAAAAATTCATTGTCAGTTTTAGAAAATTTAGAAAGTACAGATAAGAAACAGACATACATCCTCCCAACCTTACTTTCTAGTGAGGTTTCACTATTCTGCTAAACTTCTTCCTCTGCTACACGGAAAATTGGCCATCTGTTAATAAATCAGACTCTCCTTCTCTTTGCTAAGACTGTTCCCTCAATATGAGAAACCCTTTTAAGTTCCTTCTCTTTTTGAAATCATAATTACTATTCAGAGTCCAACTCAAATGCTACCTTCTTTATCCAAATTGCTCATGTCATTTCAGATGAACCTCATCCTTTCTTCTTCCCCTCTAAACAGACCATTTAACTCATCCCTCAAACTTTCGAATTTCTTGTAAATTGATAGTTGGAACTCATGACTCAATAAGATTCAGGTTAGTTTTTGTTTGTTTGCAACTAGGCTACTTCATTCAGGAAGCGCGTTATCTTTTTTCTTTTTTAAAATGGATTTAGCAGCCTGTGATTCTTGATATCTAGGGGATGACAAATGGTGATATTCTAATTCTATTTCTCTTCTATATTATTAGTTGGAATACTTCTTTTAAAGAACACTTTCCCCTAAGTTAAATTTAGTTACTGCACGGTAAAGTTTGATTGGGAAGGCAAGATAGATGCTTGATTTTTATTTCTTTTTATTTATAAGTTCTCAAATAGTGAATTGATTTTACTAGTATCCTACAAAGATCACCCTTACTTTATTTTTTTATTCAGTTTTTAAGTTTTAATTCCAGTATAGTTAACATATAGTGTTATATTAGTTTCTGGTGTACAATTTAGTGATTCAACACTTCCATACATCACCCGGTGCTCATCACAGCAAGTGCACTCCTTAATCCCCATCCCTATTTAACCCATTCCCCCTGCACTTCCCCTCTGGTAACCATCAGTTTGGTTTCTATAGTTAAGAGTCTGTTTCTTGGTTTCTCTCTCTCTCTTTTTCCTTTGCAAGTTTGTTCTGTTTCATAAATTGCACATATGAATGAAATCATATGGTATTAGTCTTTCTTTGACTTATTTTTCTTAACATAATACTCTCTAGCTCCATCCATGTTGTTGCAAATGGCAAGATTTAATTCTTTTTTATGGAAGAATAATAGTCCATTGTATATTATATATGCCACCTCAACTTTATCCATTCATCTATTATTGGACACTTGACCTTCTTCCATAATTTGGCTATTGTAAATAGTGATGTAATAAACATAGAGTGTATATATCCCTTTGAATTAATGTTGTTGTATTTTGGGGGTACATACCTAGTAGTGTGATGACTAGATCATAAGGTAATTCTATTTTTAACTTTTTGGGGAAACTTCATACTGTTTTCCACAGTGGCTGCACCAGTTTGCCTTCTGACTAGCAGTGCATGAGGATTCCTGTTCTCCATATCCTAGCTAACACTTCTGTTTCTTGTGTTTTTTATTTTAACTATTCTGACAGGTGTGAAGTGATATCTCATTGTGGTTTTGATTTGCATTTCCCTGATGATGAGTGATGTTGAGCATCTTTTCATGTGTCTGTTGGCCATCTACATGTCTTCTTTGGAGAAATATCTGTTCATGCCTTCTCCCCATTTCTTAATTGGATTATTTCTTCTTTAGGTATTGAGTTTTATAAGTTCTTTATATATTTTGGATACTAACCCTTTATCAGATATGTCATTTGCAAGTATCTTCTCCCATTCAGTAGGTTACCTTTTAATTTTGTTGATTGTTTCCTTCATTGTGCAGAAGGTTTTTATTATGATGTAGTCCCAATAGTTTATTTTTGCTTTTATTTCCCTGATCTTAGGAAATATATCTAGAAAAATATTGCTATAGCCAATGTCAGAGAAATTACTGCTTATGCTCTCTTCTAAGGTTTTTATGATTTCAGGAAGATCACCCTCACTTTAAAAAGATTATTTAGTATTAAAATTATATCTAGGTGGTTCTTTATTAAATGAGAGAATGTATCTTAAAAAATACTCCAAACAGCAAACCATTTCACTTTCCATAAACAAATGTTTGTTCTATCCTTGTTTTATTCTTTTTCAGAGAACAATAATTTAAATTTTTTCACATGCGTCTGCTTATTACACCTTAGGGATTTCATCTAGGCTCATAATTTTAAATATAGTTTATATATTTAAATTCCTGAGATTTGGATCCTCTCTGGATTTTTCCCTAAAATTCCTGTTTGATGTACCTGACTTTTTACTTGGCCATCTCTAGTTAGATGTCTAATAATTATCCCCTACTAAACATATTTGAAACTCAACCCCTGGTCTTCCCCCACCATAAAACCTTCTATACTCTGTTTTCTCCATTTCACAATGGCAACTTCATCCCTTCAGTTCATCAGGCAAGAAATTTGGAGTCACCATTAAGTCCCCTCTATCTTTTATATTCCCTGCTGATCCTTGATTAAAATACATCCAGAATATAAATATTTCTTACTTTATCCACTGCTACCATGTTGGTTCAATCACTACCATCTCTTGTGTTTTTTTTTTTTTTTTTAAGATTTTATTTATTCATTTGAGAGAGAGAGAAAGAGACAGAGAGAGCACATAAGCAGGGGGAGAGGCAGAGGGAGAGGGAGAAGCAGGCTCCTCATTGAGCCAGCTGGGAGCCTGATGTGGGGCTTGATCCCAGGACCTAGAGATCATGACCTGAGCTGAAGGCAAACAGCTAACCATCTGAGCCACCCAGGTGCCCCACTACCATCTCTTATTTGAATTATTGCAATAGATTCCAAAATACTCTATCTAATTTTGTTCTTAGCTCCTACAGTCTAATTTCAAATGCAAAAATGTTAAAATGTACATCAGATCATGTCACTGTTCCGCTAAAACCCTTTAATACCTTCTCATCTCACTTAGAGTAAAATCCAAAGCCCTTACATTGGTTAAAAAGCTCATGTCCTACTATTACAACCACATTAAACTCCTTATTTTTCTTTAGCAGACAAACCACCACCCTCTCAGACCTTTAAATTTGTTATTTCCTCTGCCAGGAAGGTCTTTCTTGATATTTTATGTGTCTTGTTGTTTTACCCCCTTCATTCATTTATAATCTTTTCAATGTCTCTTTCCCATCTAATATCACCTTCAGTTATTCCTTTCTAATATATTGTAAGATTTTTTTACTTACATATTTTATTTTCTGTTTCCCTCATTAGATCATAAGATCTAGAAAGGAAGAAGATTTTGTTTCTTTTACTGTTTTGCTCCTTTCTGCTAGAATAGTGTCTGGTAGTAGTTGCTCAATAATTATGTGTAGACTTAACAAGTGAATTCTGAATTTTGGTACTTCTTATGATCTTAAATTTCCTTTTTTCTAATTTTCAGTTTTAAAATGTCCATTTGGTTACTCTTTGTAAATTATAATTTTCATTTAAAATTCTCTCCCTTCTACTTTGCCTTTTATTTTTTTGAAAATATTGATCATAGTTATTTGAAAGTCACTGTTGGATAATTCTAATATCTAAATCATCTGTAAGTCTATTTCTATTGTTTATTCTTTCTTTTGACTTTTAATCATTTGGTTCTGTTTTTGTTTGTTGGTGTGGGTATTTTGGGTTTTTTTTGTGTACCTTATACTTTTTAATGGATGAAACTTTGCAGGGACTCTTCATGTTGCACAATTTTCTTTCTTTTTAAAATTTTTATTTAAAAATTAAATTTAGTTGACATACAGGGTGTTATTAGTCCCAGAGGTAGAATTTAGGGATATATCAGTTGCATATAACACCCAGTGCTCATTATATCAAGTGCCCTCCTTAATGCCCATCACCCAATTACCCCATCCCCCCACCTACCTCCCCTCCTGCAATCTTCAGTTTGCTTCTTATAGTTAAGAGTCTCTTATGGTTTGCTTCCCTCTCTCTTTTTATCTTATTTTTCCTTCCCTTCCCTATGTTCATATATTTTGTTTCTTAAATTTCACATATGAATGAAATCATATGGTATTTGTCTTTGTCTGACTTGTTTCACTTAGCGTAATACCCTCTAGTTCCATCCACATCATTGCAAAGGGCAAGATTTCATTCTTTTTGATGACTCAGTAATATTCCATTGTGCATATATATGTGCATATACACATATATATATGCCCCCCTTATCCATCTGTCGATGAGCATCTTTGCTCTTTCCATATTTTGGCTGTTGTGGACATTTCTGCTATAAACATTGGGGTGCATATGCCCCTTTGAATCACTATTTTTGTATTCATTGGATAAATACCTAGAAGTGCAATTGCTGGGTCATAAGGTACCTCTATTTTTAACTTTTTGAGGAGACTGCATACTGTTTTCCAGAATGGCTGCAACAGTTTGCATTCCCACCAATAGAGTAAGAGGGTTAGGCTTTCTCCGCATCCTCACCAACATCTGTTGTTTCCTGAGTTGTTAATTCATTGTGGTTTTGTTTTCTATTTCACTTATGCCCAGTGATGTGGAACATTTTTTCATGTGTCTCTTAGCCATTTGTATGTCTTCTTTGGAGAAATGTCTGTTCATGTCTTCTCCCATTTCTTTCTTTTTTTTTTTTTTTTTTTAAGATTTTATTTATTTATTTGTCAGAGAGAGAGAGAGAAAGAGCACAAGCAAGGGGAGTGGCAGGTAGAGCAGGCAGAGGGAGAAGCTGACTCCCCACTGAGCAGGGAGCCCAATGTAGGACTCAATCCCAGGACCCTGGGATCATGACCTGAGCCAAAGGCAGATGCTTAACCAACTGAGCCACCCAAGCATCCCAGTCTTCTCCCATTTCTTGACTGGATTTTTTTGTTTTGGGTGTTAAGTTTTATAAGTTTTTTACAGGTCTTTGATACTAGCTCTTTATCTGATATGTCATTTGCAAATATCTTCTCCCATTCCATAGGTTGCCTTTTAGTTTTATTGATTGTTTCCTTTGCTGTGAGAAAGTTTTTATCCTGATGAAGTCCCAATAGTTCATTTTTGCTTTTGCTTCCCTTGCTTTTGAAGACATGTCTAGCAAGAAGTTGCTGTGGCTAAGGTTAAAGAGGTTTCTGTTTGTGTTCTCCTCTAGGATTTTGATGGATTCCTGTCTCACATTTAGGTCTTTCATCCATTTTGAGTTTATTTTTTGTATGGTGTAAGAAAGTGGTCCAGTTACATTCTTCTGCATATGGCTGTCCAATTTTCCCAACACTATTTGTTGGATATTCTTTCCCAACATCATTTGTTGGATATTCTTTTCTGCAAAGATTTGTTGAACATAGAGTTGAGGGTCCATTTCTGAGTTATCTATTCTGTTCCATTGATTTATGTGCCTGCTTTTGTGCCAGTACCATACTGTCTTGATGATTATAGTTTTGTAATATGGCTTGAAGTCTGGAATTGTGATGCCTCCAGCTTTGGTTTTCTTTTTCAACATTACTTTCTGGTTCCATACAAGTTTTAGGATTGTTCCAGCTCTGTGAAAAATGCTGATAGTATTTTGATAGGGATTGCACTGAATATGGTAGATTGCTTTTGTGATGATGGACAATTTTCTATAGCAAGTTAAGTTTTCTTCCTCACCTTCAGGTGTATGGATTACTAGCAGATTACCATAGTCCTGTTCAGATTTGATTTTAGGCTTTGTTAAACTGGGTCTATTTAAATTTTGCCCTTACATATAGGCCATGGTCCTCACTTCTAGACTATGGTACCAAGTGCCACATTAATCCTAAGTTGACATCCTTCTGAGGTGTCAACTGAGAAATCCTAAAATGTTTGCAAATGTCTCTCCCTTTCAGAAAGGATTGAACTGTAATTTCTGTCTCCTCAGTACCATGTGACTGCTAAGATTCATTCTTAAGCCTCTCTCTACTGCTAATTTATTCTGGGTTATTTGGACTCTTGCTCTATATATAATTTAATAAAAATATTATATATATTACACGCTTTATATAAAATTTATAATCACAATGATCTGATTGTTATAATGATCATATGCTCTTAATTGTACTATAGCTCTGCCCAAATAGAAATGCTGAATTAAGGTATATAGTTTTAAATGTTATTACTTATATATAATTTTACACAATTATTTTTTCTCCTACAAGCAATATATAATTATTGTTTTCCTGCATCTTCTCTAGAAAAGAATGTGATCAACATTTCAAAATTTCAATAGACTGAAGTGGATTAAATCTCAACGTTGATTTGATCAATATTTTCGATTTACTGTTGAACAACTTTCTAAAGTTTTTTGGCCATTTGTCTTCCCTTTCTGTGTACATTTTTTATTTCTATTTTTTTACGTTAAGTAATATTATTTATCTTGTTAATAATTCTTATAGGATCTCTGTAAAGAAAGGAATATTAAAGCTTTTTTAAACAATTTCCTAAATCTTTATTTTGACTGTGAATTAATAATCTTTCTATTCAAAATTTTGATTTTTATGCAATTATCTATCAGTGCTATGTTTTATGGCATCTGGATTTATTGTTTCATAAAGGTCCCCTTACATTTTATGTTATATAAATATTTCCCTAAATTTATTGTAATTCTTTAGTTTGGCTTTTTACATTTATATTTTAATCCTTCTGAAATTTATTATTTTATGCTGCTAAGATAATATTTAATTCTTTCACTTTAAGATGTATAGCTATTTATGCTAAGATCACAAGTGATTTTTTTCACAAGTACTTAGAGTTATGTGTCTATATTGCAACTTATTTCCTGTTTTTTGTTTGTTTGTTTGTTTTGTACTGTTTTTGGTCTTTGCTTTTGCTAATGACAGCGATTTGATTTCAATAACTAACATAATACATTTTATATATGATAGGGCATTTACTTATATCTTTTCTTCAAAAAGTTTCTTAGAAATACATATTTTCATATGTATGTAAAAAATATCTTCACACTTTTGAAAATTTTGATTTTGAATGGAATTACATTAAATTAAGCCTCTCAATTGCTGTTTTATTCTGGGTTACTTGTGCCCTCACCTAATATAATATAATATAATATAATATAATATAATATAATATAATATAATCTATAATATAATATAAATATAGTTTAGGAGTCAGCAGTTGGAAGGGGTGACTTACATGTAGATTTTTGGCTTTTTGACCTGAAATTTAATGTTAATATGTATTAATTAACATTAATATGTATTAAGAAAATATTTATTTTTTTGATATTGTCTTATAATTCAGGAATACTGTATAGACATCATTTAGTCTTTCTATTTATTCAGGTCATTTATATAAAATATTTAATGACTTTCATTTTTAATTTATTAAAGATACATTATAATGTCATAACTGTTGTCAGCAGGGAATATACATATTTCATATTTGAAATATACAAATTTCAATGGTTTTTAGAATAAAGAAAAGTACATAAAATAGTTTTCTTTTAGCCAGTTATCTTATCAGGTTTTCTTAGTATTTATTTTATATTTTATAGTTCATTTTGACTATAATTCATTTACAAATAGTAGTTTTATCTTTTTGTTTACAATAATTATATGCCTTGTTGTTGTTTTTTATTGTATTAGCTTATTTACAATGCTAAATAATTGTGCAGATGGTGGTATTCCAGTATTTCCCCTCATTTAAGTGAGAATGGTCTTGGCATTCCAATAGTTAATATGTTCATTGCTTGTTTTACTATAGTAATAATTGGCCATTATATCTAGGTAATTACTTTTCTGCTATTAAAATAGAATTTGTATTAAGAATGGCTCCTGAATTTTATGATTTCTCCCTTAGGTATATTTTAGTATAATCACATGTTAATTTTCTCCTTTACTATGTAAATTCAATAGAGTTTGATTTTTAAAAACTATCAAAACTATTCATATATCCAGAATTATAAAAATAATGTTCCCTTAATGAAAAAAATACATGATTTTTAATATGCTTTTAAAATGGGCTCATATATGTTTAATATTTTTATAATCTTTTTTTAAAGAATTATTTATTTGAGAGAGAGAGAGAGCATGAGTGGGGTGAGGGGCAGTGGGAGACTGAGAATCTTAAGCAGCCCATTGAGCGCAGAGCCCAGTGTGAGGCTTGATCTCACAACCCTGAGATCATAACCTGAGCCAAAATCAAGAGTCAGACGTTTAACCAACTGAAGTGCCCAGGCACCCCTATAATCTAGTTTTCTATTTAACAATTTACTGTTGTTATCTTATTTTGCTTATAAATATAGTTCTATATTACCATACAGATGGTAGCAAAATATAGTATTACATGGATAGATACCATGTGTCATGATAAACCTTTAGGTTGTTTGAGTTTTTAATTATTGAACACATTTTTTAAAAAGACTTATTTATTTATTTGAGAGAGTTTGTGCACAAGCGAGGCGAACAGCAGAGGGAGGGAGAGAGAATCTCAGGCAGACTCCCCGCTGAGCAGGTAGCCTGATGTGGGATGTGATCCCAGGACCCTGGGATCATGGCCTGAGCCAAAGGCAGACGCTTAACTGACTGAGCCACCCAGGCACCCATTAAACACATTTTTTAAAAAAGACATTATTCAAGGATGTTTTGAACAACCATGCAACCTGAGCTTTGCAAAGTAAGATTTAACTCATTTAGAGAGAAAACTTATTCACATTCGCACATATATTTAATTTCTTTTTTTACTTTCCTCAATCATAGCTTATGTAATTTTATTTTCAGTATTTCACAACTTTGCAAATTTCTTACCTTTTTCTAATGTATGATGGTCTTCTTAAGAATTACTAGGTAATGCATGTCTACTCTTTCCTCAGAACATTTTATAATCATACATGTTGGTTGGGGGTTTAGATGGTAGGATTTCCATGTATTCTTGTCTTTAACAGAAGGGAATTGAGGGGCCATTAGTGAAGGAATAAGAGGGGAAACAGCCATGTGTGAAGTGTAATGAGGTGAGGTCACCATCAAAGAATCATCCTCCTCTTAGAAATTGTCTTTATCTTAGATGGTCATCTCTGTCCTTCACTTGTCTAGATTGCTTTATGGAGTCATTTCTAGAACATGTCAAAAGTTAGGTGGTTAAAAGACAATATGGAACTTTGTAGAAACAATGTGTAACTTCTGAAATAAACTGAAGATAACAATTAGTCAATGAGCACCATGATTATAAAAACAAAAACTACGTCATCAAAATTGTATGCTTTTGCAAAAGTACTATCAGTCTTTCTCTGCAGTGTGGAGAGGGTCTAGCCTTTGAAATCAGAAGACCTAGGGTCATAGTCTTAGATTTATAGGTACAACACTTAAACTTTCTGAGGTTCAGTTGCTGGAATTGTAAAATGGAGGTAATAATACTTACCTTGCAAAATAAATATGAAAACTAGAGAATGCATGTGGGAAGTTCTTTGCATAGTGTGGGGCACTCTGTAGGTGTCCTGTAAATGGTAATCAATTACTGTTATAGCACTATTGTTAATAAGACATTTAAAATATATTTCACAGACTAGAAAATGTTCAGACTTTTTCTCTTAACTTTTTAAGCATTTACATCACTCATCCAACTACTATTTGCTTATATTCATTAGTATTTATCCTAGAGAATGGCTTGGCATAGTAGGTTATTGATGACAATGCTTTCTGTTCTACTTTTTGTTTGGAAGCAAGATTAATTTATATGCTGATTAATTTGGGGGGCTGGTCACCTTACTTCTCTGCCTTTGTCATAGATCTCATTTGTTTGTAATCAATTTTTCTTAACCTTTATACCTAAGGAGATGGTGCATGAATATGTTACATATTTGCTACATACTTTCATTTATAAGGCAAACAACTAATGGATAGAATATAAAAAAATAGGAAAATTATGACTTCTTTTGGAATCTTCAGTTATCTTCTTTTATTACCTTCAGTTTATTTCAGAAATTACGTTTTTTGAAACTTGTTTGAAATATGTAATGAGTAATTTTGTGAAAATTCTTTTTTTTAAGATTTTATTTATTTATTTATTTGTCAGAGAGAGAGAGAGCACAAGCAGGGGGAGTGGCAGACAGAGGGAGAGGGAGAAGCAGGCTCCCCATGGAGCAGGGAGCCCGATGCGGGGCTCCATCCCAGGACCCTCTGATCATGACCAGAGCTGAAGGCAGACACTTAACCGACTGAGCTACCCAGGTGCCCCAATTTTTTGAAAATTCTTACTAATGATATCATGTGTGTATAAATGAAAATATGCATTAATGTATATTCATGGACCATTAAATAATATGTATGAAACTAGAATGGTGGCATATCATAAAAAGTATTTTCCCCCTACATAAAATACATGTATAAATTTAAAGGAAAGACAGGACCTCTCAGACTAAATGTATATTTTTTTCTAGCTCAGACCTACTACTTAGTTGTACCAAATTTTGGGAATGCATTCCTTCATGATGCCTTTCAACCCTGAAGGTTATGATGGTAACTCTATTGAAATTTGTTCTTAATAACAATTTTATTACATTACTTACCAAACAGTTGCTCTTGAGTGGTGGAGCAGGGGTATGGTATTACAAATAACTGATATCTTGAAAGCTTGAAATATTTTATAGTGGGGACCATAAATGGATATAACTTAATTCTAACTATGATTCTGAGCTTTAAAATGAGATTAGATCATTCTACTTTTTTCTAAGCCATCTAGTAGTTCTGTGAGTAATCACCAACAGTTCTCAGAATTAGTGTTTTTCTCCTTATTTTTGTCATTAAAGTTTTATTACTAGACACAATGACAAAAGACCATTCAGGGAGTGGAAGAGTTACTAGATAGTAATTTGGAAGAAAGAGTAAGAGTAAGGAAGGGAAGAAGGAAGAGAGGGAAGGAGGAATAGTGAGAGGGAGGAAGGGAGGGAAAGAGGAAGGAAGGAAAAAGGAAAGAAGTGAAACAAGAATAAAGGAAGGAAAGAAGTTAACAGCCATTCTTTACTGTTTTGGTCTAAGGGAGAACCCATGACACTGGATCTTCACTGCGTTATGAGGTAGGAATTTCTCCTGTTTTATAGATGTATACCTGTGTGGTGCCCATGGAAGGAATGTTTGGTTCCAAGAAGTCATTAATACACTAAGCATGAAGTTACCCTAAAGTCTGCACACCTTATTTCTTCATTGCTTTGTATTTTTGGCTTTATTTCCTATCTTTGCTTCACAACTATCATAAGCACATGCTGTGGGCTAATTTTAGCTTCAAGGATTTAATGTCACTTTTAACTACAGATGGCTAGGCAATTAGGTAATTTTGTTTCTCTAGTGGCAGCCTGTCCGGGTAGGGCTGATAAAGCCACTGTAATAGGAGGCTCCTCCCTCACCAGGGGCTCTGATTGTTTATCTTGCTGGGCACAAGTTTCCTTAACTGAAAACACAAAAACAAAGAAGCAGAGTACCATGGTGTGTGAGACTGGCTTTGGACCCAAACTGACTGGGTTTGAATCTCAGCTTTGCTACTTACTAGATGGGATATCCCTGGGCAAATTGTTTAACATTTCTTCCTTCCTTCTTTCCTTCCTTCCTTCTTGTTCTTTTGTTCTTCTTTCTTTCTTTCAGATTTTATTTATTTATTTATTTGAGAGAGAGAGTGAGTGGGGAGAATAAAGGGAGAGGGAGAGGGAGAAAGAATCTGAGGCCAACACCATGCTCAGCACAGAGCCCTACCTGGGGCTCGATCCCACCATTGCAAGATCGCAAGATTGAGAACTAAGCTGAAACCAAGAGTCAGCCTCTTAACTGACTGAGCTACCCAGGTGCCCCTGTTTAATATTTCTATACTTCAGATTTTCTCTCCTCTAAAATGAGGATAATAATAATATTTACATTATACAGTATTTCTAAGCATTAAAGGAGTTAATATGTAAAAAGTGTCCTGGCACACAGCAAATGGTATATAATTATTGCTGTTTTTATTGCTTTTATTATTGCTTTTATTATTCATCAAGTTCATTCTAGCTTTGTAATTCTGTAATTCTAGAAGATAATACCCCATTCCTACACTTAACTGCCACTTTCCTGATCCTTCCATGAATTCCAACCACAACCAATCCCTTCTCTTGCAGATCACTGTTTTTGCATGTTACTGCACCTTATACTGAGAATTAATTCTGAAATCACATTCACCTCAGCAAAAGTTTTGTTTATGAAGTTGGCTACCTCCTCCATCCCACCCCAAAGAAGGCAGATTAACAGCTCCTATACATCTCTATCATGATTACTGTATACATTATAAATGTTGTCAGCCTCCTCCTACCCACTCCCCTCCTTCTCATCCACATACCTGAAAGGTAGCTCCTGAGGACAGAGACTATAATACATCTGGCTCTTTTTTCCTTCTGAACACGTATCACAGTGCCAGGCTGTCAATATATATCAAAAGAAAATGAATTTAACACCAGGAGGACAGTAATCCAGGGAAGATGAAGGGAATGAAGCCTATGGACCCAGGTAACTGGAAGGTAAGAATATAGTCATGATATAGGCTCATGAGTAAGTTATTGGCCTATCTAGTTATCTGTCATCTAGGCATATAATAAAACTAATATCTTAAGAACCTTACCCCCCCAAAAATCCCTAGTAGTCACTTTATATTTGACATCTCATTTAATATTTATAAAAAACCCTCATGGAATATGTACTATTATTAATCTCACTTTATTGATGAAGAAAGAGACTCAGAGAAGTAATACAGCTGTGACTACCTAAAGCTGGGACTGGAGCCCTGACCTCTGTGACTTTAAATTCTATATTCCATGTTCTAAACTGATCCTACACACACCCACTGACTTTCAAATTGAAAGATATAAAAACATTTTTATAAAAAATATTTTATCATGTTCACACGAAGATTTGAGATGTCTCCTGACAGCAAATCTCTTTTGCATCCCAGGATAGTCCATCCATCTTATTATTTCTGGGGCAGAACAAAGAAGTGTAGGAAGGATAAGTTCGGAGAAATATGGTTGTCTTTTTTCCCTCAGTTTTTAAAAAATCCTGACCATAATTCAGTATTTTCACATTGCCTTTTATAAAAATAATATTTTACCAGATAGCTCTAAACTCAAGGAGAAAAGCATTTAAATTAAAAAAAAAAAAATAGTGCTGATTCCATTTGGTTTAAAAAATGCCTTGAAAAACACATTAAATTGAAAAATTGACAACTGCCATCAATTCCATTAAGAATCATTTTAGAACAAGCAGATTGTCATCTTTTAAATCTTTAGCTATTAGATTAGGATAGAAGCCCTGCCTCACTTGACCACACTTTTTTTTTTTTTTTTTTTTTTAACTGACAGGGAATCAATCCTAGATGCTGAACAACCAGAATTGGGTCTTCTAAGAGACCCAACTTGACATCTTATTCTGTGCAAATGAGTAGAAGGAGTGAAGAATGTGAACGGGTGTCTTGGTTTGACTATTTTCCAAAGGTAGAATTTATGAGGCTATTGAAATCCTGTCAGATAAGAGTGACTACCTATATTTTCCAAGCTGAGCAACTTAAGATAGATTAGAATGAAACCTCTGTGATCAGAGCTGCTAACAAGGAGGTCTTTCACCGATAAGCAATATATTATGGTAGTCTTGATGGGGAGGTTACAGTAGCTAGTTCTTTTCCATGTAATAGGAAGCAAATCCAACATCGTTATTTCAAGTTACTGCTCCTCCCCAAAGTAGGGTACTTTGCATATGCTATCAACGGTTTACTCATTTCACTTCTGAAATCATGTTCAGGGAAAATAATTTTCTTCAACTGCCAGGTAAGGAGGAGTGGGAAGTAGAGGTGAAGTTCAGGTCATTGTGATAGGTTAGGAATTTGGGCTGGAATGTGGTCTTCTGGATGCCCAATAGTCATCATTTTACATCCTACAGAGTACTCTCTGATGTGAAATGCTGATGACTTCAGTGTAGGAGAATCCATGAGGCTTCTCTGTAACTTGTGAAATTAGAGCTTGCTCCTCTGGATAGTAGACAGGGGTTTCTGAGTTTAAACATTTACATAAATGCCCTCATTCATTCTTCTCTTCCTTCCTTCCTTCCTACCTTCCTTCCTTCCTTCCTTCCTTCCTTCCTAATAGCCTACACAAGATCATGGCAACATTTTCCAGTTATGTTCCTCTCACAATTCAGGAGGAAATAAAAACTACATTAAGCTTATAGATAAATCATTTTATATAATCCTGTTTTGAGATACCCCATTTCTTATCTTCAAATGTAAGATATTTCTTAGTATTTAAGCATTTACTGTTTTCTCAGTTTTGTGTGAGATTATTCATATATATCACTACATTTTCAGACAATTGTGTTTTTATTGTTGTTCGTGGTGGACATTTAGGGTTTTGTTTTTGCTTTTGGTTTCTTCTTTTTGTTTGTTTGTTTTTGTTTTAACTTCAGTGTTAAGCCTTGCTTTACTTACCAATATTAGTGACAGATTTCACAATTCTGGGTGTAGTATATTGAGCATTATTGAAAACAAATCCATATTAAACTGACCTTCCTGGAGAAGGTAAAACACAACTCATTGTTTAATCATTGCATTCCATAGAGGGAGATGTCACTTAACCAGCTTCCCTCTCAGTGCCAGGAAATCAGCTCAAAGTATTTCTCTTCAGATAAGTGAACATGCTTGTCATAGCTTACTTATGCTTGTTAAATCTTTCTATGAAATAATTTACAGAGAAATATGTAAATATTTTGACTGCTTGTGCCATTCTTTTCAGACTGCTTTGCAGATTACACATGGGTCTCTATATGAAGTAAGAAGGAAAAGCAAGCAGAAATTTCTTAATGTAGCATTTTTTCATTAATAAAAGCAGAAAGACTAAAGGACATTTTTTTAATGGAGTCTTAATGTAAATAGCCAAGAAGAGTAATGTATACTCTGTGAGTTGGCCTCAAAGTGATACTAGTATGATGGAGGTACATTATGAGTTTCCAGGACAGCATGTCCTCTTACCTTTTCTTCCTGACAGCAGATAAGTAAACCAGGGCTTAAGAATAGACTATTTGCCAAATATACGTTAGTGCAGACTTTGTATATAACAGGACTTTTATGGGTTTGTTACGTCTTACATGAACAATGGTCTATAAACCAACCTTTAATCTTAAAAGTATTTGTTCTTTATAACCTATAGTTAGCAAATGTGATATATTCCAAGCATAGATAGGGTAGAGAAAAGTGAGAGAAATTTTCCCCAGGTGGTTCTCATTAAATGTATAAAGTCTTTGTTTCAATTCAACTTTTGTTTGTTTGGTTGTTTTTTACATAGTTATTGAAACAATAACATAATGTTGATGAAATTTGAAGATCAATGTAATGGAATAATTAAGCTAATTCCACCATCAGAAATGACATGATTGTAGATGTTTGTAATTGTCAAATGACCCTATTTTTCATGTTTTCCAATGGAACACATTTTATTCAATTTTGGGATTATAAATGGAAATGTATGACTTGACTGAGGAAAGCATTACATCACTAATACTTAGTGATGACTGTGGAGCTGAATAAAACATCAATCAGCGTTCCTGATTTGAAGCAACAGAAATTATCTCTGGCCTTTAACCAAAGGGAGATGCATTGGAAAAATAGCAGGGATGCCCATAACTGATAATTGGCTTGTAGTTTAAAGCTTAAAAAATGGAGAGTTGCAGGCCAGGCTGTAGGAAATGCTGTCAAAGTCACACTGCAGCAACCATCTGATCCATGCTCTTGCTATGATTGTAATCATCTGACTCCCTCTTTATTTCCTCATTCTTTGCATTGCTCATTCAAGTTTCAGAGTTCTGGAGCAAATGCCTTAACAACAAAGCCCAGCTCATTGGACTATTTTGTGGTAGAGGAAGGTCCCAGTTTCTATGGTTTGGGATCAGAGCAGCAATAGAAGACAAACACTGGAAATTGTCTTCCAACTATGTCGTTGGCACACAGCAAGGAACTAGAAAAAATAGTGGGAAGTGAATGATAGCCAGTCAAAAAGTGTCCAATGTCTACTCCAAATAAATATTGGCTTGGAAGTCATAATGGGACTTCTAAGATTGGACTTTATCATTAAACACAGTGGGACTATGGAGTCCCTTATGCTGTCTTTTTCTGTCTTTAAAATGACAAATTTGAGGGGTGTCTGGGTGGCTCAGTCTGTTAAGCATCTGACTCTTGATTTCAGCTCAGGGCATGATCTCGGGGTCATGAGATCCAGCCCTGGGTTGGGCTCCACATGCTCAGTGTGGAGTCTGCTTGAGATTCTCTCTCTCCTTCTCTCTTCTGCCGCTCCCCTTGCTCGTGCTCTCGCTCTCTAAATAAATAAATAAAATAATTAAAATAAAATAAAATGACAAATTTGACTTAGAGCAGAATGGGAAGTTGATGGTAATTGTGTCTTTCCTCTGGTTTCCATAGCAGACATCACTAATCAATTGCTGTATTCTTCCCTCCTGAGACCAGACATGACCTTAGGATCCTTCTCAATATAGTGCTCTGCCAGCAACTACTAAATTATTAGAGTTGGCAAATGAGCTAAACCCCTGCAAATATCTCTGAATTAGAGGTTAATTACATTTCCTTAAAGTGTTAATGTTCTTTGAAGTTCCAGGACTAATAAGTATTGTTGGTTGATTTATTTTAGAAAATTAGAAAGAACCTAGACCAGGTGGGGATAGATTCATAAAGTAGCTAATCCAGTAATATCTGATTGAAGTGAAAAAAATATTTTCAAACTTGACTGGCTTTCATTATGAATGTTGAAATGTTGAAGGAACACTTCATTCCATTGTAGAATGTGCTGTTCATCCTCTGCCATTAATCCAAGAAAGTCTGGAGCTCATAAAGACTATTCATTGAACAATAGAAAAATAAGATATTAGTCTGAGGTTTAAAAATATGAACTCTATTATTGGTAAACATATGTAACATTAGAAAAACTCATTAATTATGAATTATATTGTTAATGGTAAAGGAACTATTATTTAAGTAGTTTTTTAAAGTTTATAGAATACAGGATCTAAAATGGCTCAAAAATCTATCCTAGAACTCACTAGGATATAGGTTACTAAACCGAGTAGCATGTTTAGCTATTGTGACCAAATAAACATCTTTGTTTAGTACTGTTTTTATTTACTTATTTATTTTAATAGTGAGTCTCTTACATTTAGATCTTTGTTAACATCTCAAGCCACTGTTTGGACTGGTTGGATTTGCAATTTACAACAAGTGACACGGGATGGAATGACTACAGTACCCAGGAATTGTTTGTCTCCAATGGCTGGCAGCATCCCTTCTCCACCCGGTAGGTTTCCATTGTGTTTTGAGTGACTTTGGGCTGTCTTTGTTTTCATCTACATACTAAAATTTCCTTTCAGAATGATAGTACCTTGTAATATGTCCTTGAATTATGACAGGAAAATATCTTTCTAATTCAAGGGAAATTTCTGGTAACAAGAAACCACAAAGTCTTCTAAGACAAGTTTTAGACACAAGCTTTCTGTAGGGTACCTAGAACAAGGTTAGTTTCACAAGCCATTCTTCCTGTGGTACCTGTAGCAGATTATAAAAGGACCACATATTCTTCTCATTCCTGTTCGCATGCCTTTTAAAAATACAACTTTGTACCTCCTTTTATCAAGAGAGGTGGGATTCATTTCTCTACCCCTTGAATCTGGGTTGGCCATAGGTCTTGCTTTGGACAAAGTTTCTTCACAAATGTAATGCAAGGAGAGTCTGGAAAAGTGCTGCACTTTGGAGTTTATCTTGTTATTTTAGGGAATGTAAGTGTAATTGGGCTGGTAAATTAAACTGGGCTGGTTTTCTGGATGATGAGAGATACAATGACCAAGTTATCTCCATCACTCTACTTAACATAGTCAATCATTTGTCACATCGGTGAGGCCTTCCAACACCATTTAGCCTCATTTGAGCTGGACCACTATGAATTGCACAGTTAATTCTCAGAATCATGAGAAATAATGAATCTTTGTTTTTTTAAGACATTAAATCTTGGGGTGAATTTTTAAGTAGCAAAATATGCCAAGTTGCTGCTTTTAGTCTTCTCACCATTCACCCAGTATTGGTTTGCTTACCCTCACAGGGTAATTTCTAGAAACTTCTTGTTAAAGAAAACTGACTTTGGACTTTTTTTGGTTTTCATTATTTTAGCTTCAGGGATTATCTTTCTAAATATATGGAATTTTTTTTTTTTTTTTTTTAGGTCTAGCAATGATACAGGTGTCAAACACTTTAACACAGAGAGTGAAAACTTCATACTGCCAGCAAATTCCAAACTATTGCAAAAAAAGTAATTTCTCAACTTGTTCAGGGTTAATCTGACACATGGATTTGGTGTGGCATTGAAGAATGAAAAAGGCAAAAGAGACCAAGATTGTCTCAGAGAAAGTAAAGGGGCTTCATAACATTTAAGCTACACAGTATCTTCCTGATAGGAAGCTAGAGGTCAATTTACTTTTAGAATTTATAAAGTTCTTTGAGACATTTCTTCTAGGTCCTAGTATTCCAAGCTGTATCTTATCCTAGATCCCAGGGCTAACTGACCTACATCTCTCCTCCCTTCAAGCTATTTCTAACAACACATCATCTGTTTTCCCTGGGAATTGTTATCCTCACATACAGAGTTCTCTTCAGAATTTTCATTTGTTTTGACTGTGTTTCTTGGTCCCCTTCCAAAGTTAGTAGTATATGTACATATGTATGCAGGTATGTATTTATGTCATACTTCTCTGTTGTTTCTCTTTGTGCCTTGGAAATAGGTTTCTGGTGGAAAATTGGCCAGAGACAATGTTTAGAAGGAATGGTAAAGCATGGTAATCTATGGTCTCAGGGATTCTGCCTAAATTATATATCATATTTGTATTTAGAAAAAATGCTTTTTTGTTATTATCATCATATTTCAGTAATGTGATAGTGCTTTGGGGTGCACAAATATGCTGTTTATGCAGTTCTGGAGTTTGGTCTAGTATTACAATGTCAATTACTTCAATTGCTGCATCTTAGGAATTGTGGATAAGTTGACAAAAAGTGCTAGTTTTATGACTAGGCATATAGTAATATTGGTGCTGCATTCTTTAGAATCAAATACCCAAATTCAACATAGAATTGCAGTGTTCCCTGCAAAAGGGGGGAATAGGGTCACAGTGGTTCTTATGGCAGCTGGTTTCGAATAATTATTGGTAAAAATTATCTTTGGATTAAAAATT
Organism: Mirounga leonina; assembly: GCF_011800145.1. Taxonomy (NCBI): domain Eukaryota; kingdom Metazoa; phylum Chordata; class Mammalia; order Carnivora; family Phocidae; genus Mirounga; species Mirounga leonina. Next base: position 8,588,380 of record NW_023270418.1, read on the forward strand.
TTAAATGATCAAAAATAAGACTTAGGTAAAGTGTCTCATTGTTTTTAATTCAACACCCCTTGGATGTAACACATGGCATGCATTGTTTTCTTTAGAAGTCAGTAGATGTTCTGAATATGTTTATGCTGGATAATTCAGTTCAAATTTTCACCAAATTTTCCCCTCCAAAATAAGTATACCATGCACATACTGAAAGTGCTACTGGCTGTTAACCCTGGGAAAGGTTTTGTGAAATCCACTGACTTCTGAAACAGTGGCAGCATGAGGCAGAAGTGTCTCATAGACATATATCCTCTTAACTCCCTCCCAGTGGGTACTGCCTATATCAATAGGGGAAAGCACTAACAAAAAGATATTCTGTGTTAACAGTGGATAAAGCAAATTGTGACCCATAATTAGTAACTTGGAATCCCTTCTGCTTCTCAGAGGAAAAATGAACAAAAAAGAACAAAGTATCTGAAAGCTTGGGACTATAATAAACTGATGGGCTATGTAAGAAAAATAACTCTTTTTCTGCCTTTGCTAAGACACTCCAAACCTGGATTCTAGTGATGAGTGCTCTCTTTTCAGTATGTAATAAGAACTGGATCAAAATAGAATTGGGTGAAGATACGGACTGGTGCTGCCTTTTAGCTCTCAAGGAGGGTCTAGCTACTGATGAAGGTGGTGGAGGGTACTTGTTAGCCTTAAGAATCCCAAGTAACTCATCTTAAATTATAGACCATGTCTCAATCCTGCCTTTTGGCATGATGAATTCACTCACAACACAATTGTTTTACTGACCTACCTACCATTATTCACTTACTTATTTGTTCATTTAGGAAATGTTTAAGGGCACCTGGGTGGCTCAATAGGTTGAACAACTGGCTTTTGCTCTCTCAGGGTCATGAGATTGAGCCTTACATGGAGCCTGCTTAAGATTCTCTCTCTCCCTCTGCCCCTCCTCTGACTCGTGCATGTAGTCTCTATCTAAAATACATACATACATACATACATACATACATAAAATCTTAAAAAAAAAGAGAAATGTTTATTGGGTGTCTATTTTGTTTCAGTCTCTTGGGTTAGAGCAATTGAACAAAATGGAGAAAAATCCCAGCCCTATGGAGTTTTGGTAACAGTGGGAGAAGACAGATAATAAAATGAAGTTAAAATACAAGAAGATAGCAGGAAGGGAAAAATGAAGGGGGGGAAATCGGAGGGGGAGATGAACCATGAGAGACTGTGGACTCTGAGAAACAAACTGAGGGTTCTGGAGGGGAGGGGGTGGGGGGATGGGTTAGCCTGGTGATGGGTATTAAAGAGGACACGTACTGCATGGAGCACTGGGTGTTATACACAAACAATGAATCATGGAACACTATATCAAAAACTAATGATGTAATGTATGGTGATTAACATAACATAATAAAATAAAATTAAAAAAATACAATAAGCTAAATGGGAAAAAAAAGCTATAAAGAAAAATAAAACAAGAAAGTGGGGTATTGTGTGTGTGCGTGTGTGTGTGTTGGAGCAACGATTTTAAATAGGATAGTGATAGACACTGCATTAAATTTTGGATAAAAAGTAATAAATGAGACAGGCATGCTAATGAAACTTATAGATTAGTGGATAGGAAGAGTGATTATACAAATAATTATATTACATTATGAGAGTGGATTCATAAAAGGTATATATAATACTATGGCTGAGGACACAGTGCAAAGGGACATGGAGTGGTCTAAGGAGTCAAGAAAGGTTTTATGGGTGCATGGACATTAAAATTAAGGCCAAATGTGAAATGAGCCAGAGGAAAACTGAAGCGGGTTGAGGGTCAGCACAGGTAAAACTATGTCCAAAGATCCAGAAGGAAATGAGAATCTGGTACCTTCAAGGAATTGACAGTTTAAAATGGCCGAAGTTGAATTTGAGGAAGGAGAGTGACTTGGAATGAGTCTCCAGAAGTAAGCACTGGTCATATCACAAAAGCATTGAATGCCATGTTAAGAAGTTTGGACTTTATCCTAACCACAGAGTGAAGCCATTAAAAGAATTTTAAGGTTTGGGAAAGTCTTGAGGTTTGTTCCAAGGGGCCTGTAGGGAGGCAGTATGAAGCTCTGTTCTTTCAGAACCTTATTCCTGAATGGCCCCTTAACTTTGTTCTTTGATTCAGCTAATTAATTTGCCTTGTAATGGTAAACGCCTTTATCTGTGATCCACATATTTATTCATTCATTCATTCTTCAACAGGTATATAATCTTAGTAACATACATTCTAGTTGTGTCCAAAATAAACCATTTTACGTCAAATGTCTGAGAAGGTATGTTTCCTTAGAATCAAAATAATTAGAGGCCAGACAACAGTACCGTGCCCAGAACCACAGTTTCGATTTTAACTCATTGGAGCCTTTATTGCATTTGACTGCCTTGCTTTACATTTACAAAACACAGCAAGAGAATAATTATTTATTTCATAACTAGCTTTCTTAGCATATTAAATAGTATTTGTTTTCCAAAAAATAAGCATGTATTCTTCTCGAGAAAATTCCATAACATAGACATAAACTTTTTTTTTTTTTAAGATTTTATTTATTTATTTGACATAGAGAGACACAGCGAGAGAGGGAACACAAGCAGGGGGAGTGGGAGAGGGAGAAGCAGGCTTCTCATGGAGCAGGGAGCCCGATGCGGGGGCTTGATCCCAGGACCCTGGGATCATGACCTGAGCAGAAGGCAGATGCTTAACGACTGAGCCATATAGTTGGAAGGGTTCACAGGAATCAAAATTATTATATGGATGAGGACCCTGTCAACTTGAGAAAAACTATCACTTAATTTATATTATTTGACAAAGTCTTCCTATAATATTATTTTTAGTTTACATATTTTATATGATTTTTATTTTATGTATTTTAATAAATTGTTCTTTTAGAAAATTGTTACTACAAATATAGGGTACAAAAATCCAAAAATTTATTTTCCATCCTTTTACTAGGCCGCACTATTTCCCTCCCCTGATACTATTTTTTACATAATCTGTCCAGATACGTTTTATATATATGCAAACATATATTAAATATGTGTGTACATATTATAAGACCAAATTTTAGCATTCTCTACTTCATTTTCCTCAACTTGTTTTATCAATGAGTGATATATTTTTGAGATCATTCCATATAGTATATAGAAAGAGCTGCCTCACTCTTTTTAGTAACTATATAGTATTCTATCGCATGGATGTGCCCTCATTATATTAACTAATTCACCAAGGGACTTTATTTTTTCCAAATATTTTCATGATTAAAAATATTTCAATAAATATCATTTACATAATATCATTTTTAACATGTGGAATTCTATCTATCTATAGATAGAAGTGCTGGTTCAAAGAATATGTAAATTATAAAAATTTTATAAATATTGACAAGTTACCTATATAACACCATATATTTCCATTAACAATTAATGAGAGTGCTGGTTTTCTCACCTTCTTTAACACAATGCCTTATTGAACTATTTGATCTTTGACAAAGGCCAAAATGGTAATTGACCATTGTTTTAATTTATATTTCTCTTTTAAAGGGTAATAATTAACATATTTTCATTTATTTAAGATATATTTGCATATTCTTTACTGTAAACTGTCAATAGCATTTGACTATTTTTCCCATCAGATTATGGCTTTTTAATATCGATTTGTATATATTATTTATATAGTAAATAATTGAATCCTTTGTTATCATTGTTGCATTTATTTTTCCCAGTTTGAAATTTGCCATTTAACTGTGGTTAAGGTGTTTGTGTTTACTATGCACATTTTAAAAGTGTAGGAAAACTTACCACCTTTTTCTCTTATCACCTCTGGGTTTATGTATTTTATATAGAAGGACCTTTCTCACTCTGTAATTATTTTTTAAAGTCCATGTTTTATTCTAGAAAGCTTATAGATAATACATTATTATATTCAATTATTATACTTCCAAAATATGTTCACAGCTGATAGGTCTAATCCCTCTTCATTGGTTTTCATTTTCAGAATTATTTTTGACAAAATGCATTGTTTTATTTTTTCATGAACTTTAAAATCTATATAGTTCCAAAAACTCGGTATCTTTTGGTGATTTTATAATAATTATAGATTAATTTAAAGAGAATTAGCATCATTTTGGAATTGAGTCTTTTTGTCCAAGAAGAGAGGATTTTTTTTGCATATTTGGGTCTTCTTTTTTAAAAATAGCCATGAAATGGTACTGATCTGCAGTAAGACAAGAATAAAAATTAAGAGCAAACATTTAGAAACTTTCAGGGCAATTTGACATGTTTGTGACAGTAGTGAAGTTGAGACTTCTTTTAGAAATTCATTTTTAGGGGCACCTGGGTGGCTCAGTTGGTTAAGCGACTGCCTTCGGCTCAGGTCATGATCCTGGAGTCCCTGGATCAAGTCCCGCATCGGGCTCCCCTCTCATGCTCTCTGTCTCCCATTCTCTCTCTCAGATAAATAAATAAAACCTTTAAAAAAAAAAAAAGATAAAAAAAAAAGAAATTCATTTTTATTGTATTTTAAAAAATTATCTAACCATGATAAATTGAAAGTAAAAAGACTAGCCTTTCATCAGTTTAGTTTGAGAAGTACTGCTGCAAACACTATAGCAATTTTTGTGGTTATTACTATCATTTGAGGATTATTTAATTTCATTACCTGTATGCATACATATATGCATATATATAGAGAGGGATATGTTGGTATGTAAATATAATCATATCCATGTTCCTTGTGAATTTTTCATAATCTTTTTTCTATTTGTTTGGCTCTTTCCCCCCCCTTTTTCTTGTCTCGATGTTCCACAGCATCTCTCCACTCCAAATAACCCATGTTAACAACCCATTGTATAATCTTCCGTATTTTATCTAGAAAAATATTAAGTAATAGTGGGCAAAATTTCTTCTCTCTGAGTTTTAAGAAGAATACTGCTAAAGCTTCACCATAAATATGATCCTTATTTTGGGAATAAGACACCTAATTTATCATGTTATGAAGGTATCCTTCTATTTCTTTTTTATTATATCAAAAAAGAATCTATTTTAAACATTACCAAATTATTTTTAACATCTATGGTGATGTTTTTATGGTATTCCATTTAAATGTATCAATGTGGTGAATTATATAATCAGATTTCCTATTACTGGACCATCTTTGCTTTCTTGGAGTAAATGCCATACTGTTGTTCAATATGGTGTATTAATCTTTTCTCCCCAGCTTTATTGAGGTATAATTGCCATATACCATTGTTTAAGTTTTAGGTGTATAGTGATGATTTGGTATATATACATTGTGAAATTATTACAACAATAAGGTTAGTTAAGACATCTTCACCTCAAATAATTACCGTGTTTCGTTGTTATGGTGAGAACAATTAAGATCTACTCTCTCAGCAACTTTCAAGTATACAATACAGTATTTTATTTTGTTGAGAATTTTTTCATCTATGTTCATCAGGAATATGGGCATGTAGTTTTATTTTTTTGTAGTGTCCTTATCTGACTTTGGTGTTAGGATAATTCTGGCCTTGTAAAATGAGTTTGGAGTTTTCCTCCTCTTAAATTTTCTATAAGACTTTGAGAAGGATTAGCATTAATTCTTTAAATGTTTGTTAGAATTTACCAATGAAGTCATCTGGTCCTGGACTTTTCTTTTTGGAAGGTTTTGATTACTGATTCAATCTCTTTTTTTAAGATTTTATTTATTTATCTGAGAGAGGGAGAGTATGAGAGAGAGAGAATGAGCAGGAGAGAGGGGAAAAGGGAGGGGGAGAAGCAGACTCCCTGCTGACCCTGGAGCCTGATGCAGGGCTTGATCCTGGGACCATGGGATTATGACCTGAGCTGAAAGTAGATACTTAACCAACTGAGCCACCCAGGCACCCCCCTGATTCAACCACTTGACTCATTATTAGTCTGTTCAGATATTCTTTCTCCATGATTCAATCTTGGTAGGTTATATGTTTCTAGGAATTTGTACATTTCTTCTAGGTTATCCAATCTGTTGACATATAATTGTTCATGTAGTCACCTATGTACCTTTGTATTAGTGTGGTATCAGTTGTAACTTCTATTTCATTTACAATTTATTTAAGGTCTCTCTCTTTTTTTTATTATGTGATGTTAATCACCACACATTACATCATTAGCTTTTGATGTAGTGTTCCATGATTCATTGTTTACGTATAACACCCAGTGCTCCATTCAGTATGTGCCCTCTTTTCTTATAGGTCTAGCTAAAGGTTTGTTAATTTTGTTTATCCTCTCAAAAAACCAACTTTTAGTTGTATTGATCTTTCTATTATTTCTCTATTCTTTATTTTACTTGTCTCTGCTGTGTTCCTTCTACTAACTTTGGGCTTAGATTGTTCTTCTTTTTCCAGTTTCTTGAGATGTGAAGGTAAGTTATTTATGTGAGATCTTTTTTTTTTCTTAATATAGGCATTTATCACTATGAAATTCCCTCTTAGAACTGCTAAGTTTTGATATGTTTTGTTTCATTTTCACTTGTTTGTACACCTTCTCTTCCTTTTCAATGAAGTTAAGAGAATTGATTCTCTCATAATGATTTTCTTCTATTCAAATTTAGGTCTCCATCTTTAGATTTATTTCAATCAGGATTTTAACTGCTATCACCTAGCTCAGTGGGTAGAGCATGAGACTCTTAACTGTTATCAGCACTTAACTGAATCAGAAGATTTTAGAGCTACGTAGGAATTACTACCTCAGATTTCAAAAAGAAAATAGTATTTCTAAAAAGGTATCAATTATGTACAATATTATGTATATTTGGAGAGAGGGAAAGAAAATGATGAAAAGTGTCCATGTCTTGAAGCCCTATTTTAGTAAAGCAATAGCGTCTATATTAATGTATTTTTTATTATAATATGTCGTGTATCATATGCGTAAGTATTGTAATAATGAAGAAAGCCCAATGGAAGCAAAAATGCAAATTAAAACAAACCTTCATGTAGCTGCTGTTTATTTTTCAGCAAAGGTAAGAATAATTTAAGAAACAAGGGCATCAAGAGATAATACCTCCTTTCTTGGATAAACCTCAACTTAACGCCACTTTGCAGATATGCTTTATAAAGTCATCTGATCTCAGAAAACCCCAGATCCAAAAGCTCTTTTAATTTTTGGCATACACAGTGAAGTTTTGGTAAAAGACACAGAGAAAAAACTGTGGCACAGATTCATTGATACCTTTTAAGCACCCAGTTCACCATGGAAAATCAAGGCATTTGATTTTAGTTCAAAATTTGCAGATGTTCTGATTGCTTCTGGAAAATGTTTTTAGATTACAAAAGGGGTTATCTACACATAAATGATCCAACACTTGTCTCTTTTGGTATTCTAATTTCACTCATTCCTTACGATAGTAAAGAGACAGAGAAGACCTTATCCCATAAATTGTGATTCCTTAAATACTCAGGCCCTCAAAAGACCAGCCTAAACTACACAAAAACAAAGCACCTAGTTGATAGCTGAGACCAAACAGTTTACTGTACAATTGACTTAAAGTTGGATTTTTAAAGCATGGAAAGCATCATTGAAACCCAAATTGGGGAGCTTGCATAAATGCTAGATTAAATGCTGTAAGTAGCTCTGAAAATCAAGGCTGCAAACATGGAAAGCAGTCCACTCATAATTACTATGCCACTTGAATTCCAGTAATTTATGGGGAAGGAAAACAAATCTAGTTACTCATCCTCTTCGTGAATGAAATGTGCTCTGCACTACAAATGCAAATTATTATCCCTCATCTAAATCATCAACTTAATGATATTCTATTTCCCAGTCTCATCCTCATGTCACTGACAATGAACAGGCTTAATCTAATGATTAAAAAGTGTTCTCTGTTATATTTGAGCTAGAGTTTATTTCAGAGTTGTGTGCTTTAAAATAATATAAGGAAACGGGGCACCTGGGTGGCTCAGTGTCTGCCTTCGGCTCGGGTCATGATCCCGGGGTCCTGGGATCAAACCCCGCATCAGGTTCCCGGACCAGCGGGAAGCCTGCTTCTCGCTCTCCCTCTCCCACTCCCCCTGCTTGTGTTCCCTCTCTCACTGTGTCTCTCTCTAAATAAAATCTTTAAAAAAATAAAATAATATAAGGATTTTATGTTTTTAGATCTATGTAAGAGAATTTTAAAAGTAATGTTCCTATACTTTCTCCTTAAGAGGAATGATATAAATATATATTAGTTCCTACCCAGAGCGCTCAAAATGTACTTCAGAGGGCCAAGATATAAATAGGGCCCATTGGACAACTACACAGGAGATCAGTAAAAATTCAAAATGATATTATAAGATAAACTCTAAGGGAATACATTAAAGCCTTTTCTTTTTTGAAAAATGTGAGACATATTCTCCTAAAAATTACAAGTGATCTTTATTACTTTAAGTACTGAAATACTCTTAATTTTATAATAGCCTGATAGTATTCTAGCTGAAGTGATATACATATACCTCTCTTTCACTTTGTAACCACATGTATAATCATATTACATTTTCTTTAGTGATCCAAAATTATGGTTGTAAATGTCAACTGTTATAAAACAGGGAGAAGTATGCTCTTTACATTTAGTAGCTCCTAATGAAAATGTTTTGGTGGTTGCATCTTTTTTTTTTTTTTTTTTTTTCTGTCTTTTCATGTGCTGCTGAGAATTTTCTACTTGTTCTTCTTTTGGACTAGGAAATAAGGTATGATGTGGAAGGCGGTGTGTACATATAAATGTGCGGTTGTGTGTGTGTGTGTGTGTGTGTGTGTGTCTATTTGCGTGTGTTGGATTCCTTTAGTTCAAGGAACTGAAACACTTGTTATACCTAAAATACTAGAGGATTTTTTCATTATGATGCATGTGGAAAGAACAAAGGCAGAAATCTCTCCCAGCTGATTATGCCTCAGGGAATCTAGCAACAATAGTGCAATAAAAGAAGACTAGAAAGTGGTTTGGGAACTAGAAAGTCATTTGGGATATAAAGCAATTCTGGGGAAAATTGACCAAATGGACCCCACAGATATGTACAGAATATTCCATTCAACAGCAGCAGAACATATGTTTTTCTGAAGCACAATATGGAACATTCTCCAGGATAGATCACATGGTAAGTTACAAAACAAATCTTAGTGAATCTAAAATGATTGAAATCCTACCAAGTATCTTCTCCTACTACAATGTCTGTTAACTACTGCTTGGGATGCAAAGATTATTATGGTACAGTATTTACCTTCAATAACTTATAACCTAGAAAGTGAGAGACAAGCTGAACAGAGGTTTTAAGTTCTGATTTATGAAATCTAACCTTAGGGAATATCAGGTTTGAAGATCTTGATAAATGTGCTAAACACATGAAAACCTTTCAGAAATACGTCTCTCCTTCACATTATATATAATTCCCTTTCCAGCATTCTATTTGGGAAGTGATGTTTTATATATCATAAACCACTGGTGGTTAAAAAAGAGAAGAGGCCTGGAAAATCATTCTGAACTTGAAAAAAGTTGTTGAAGTTTCAGTGCTCTTGGTGATGAATTTGACTGTGTGCATTTTTCATTAAGAATCAAAGCATGTGCCTCATTCTGCATTGAAGCCAACAGCAGAAGCACAACAGCATCCCCAAGGTGCGGTGACTAATACTTTGAGTAAGGCCTCAGTGTTCCCTTTATAGATCAGGTGTTAATATACACTGACATGCTTGCTCACAGCACTGAAAATTAATATGAACAAAGTGGGCTAAATAAAGTGTCACTCTGAAAATGCAAATGCTTTGGGTAGAATGGGAAACATTTTATGGCTTTCTTTAAAAATATTTTCTCAGTTCCTTTGAAGATAAAAATATGCTAAAAATCCCTTTAAGATCTTTTAGGGGTGGTTGTATTTTTTCTTCTACATCTTGTACTGAAGCAAAACCTTTAATTTGTGTTATAATAAACATATTTCCAGAAAGGACAGGTTGGAATTAATTCATGAACGAGTATTTTTCCAATGACAATCATTTTTATCCTTCAAAATGATGATGATATTTGTAATGAAGTCCTTTAAAAAAAAAAAAAAAAACTTTCTCCTTGGTAGTTAAATTATAGATTCAAAGGTCTGGAAGGGATAGAAGTGGTCAGTTAATCAAAACATCTGGACACACAGGAGTTTCATTTCATCTTCTTAGAGCAAGAACCTTGGCCACCCAATTTTTGGGGGGGGACCAGCAGTGACCATTTCATAGATTCATTGAGCTAGTAAGGACCTTAGAGATTAACCTAGTAGGGATTATTCAAAGACCTTTGTAATTCTTGGTAAAGGGGATTAAAAACAAACACACAAACAAAAAACACATTTGTAATTCTGGAACTATTTTCCTTAAAAGTAGATTCATGTTAAAAAAAAAAAAAAAAGAAAGGACTCTTAGATTCAAACACAAAGAGCTTTAATAATGTAACTAGTTATATTTTTTCTATGGGCACTGGCCTAAGTTTAGTGCAATGGTTAGTAATGTAGAATATGGCAACAGTCTCTGGTTTAGAATCCTCTCTCTGCCACTTATTTGTTGTGTGACCTTGGATAAATTATTAAATACTTCAGTTTCCTTTTCTGTAAAATGGGGGTAATAATAGAACCTATTTAATAGAGTTCTTGTGAATATTAAGTGAGTACATAGAAAGTGCTTAAAATACTCCTTGCCACATAAAAATTACTATATATGTTTATTTTTTTATTTTTTATTTTTTTAAAGATTTTATTTATTTATTTGACAGAGAGAGACACAGCGAGAACAGGAACACAAGCAGGGGAAGTGGGAGAGGGAGAAGCAGGCTTCCTGCCGAGCAGGGAGCCCGATGCGGGGCTCGATCCCAGGACCCTGGGATCATGACCTGAGCCGAAGGCAGATGCTTAACGACTGAGCCATCCAGGCGCCCCTACTATATATGTTTAAACTGTCATTTTTTATAAATTAATCCTTACAACATTACTAGTGATAGTGTTTTAATAGCTGGGAAAATTGAGGCTTGCAGAAGGCAAATAACATGCACAATGTCATTCAACTAGTAAGCAAGCCCAACTGGGCATAGAGCACAATGATTTATCTTCTACATGATATTGTTTTGAGTTTCTCCCTATGTTATCATGTGCCACCCATATTATTCATTCAATGCCACTTTAGTTAATATTCAAATTTTAATACAAAAAAATAGATCATGGTATCATTCTTAGTAGTTAATTTATATTTTTATACTAAGTTACAAGCTAGACAAGTTTTATTTCAACACGCTTTTTAAGAGAAAAAAATATAGTAATGTTTTATTGCTGCTATAGAAATTACCACAAACAGTAGTTTAACACATTGTATATTTATTTCTCTTATAATTCTGGAGGCCAGAAATCTGAAATAAGTTTCACTGGGATAAAGACAAGGTATCTGTAGGTTGGATCCTTCTGGAAACTCTAGGAGAGAATCTGTTTCCTTGCCTTTTCCAGCTTCTAGAGGCGTTCCTGGGCTTATGGCCCCTTTCTCCATCTTCAAAGTATATCACTCAAATTTTTGTTTTCAGTGTCATATTGCCTTCACTCTTTCTGACCATCTGCATCCTTCTTATAAAGATCCTTTTAATTATAGCGGGTCCACCTGGAAAATACAAGACAATCTTCCTATATCAAGATCCTTAACTTAATCACATCTGCAAGTTTCCTTTAGCCATCTTCATAGTTTCTGAGGGTTAGTCCATGGACATCTTTGGGGGAGGGCATTATTCAGCTTACAACACAAGATTTGGATTAAAAGATACTTATTTCATGTCATTTTGAAAACCTAAATAGCATAAATTTAAAGAACAGAGAGAATATTTGGATAAAACTCTTGATCCCCTTTCATGTTTTACTCCCTCCACCCACATACTGGCTCACTGAGTCTACTGTAAGATCTGATGTTTGTTAATTATCAATTTTATTGTCAGGAAGGTGCCTCCTTAGGATAGAATACTCATCTAAATATAGCAAAGGATTCATGACAACAAATATTTGACTATAAATATTTTAAGTTAAAGAAAAGTCATGATAACTTTAATTTTCTTTAAATTTTTTGGCTGAATCAAACTTGAACTACATTTTTCATAGGTTTTTCTGAAAAATACACTCAGATGACCACTTCTCCCCATCCCCATATTTTAGGTTTTTGTTTTTACAAAACAATGAGAACAAAAGGCAATTTTGCTGCAGTTTAGATAAGTTTTATATAATTACATCTTTGGAAAAAGAAAAAAAGTGCATTACATTAAATTTATAATCCAAGGTTTTAGGTGTCATAATCAGTTTAAGGCCAGAGTTGAGAACATAAGACCATTGAGAGATTAGTTTGCACAGGTGAACATAAACTAGTCAGGGCTATTCAGTCAATAAAGATAAGACCTGAGAATGGATATAAGATTTATGTATATAAAATCACTTTTGGTATGTATGCAGGACCCATAAATATCATCATGAAATCTTATAACATTAGTAAAGTTACCACCCCCTTTCCCAAAATTTAAAAGAAATTTTAGAAAAAAATTAAAGGGACTCTCAATAAACCAGCATTTTCAGAGAATGGGCTAGTTGACTCAGTTAAATAGCATGATCAATTAAATTTCACCAATTTTTAAAGACCATTGAACTCAACATTTCCTAAAACACCTATTGATTAATCATACAAAAACATTATTATTGAGTTCTTACTATGTGCCACACACTGGGGTCTATGTTTTAAATACAAATATAAATAAGATACCATTCTTCTAAGACTTAGAGTCCAATTGGGAAGCCATATTATCAAGAAAACCCGGGAGTATACAATGGTAATAATATGCACTATGGTGGAGGAATTTACATAGTATGAGAACACCTAACCTTAAAATTGGCCAGAGGATAGGACTTCCTGTAGGTATTGCTTAAAGCTGAGACTTCAAAGGGAAAAAGCAATTGCTTTTTTGGTGAAGGGATGAGTCCACATCACAGTCAAAGGCATATAATAATTTTTGCAGGGAACTATTTTATTTGGCAAAATAGAAGAGTGATAGACTATGAGGCTGACCAGCACTAGGTTGTGAATGAATTTTTTTTTTTTTTTGCTAAGTTAGAGAATTTGACTTTCATTTTTTATTCTATGAATTAAAATATGAGGAATGAAATAATCAGATCTGTCATTTGAAAAAAAAATCTGATAGCATGTCAAGGCTGGATTAGGTAGAGAGATTATATACAGGGAAAACCACTAACTAAAATGTGATTTCAGTAATCCAGTTAATAACTAATAAAGATATTGTGTAACAAAATAGAAATAGGCATGAGTGGGGGTAGCAAAATAAGGGTATGGATACAGATTCAGCAAAACACAAAAGTAAAAGGAGGCAGGGATTTGTTTCAGGTAGATGATAACGTAGTCACTAAAATGGAGAATATAAGAAAGAGGCAGATTTTGTAAAAAGGATAATGAATAAGTGTTTAGACTAGTTTACTGGTATGCCCATAGGATATTTCAAGGGAAATAGCATCTATATTGTTGGATATATTGGCCTGGAGATCAGAAGAGAGTTCTGGGATGAATATACACACAGATGTGTGTGTGTGTGTGTGTGTGTGTGGTGTGTATACACACAGACATATATATAATTTATGAGATGTGCACAAAGAATTGAGGCCATAGGTATGATTAGATTTGTCCGAGGAAGGTGAGAAGAGTAAGATGTTTTAGGATGGAGGTCTAGAGAATACTGCTCTTTAATCCTTTAATGGAAATAAATAAGGAAAGAAGGAAGGAAGGAAGGAAGGAAGGAAGGTAGGAAGGAAGGAAGGAAGGAAGGAAGGAAGGAAGGAAGGAAGGAAGGAAGGAAAGGAAGGAAGGAAGGAAGGAAGGAAGGAAGGAAAGAAAGGAGAGATGCTGCTGAAAGTTCTAAAATATCACAGTGTTAGCCTAAGGTCTAGTCAAATAGGAAAAAATAGAGAAATATCTTTAGGACATAAAACAAGCATTGTGGCAACTTCTACCCTCATTTTCTAACCCCGAGGTAGCAAATTCAATTGCCAATGGGAACCAGGCAGGTAATTTAATGAGAAGTTTGGGTGTAGAGTAATGACAAGGGTCTGTCATATGCCAGAGAACACATGGTATGCAAGCTGCTATGTAGGTCCTGCCTATGATTGTCCTCTGGGAATTTGGGTCAATGTTGCCAGATATTTGGCTTTCTCAAGAAAACCTGAAACTCTGTATTTTTATATGAAATCTGCCAAATTTAAAATGTTCAAAGGCTCACAAAAAGTATCTAGAGATTTTTTTCAGCCTAGTTTGCAACATCTGCCTCAGCATCCATGACAGAAACAATTCTGGGCCTGGGAGAGCACTGGTTGCCCTCACTATTATAATCTTCCATGTCCATATGCATGAGTAGGTTCTCTGTCTTTATGAATACTTGTGATGTTCTGTGTTACTCTGTTTAAAAGTTGGCAACTGGGAAAATTAAGAAGGAACTCATGAAAACAGATATTTTAATCAATGTCTAGGACTGTTTTTATAAACTTTGCTAGCTACTGTTATGTGAGAACTTGATGTCTCTAAATAGGCTGTTCATATATATTTTAGCATTCTCACTTGGGCACCTTTCAGGTGAAAAGCGTGCTCTCAGGAGGAGGTCTAAAGTGAAATGTTTGATCACCCTAATTATAAATGCATATTATCAGTGTTGAACTGTCTATATTTTACTCGCACCTTGTGAATTCAGTGTCCTTAAGTTAAATGGGACTCATTTTGTCAAAATTACTTAATCTTCAATTTTTATCTTGAGGCTATACCATGAGTGTTTCAGTATTTTTAAGTCTCACTTGCTACTCATGTCACTTATTTGGAGCAAGAGCAATTTTACTATCAATTAGTGGTTTCTTTCTTTTTTTTAATTTTTTTTATTTTTTAAAGATTTTATTTATTTATTTGACAGAGAGAGACACAGTGAGAGAGGGAACACAAGCAGAGGGAGAGGGAGAAGCAGGCTTCCCGTGGAGCAGGGA
Organism: Mirounga leonina; assembly: GCF_011800145.1. Lineage (NCBI taxonomy): Eukaryota > Metazoa > Chordata > Mammalia > Carnivora > Phocidae > Mirounga > Mirounga leonina. The sequence goes on from NW_023270418.1 coordinate 8,603,430, forward strand.
GCCCGATGTGGGGCTCGATCCCAGGACCCTGGGATCATGACCTGAGCCGAAGGCAGACGCTTAACAACTGAGCCACCCAGGTGCCCCTCAATTAGTGGTTTCTTTTGTTTGGGAATATACAATCTAAGTAACCCTAGAACAGGAAAAAATAATTAGATTGTAACTCTTCACAGGTAGTACACACAATTTTCTCATTTATAAATTGAGCATCAAGCATTGTTCTTCTTTTGTGTGTGAAAGACCATTTAATTAGTAGGACTGATTTTCGAAATCTACCTTTACATCAAGTTCTACTATTTGGCTTTAAGTTCTGAAACAGATGACAAGTACATAAAAAAAAAAAAAAAAGAGACTGCTTTTTTTTAGGGAAGGAAATAGAATCGGTTTTGAGAGGAGTCAAGATAGTGGAGGAGTAGGGGGACCCTAAGCTTGTCTCATCCCTCAAACACAGCTAAATAGTTATCAAATCATTCTGAACACCCAAGAAATAAATCAGGTCTGAGAGAACAAAACGTCAAGTCTACAAGTAGAAAAGCAACCACTTTTTAGAAGATAGGAAGTGTGGAGAGTTGAATTGGGGCAGATATAACTATGGATATGGCAGCAGGGAGGGACCCTGTTTATGGAGGCTACCACAACGTATTATAAGTGATGGAGCACAAACTCTAAACTTTTAGAAGTCTGTTACCAGGGGGACGTCCCTGGCTTAAAGGTGAGCAGGTGGTGTAGCGAGGTAGACTCCCAGGAGTAACAATGTGGTCTGAGGATCCCCTGGGTCGAAAGATCAGGTGGTGCCAATGTGCTACAGTGTTCCCAGGCATAAGATCAGGAAAACCGGCTGGAGCAGTAGGTCTTGGTGCTGGTTTTCTCTTCTGTTTTGCCACAAACTGCGAACCACTGAACAGTCTTGTGCCTGCTTTCCTGGCACTGGCCAGCAAATGGCAAAAGTGTGGCAAGACCCTCCTCTGGAGGAAACGTGCAGGTCCATGCCCTGGGAGTCCCTAAAATTTGGAGTTTTGAAATTTAGTCACACACCTGATAAAAAAGCTTGGATGCAGGCAGGGCGAACACAGGGTTTAGATGGAAACTTGGGACACAAGAGGGATGATTGATTCCTTTTCTGTGATGGCTCGCTGAAGAGTGGGGGGCATGAACTTTCAGATCCAGGGCTAGGGAGTGGGGTGCAGCCATATTCATCCCACCCATTAGTGCTGAAAGCCTTCAAGGAGCAAAAGAGCGCCACCTAGTGGATACTGGAGTTGCTTACACCAAGCCCCGCCCCCTGCACCCTGGAGGCGCATTTCTCTGAAACAAGTCAGCCTGAGAATGAGGCAACAGGCCCCATCCCCAGAAGACCAGCACCAACAACTAACTCACCAAGTCTACTGAACAGAGTGCTGCAAAACTTCAGCTTTAGAGGAAATAGGATATAGTGTCCTTTTTCATTTACTTTATTTTTTTAATTCCTTTTTAAAATTTTTATTAATTTTTTTCATTTTATTTTTATATATATTTTATAAATATATTTTATTTTTTGTTTATTTCATATATATATACACATGTATACTATATATATATATATACATATATATGTATATATATATATATATATATATATAATTTGGGATCTTTTAACTAGCAGATGAAAACACACCCAAAATCTAGTTTGTTTTTGTTTTTTGTTTTGTTTTGTTTTCTCTTTCTTCTTTTCTTTTCTGGACAGAATGACAAGACAGAGAAATTCACTCCAAAAGAAAGAATGGGAAGTAGAACTCAAGGCTAGGGATTTAATCAATACAGTTATAAATAAGATGTCTGAACTCAAATTTAAAAAAACAATTATAAGGATACTAGCTGTGTTTAAAGAAACTATAGAGGATGTTAGAGAATCTCTTACTGCAGAGATAAAATAACTAAAATCTAGTCAGGCCAAAACTAAAAGTTCTATAACCAAGATGCAAACACAAATGGAAGCTGTAAAAATGAGGATGGATGAAGCAGGAGTGAATTAGTGATATAGAAGATAAAATTATAGAAAATAATGAAGCTGAAAAGAAGAGGGAAAGAAAAGTAATGGATCATGAGGGTAGACTTAGGGAACTCAGAGACTTATTAACACATAATAACATTTATATCATAGGAATCCCAGAAGATGAAGAGAGAGAAAAAGGGGCAGATTTATTTGAACAAATTATAGTTATAATTTGAAAAATTATAGCAAATTATTATCCTTCCTTAATATCCATGAAGCACAGAGACCTCCCACTAAATTCAACAAAAACCGACCATCACCAAAGTATATCATAGTCAAATTCACAAACTACACAGGGAAAGAATTCTGAAAGAAGCAAGGGAAAAAAAAAATAGTCCTTGACTTACAAGGAAAGACAGATCAGGCTTGTAGCAGATCTGTCCACACAAACTTGGCAGGCCAGAAGAAAGTGTCAGGAAATATTCAACATGCTGAATAGGAAAAATATGCAGCCAAGAATTCTTTATCTAGCAAGGCTGTCATTCAGAATAGAAGGAGGGATAAAGAGTTTCCCAGACAAACAAAAACTAAGGGAGTGTGTGACCACTAAACCAGCCCTGCAAGAAATTTTAAGGGGGACTCTTTGAGTGGAGAAAAAAGACCAAAAGCAACAAAGACTAGAAAGGACCAGAGAATATCACCAGAAACACCAACTCTACAGGTGACACAATGACACTAAATTAATATCTTTCAATAATCACTCTGAATGTAAATGGACTAAATGCTCCAATCAAAACACATAGGGTAACAGATTGGATTAAAGAAAAACAAGATCCATCTATATGCTGCCTACACAAGACTCATTTCAGACCTATAGTCACTTGCAGACTGAAAGTGAGGGGATGGAGAACCATCTATCATGCTAATGGACATCTAAAGAAAGAGTAGCCATACTTACATCAGACAAATTAGATTTTAAAACAAAGACTATAACAAGAGATGAAGAAAGAAATTATATCATAATTAAGGGGTCTATCCATCAAGAAGATCTAATAATTGTAAATATTTATGCCCCCCAACTTGGGAGCACCCAAATATATAAATCAATTAGTAATAAACATAAAGAAACTCATTGATAATAATAAATAATAGTAGAGGACTTTAACTCCACACTTACAGCAATGGACAGATCATCTAAACAGGAAATCAAGAAGGAAACAATGGCTTTGAATGACACACTGGACCAGATGGACTTAACAGATATATTCAGAACATTTCATCCTAGAGCACCAGAATACACATTCTTTTCAAGTGCACAGGGAACATTTTCCAGAATAGATCACATACTGGGTCACAAATCAGCCCTCAACAAGTACAAAAAGATTGAGATGATACTATGCATATTTTCAGACCACAACACTATGAAACTTGAAGTCAACCACAAGAAAGAATTTGGAAAGACCTCAAATAAATGAAGGTTAAAGAACATCCTACTAAAGAATGAATGGGTCAACCAGGAAATTAAAGAATAAATTAAAAAAATACATGGAAGCAAATGAAAATGAAACATGACAGTCTTAAACCTTTGGGATGCAGCAAAAGCAGTCCTAAGAGGAAATTTATTGCAATACAGGCCTTCCTCAAGAAGCAAGGGAAGTCTCAAATACACAACCTGTCCTTACACCAAAAGGAGCTAGAAAAGGAACAGCAAATAAAGCCTAAAGTCAGCAGAAGGGAAATAATAAAGATTAGAGCAACATAGAAATAAACAATATAGAAACAAACAAAAAAACAGTAGAAAGGATTGATGAAACTAAGAGCTGGTTCTTTGAAAGAATTAATAGAATTGATATACCCCTAGTGAGACTTATCAAAAAGAAAAGAGAAAGGACCCAAGTAGATAAAATCATGAATGGAAGAGAAGAGATCACAACCAATACCACAGAAATACAAACAATTATAAGAGAATACTATGAAAAATTATATGCCAACAAACTGGGCAACCTGGAAGAAATGGACAAATTCCTAGAAACTTAGAACACCAAAACTGAATCAGGAAGAAATAGAAAGTTTGAATAGACCCATGACCAAAAAAGAAATCGAATCAGTAATCAAAAATCTCCCAACAGAAGTCCTGGGCCAGATGGCTTCCCAGGGGAATTCTACCAGATATTTAAAGAAGAATTAATACCAATTCTTCTCAAACTGTTCCAAAAAATAGAAATAGAAGGAAAACTTCCAAACTAATTCTATAAAGCCAGAATTACCTTGATTCCAAAAGGAGATAAAAAAGGAGAATTACAGACCAATATCCCTAATGAACATGGATGCAAAAATTCTCAGTAAAATACTACCAAATCGAATTTAATAGTACACTAAAAGAATTACTCACCACGATCAAATGGGATTTATTCCTGGGCTGCAGGCATGGTTCAATATTCACAAATCAATCAATGAGATTCACCACATTAATAAAAGAAAGGATAAGAACCATATGATCCTCTCACTAGATACAGAAAAGACATTTGACAAAATACAGCATCTTTTCTTAATAAAACCCTCAATAAAGTAGGAATAGATGGAATGTATCTCAACATCATAAAGGCCATATATGAAAGACCCGCAGCTAATATCATCCTCAAAGGGGAAAAACTGAGAGCCTTTTCTCTACTGTCAGGAACAAGACAAGGATGTCCACTCTCACCATTACTACTTAACATAGTACTGGAAGTCTTAGTCTCAGGAATCAGAAAACAAAAAAGAAATAAAAAGGCATCAGAATCATCAAGGAAGAAGCCAAGCTTTCACTATTTGCAGATGAAATGATACTCCACGTAAAAAACTTGAATGACTTCACCAAAAAATTGCTAGGGCTAATACATGAATTCAGCAAAGTTGTGGGATATAAAAATCAATGTGCAGAAATCTGTTGCATTTCTATACATCAATAACGAAGCAGCAGAAAGAGAAATCAAGGAAGCAATCCTATTTACAATTGCACCAAAAACCATAAGATACCTAGGAATAATCTTAACAAAAGAGGTAAAAAGAGCTGTACTCTGAAAACTATAAAACATTTGTGAAAGAAATTGAAGAGGACACAAAGAAATGGAAAAGCATTCCATGCTCATGGATTGGAAGAACATTGTTAAAATGTCTATACTACCCAAAGCAATCTACATATTTAATGCAATCCTATCAAAATACCACCAGCATTTTTCACAGAGGTAGAACAAACAATCTTAAAATTTTCATGGAACCACAAAAGACTCCAAATAGCCAAAGCAATTCTGAAAAAGAAAACAAAAGTGGAAGCATCACAATTTCGGATTTCAAGCTATAATACAAAGCTGTAGTCATCAAGACAGTATGGCACTGGCACAAAAACAGACATACAGATCAATGGAACTGGACAGCAACATGTAGAAGAATGAAACTGGACCAGTTTCTTACACCATGCACAAAAATAAATTCAAATGGATGAAAGACCTAAATGTGAGATAGGAAACCATCAAAATTCTAGAGAAGAACACAGGTAGAAACTTCTTTGACCTTGGCTGTAGCAACTTCTTACTAGACATGTCACCAGAGGCAAGGGAAACAAAAGCAAAAATGAACTATTGGGACTACATCAATATAAAAAGTTTTTGCACATCGAAGGAAACAATCAGCAAAATTAAAAGGCAACCTATGGAATGGGAGAAGATATTTGCAAAATTAACAATACAAGCTAAAATTAACAATACAGGAAATAACAGTTGTTGACAAGGATGTGGAGACAGGGGAGCCCTCATGCACTATTAGTAGTAATGCAAACTAGTGCAGCCACTCTGAAGAACAGTGTGGAGGTTTTTCAAAAAGTTTAAAATAGAACTACCCTACAATCCAGCAATTGCACTACTAGGTATTTACCCAAAGGATACAAAAATACAGATTTGAAGGGGTACATGCACCCCGATGTTTATAGCAGTATTATCAACAATAGCCAAACTATGGAGGAGCCTGATGTCCATCAACTGATGAATGGATAAAGATGTGGTATATATATACAATGAAATATTATGCAGCCATCAAAAAAATGAAATCTTGCAACGACATGGATGGAGCTTGAGTGTATTATGCTGAACAAAAGTCAGTCAGAGAACAACAAATATATGATCTCACTCATATGTGGAATTTAAGAAGTAAAACAGATGAATATAGGGGAAGGTATAAAAGAAAAAAAAGAGAGAGGAAAACAAACCATAAGAGACTCTTAACAATAGAAAACAAACTGAGTGTTTACGGAGGGAGTTGGGTGGGGGATAGGCTAGATGGGTGATGGGTATTAAAGAGATCACTCATTGTGATGAACACTGGGTGTTGTATGTAAGTGATGAATCACTGAATTCTACTCTAGAAAACAATATTGCACTGTATGTTAACTAAAATTTAAATTAAAAAATAAATAGAATTGGTTTTCAATATATTAATAATAAACATTTTGTGTACCTTTGTTCCTAAAATGGCTGTTACGTGTACCTACATTTTATATCCCACAATGAAGATGCCAAGAAAACACCCACCTAGGGCATTGCTGATTATTCTCTGCTGAACTATATGGGAGTAGATTTTGGGAGAGGAAAACAAAACATAATAATCCCATATCAGATATGCTGCAAGGAATTTGATACCAAAAGTGTCTCTGAACTGGTTATAAGGGAAACTCCATTTAAGATACTCTATTTGAAAGGGTTGGACAGGGGCATCTGGGTGGCTCAGTCAGTTAGGAGTCGATTTCCACTCAGGTTCTGATCTCAGGGTTGTGGGATCGAGCTCCATGGCAGGCTTCGTGCTCAGTGGGGAGTCTGCTTCAGGATTCTTTCTCTCTTTCTGCTCCTCCCCCTGCTCCTCTCTTTCTCTCTTTCTCTAAAATAAATAAATAAATCTTTAAAAAAAAAAGAAAAGAAAGGGTTGGGCAATAGTAGGGAAAACATTTTACTTGGGAAAATGTAAAAGTAAGTAAATAAATATTTCTTATTACCATGTTGTTACTGCAAGCATGAGTCATGGAATTCATCAAATAAGGAGGTTTTAAAGTGCCTGTGTGGGACACCTTTTGAAGTCTCATAAATATTAACATTTTTCTAAAGATGATATTTGAGTATTTTCAAGATAATTTTTGGTGTCAAGTGTATCAAAGACTTTCACAGCAGAAAATGGCCTTTGAGATTTTCAGGTTCAATCTTTCCTCTACTTTTCAGAAGAGGAATTTGATAAAATCAGAAGACTAGTTTGTGGAAGAGTTAGAAGTCAAATTCAGGGCTCCTTATTCTAAGCCCAGTATATATTCAACTATACATTTTTATGTTCAACCATTCTTTATAATATAAACATTATTACAACAGCCAAGAATCAAGGGAAGAAATCTTTGGACACTTAAATTGGCTTGGCATTTTATGAAGAAGTTCATTAATTCTATAGTATACCTAGACGAAATTACGAACTTTAAATTACCATTAAGACACACACACATAAATATATGTCTACACATTTTATCTGGTGGTGTTCACTTCAGCATATACTCTGACTGCAATAATTATTTAGGGACTGCTTGGTGTTTATTTCTATTTTTATCCTTGAGGGATATTTAACTTGGTGCTTGCCTTGGTAAGTGGTTCCTGGGGATAAATATCTTTTTAGAAGTCCTGAATCTAAACTTCTCTCTCCTAAGAAAATACCTCTCACTTAACAAGAGTTTGATTTATTTGGTTATTAGACTCTCTCTTGAAGTATTGGAAAATTCTGGACTTTTATATAAAAACTGGAAGTGGCAACTTGATTACAACATAGCAGTTTGTATTTAGACACAAAAACTTTGTTTGAAAGGTATGATTGAGAGTACCACGTTGCTACATATTTGCAAGGGATTGTGAGTTTCTCATGTATTAGTGGTTCAGCCCTAAAATGCCAGGGTACTTCAAAACTACACCTGTTTGAACCCCATAAGGAGGAGCCATATAATTATTTCTCAGATAAGAACCTGGTCTATGCTCTCGTATTTATTTAACTCACTTATTTATTTAAAGGACAAAAGTGCCTGCTTATAGCTCCACTTCTGGAACTAGACAGTTATTCTTTAATTGAACTAATAAAATAATTATGAATTATAAATTATAAAATATAAACATAAAATAACTATGAATTAATATAAAATGTTATATAGAAAACTGATTATATAATCATGATTTTCTCATTACACTAAAAAATGAGACATGCATACTGTTTGCATTTAAATTTAAGCTTGATTATTTATACATATATAAGAACTGTGTAATGAACTTGGGAAACTCTGGGTTTGGGTGTCTGTGTTTTTTGTTTGTTTTTTATTAAAGTATAGTTGACACATAATGTTACATTAGTTTCAGGTGTACAGTGTAGTGATTTGACACATCTGTATGTTATGCTGGGCTCACCGTAAGGGTAGCTGCCATCTGTCACCATACAGCACTATTACAATACCACCAACTCTATCCCCTATGCTGTGCCTTTCATCCCCATGACTTGTTCATTCCATAAATGGAGGCCTGTATCTCCTACTCCCCTTCACCCACTTTTTCCCATCTGCTCTCCCCTCTCCTTTCTGGCAACCGTAAGTTTGTTCTGTGTATTTATAGGTCTGTTCCTGTTTTTTGTTTGTTTTGGGTTTTAGATTCCACCTATAAGTGAAACCATGTATAAGTGAAATCATATGGCATTTGTCTTTCTCTGACTTATTTCACTTAGCACAATACCCTCTAGTTCCATCCATGTTGTCACAAATGTCAAGATCTTATTTTTTATGACTGAGTAATATTCCGTGTGTGTGTGTGTGTGTGTGTGTGTACCACAGCTTCTTTATCCATTCATCTATTGATGGATACTTGGGTTGCTTCTATATTTTAGCTATTGTAAGTAATGCTGCAGTAAATATGGGGTGTGAATATCTTTTCAAATTAGTGTTTTCCTTTTCTTTTGGGTAAATACCCAGTAGTGGAATTACTGGATCATGTGGTATTTCTATTTTTAATTTTTTTGATGTGGTTTAGATTCATGATGATTTTACTTGCCGGGGATAAAGAAGAAGGAGGAGCTAAAGATGAATAACAAGTTTCTGGCTTTAGTCCTAATGGATGCCCTAATAATTTACTGTGAGCATCAGTTATGTGCAAAGCACTGCACTAGGTTCTGTGTGATAGTGAATGCAATGTGTTCTTGCTTCATGGGCTCCCTCAGCTAAGAGAGAAAGAGAGAGAGGTTGAGAGACAGGGAAAGAGGTTGAGAGACAGAGAGAGATGAACAATGGACTATAACATACTGTGATAAAACATAGAGGCATCTTAGTGCCTTGGAAACATGCACAAGTGAGTGATTCATTCTGCCTAGTTTTCCAGGGGCAGTGTGGGCTGAATGTCAAGAAAAGCTTCACAAAGAAGATATGTGAGCTAGACCTTAGAGGTTAGTAAAGAGAGAGGAGAAGGGAAAGGGAAAGCAGAGGAAACAGCCTAACAAGGGCACCAGAAGATTTATCTTAATAACTTCATGTATTTATTTATACTCCTTCTCATTCCACAAAGAATTTGAAATATTTCACAAAAGTACAAAAAAGTATGAAGTGTTGTGAGAGTAATAAATAGTCTAGTGTGGCTAAAAAATTGGATGCATGATGGTACATCAAAGTTTGAAGAGAATAGTTCAGGATGTGTTCATCAAGATTTATGTGCTGTGCTAGGAGGTTAACTTTTCTCCTACCATGACTTCATGCTGAAAATCTTGTTAAGTATAAATGCATTAATTGGATTAAAAAGACTAATTAAATCCCAAAACAAAAATAGAGGCAATATATATGTTTTGTCATTACTTTGCAGAGGATCAAATTATACATGCATTCATTCAATAAATAAATATTTAACAATACATTGGAACCTCATTAGTCATAAGATAAACATAATTATTGCAGTTGAGGTGCAAATAATCTAATAGAAAATATAATTATTAAACTAATAATCCAACAAAGTAATTAATTATATTTGTGTAAAGTGTTAGAAAGGAAAAATTCAGGTTGCCATGCCAGCATTTAAAATGGTGAACTTAACCTAGTCAGGGAGGTCAAGGAAGTGATAATTAAGGTAATTAGGGCAAGTGATGACGAATCCTCTGTGGTACATGAAAATGCCGGTGTTATAGGGAAAAGGTAAACAGCATTTGTGTGTGTATATTCGCCTACTTATCTAACATACATTGAAATACTACTAGGTAGTATGAGAAAAACAGGAAGAAATAGCTTCTATAAATTCACCTTGCACTTAATAGTTTAGGAGCCATTCTTTTTCAATCAGACACTTGTTCTATTACTCCACAAAATAAGACTCTGCAAATAAATATCCTTAAACTTCTCTGACATGGATGATAATACCAGGACTGTCTTTTTGAGAACCATGGCCTTTTAGGGGAATTAGTGGACTGGTAATAAAGGGAGAGACCTCTCTGGCTTATGGAGACTAAAGTGATTTTATTAACAGTCAGTGAACCATAGGAATTAAGTTAAGATTTCCCCTTGCCAGCTCAAAAGGCTCAATTCTGAACAAAGCACATGTGATTAAAATAACCACAAGAACAGTAGCAACAACTCCTTTCATTATATCCCTTGGTCTCCAAGTTTTAGTTTTTACCTATCACTATTACAATGAGAAATGATAGGGCTAAAGAGCTGTCACTGGGCTGTCTGCTGCTAATTCAATGATAGATGTCCCCAACTATCTCCTCTGACACTCTCTTGACTTGGAGACTTAGCATCTTGTGTACCAGAATAAACCTCAAAGTACTAAGGAGTCCAGGTTTTAACTGGCATTTAATTATCACATATAAAGAGTATAACTGGGTCGTCCCCCATGTCCAGTAGCAATAGAAGTGTCTAGATTATATACAGAAATTAGAACAAAAAGTTAAGGTGGGATATTCTGAAGAACAGTGAATGCAAATCATCACTGTGTGGTAAGGAACACCAGAGTTTATGTTTCCCAGTTCTGTCTAAAATGACCTATAACAGAAATAGGATAAAGTGAGGCTCAGAAGGCAAAATGATTTCCCAGAGGTTAGCTATCCAGTAAGTTGTTCAGCCTAGTTTGAGAGTGGGCCTCTCAAGCATATGACCAAAACTTATTTTTCCATCACTACCATCTCTTGAAGTCTGTATTCCAAAAGGAAAGGTGAAGTTTAGCCGGAGAGATAAGACATGCATATAAATAACCAGAGTATAAAATGCAGTGTGGGAGATACAGATAGAGTGATATTATACTGACTTCTTTTCAATGGAATCTCATAGAGGCTTTTATGAAGGAAATGGAATTTGTTATACTGAGCTTCCATTCATGACAAGGGAGAGATCTATTTTGGCATAAAGCATGTTTCAGTATTTGAACCACAGGGGAGATAACATAAAGGTAAATATATGCCAAGGATGGCTTTGCTGTTTTTACTTTATTTATTTTATTTTTAAAGATTTTATTGGCAGCTTAAGCTGAGTTCTGAGACTTCTACTTGACAAAAGTACTACTAGCTTAGTTGCATTTGGGACAATTTACTATGTGATAAAAATTGTCATTTGTAGATGCTTTTCCTGTCAGTAGAGACAAAGGATTTCATTACCACCAAAATGCCTGTCTCAGTGTAAAGGTCAGGCATGTTGGAGAAAATGCTCACATGTTTAACTGTCACAAAATTGTTCTCTTCCCACAAACTCTAGAACAAGTACTCTCTGAGGGTTCTCCATTTATCGCACATAGAGTGAATGTGGGCACTTGGTTATAGAAGATACTAACACTTTAAATTTGATGCACTTTTCATTGGTGGAAAAAGATGGAGAGAGAATTGTAATTTGTGCATTCTAGATGTTTATGGGAAAAAAGAGTGGGCATGTGTGGGAAGTGAGATGCAGGAATGGGACAAAATGTTTCTGCTCAGGTCATTTCCTGCCAACCTCTTTTTTCAGCCCAACTCAAGCCATGACACTTTGTGGAACTTAAATGATTAATAAGACTTCCCAACAGGACAACAAACCAACCTGAACCACGACAGAATGTTACAGGTTACTGTCTAGAGTAAGAGCAAATGTCCGCAGAGGGATATAATGACAAGAAATAGCAGAGAGGGCTTAAAATGACATCAGTGATATACTGAATAGAAGATAAAGAAAGGAGTCAACATGCTTTTGTTAGGATATCCTCTTTGTGCTGGGATAGTTTGGATTTTAGGTAATCAGAACAAATAGAAACACTTATTAGGCACCTAGATGTTACAGAAGCAATGTAGCCCCTTCGACTCTCCTCAGGGTCCCTTTTCGTATGGCATAGGGAGCCAGGACCTAGCTGTGCGCTATACCAAGGTGTGCTTTATTTTGCTGTTTTTCCTCAAGTTTTTTTGAACAAGTGTCCTTTGGGTGGAAGAGGAGTATGCCTATAAATTTAGCTTTGTGTACACAGTAATCAAGCATGACCTAATTTGGGGACATCTCTTAACATTCTTCTATATGTACAATAGAATATAGTTATTCCAGGAATTGCTTCCTGGAGCAAAACAAGGAAAAAGGCTGAGACAGTTGGAAAATGGCCTTGATGTTCAGCTAAAAATATGGATTCAGATATGGAGATAACAAAAGCATTATCCAAAAACAGAAAGTAAGTTAGTGGCTACATGTACATCAAGCAAAAGGACACTATTATCTGGAATCAGTAGAACCAAGTCCTGAATTTCAAATTCAGTGCTATAGATAAGAAAGAGAGAAGGAATCTGGATAGGCAAAGGTCAACCATTGATGAAGGAAATACACATACCCACACCCAAGCCCACACACACAGACAAATGAGGTGGAAACACTTTTTAAAGCTTGAGATTCTTCTATATGATTCACTTTGTAAATCAATTAGTAATATGGGAGATGGCTGTTTTCTTGTCTTTAGGTTTTTATCAAACATTAACATTCAATTACGTTAATATGGATTTTAACATCTGTATTAGTCTCTTATTGCTGCTATAACAAGTTAGCACAAATTTATGGCTTAAAAAATATAAATTTATTATCCTTCAGTTCTGGAAGTCAGAAGTCTAAATGGGACTCACTGAGCTGAAATGAAGGTGTCAACAGGGCTATGTTCCTTCTGAAGGCTCTAGGGGAGAATTTGTTTCTTTGCCTTTTTCATCTTCTAGAGATTGATTGCATTCCTTGACTCATAAACGCTTCCCTGGTCTTCAAAGCCAGCAGCATTAGCGTCTTCAAATCTCCCTTTGACTCTTCCTTTTCTATCACCCTCTTCCACTTTAAAGGACCCTTGTGATTATATTGAGTGTACCTGGATAACTTAGGATAATCTGCTTATTCTAAGGTCAGTTGATTAATAACCTTAATTCCATCTGCAAATTTAACAGCCACCTCCCCTTGCTATGTAGCATTACATATTCATAGGTCCCAGGGATGAAAACATGAACATCTTTGGGGAGGGTCATTATCCTGCCTACCACAACATCCAAGTGACTATTAAATTAATATATGTACATACAGAGTACTTTCAACTTAAATATGTCTTGACAAAAGGGACTACATCATCCAAGCTTCAGAATGTGTACAGATGTGATGTTACTCTATGATTCTAAAACTTCAATCTGCCAATCCATCAACCAATTAAACCTCATCTACCTCTTTTTCAAATATATGCCTCCTTTTCCTGGAATACCTTCTGAATTCATTAGTTTTGAAGTCTTTCTTAAAGGAGATTTTGATTCTCATAGATGAAATTTGATTGCTTCAGTAATTTTAAATTCATGTCCCCACTCCTCCCTGCACCTCGTCCCTGTGTCTTCTCATATTCAACAAGCACACTATGTCTCAGAAACTCTGCTATGTACAGGATATTCAAAGGTAGATAGAAATCATAGTCACTACTGCTTAAATAGGATCTGAAGAGAAGACAGGAGAAGGGGACATAAAATTAAAGAGGAAGAGTGTGGGCTAAAGTAAAGTACTATTAACAGTTAAATGAGAGAGAGAAATACTAACTCTGGTGGGTAAGATCAGAAAATCACTATAAATGTGAACTGTGGGTGTGATGGGTAAGGGCAGGGGATGGAGATGGCATCTCAGAAAGAAAGAACAAGTGGAGAGAAAGACCCACATGTCTCTTTTGCTCTTGTCATTTTTCCTGAAATGTCCCTCCACCTTCTGCCATATCTGATCCTTTTCTAGTCCTGTCCCCATTTTCAGGCCATCTGTCAAATCTCTATTCCTGTTTTATTGGAAGAATAAGATAAGGACACAGTAAATTCTTACTATATGATGCATAAGCTCCTTACAATTTCCCTTCCTTACTTCTCCAGATAATTTTTTTTAAGATTTATTTATTTATTTGAGAGAGAGAGAGAGAGAGCACACAGGGGGAGGGGCAGAGGGAGAGGGAGAGAATCTCAAGCAGACTCCCAGCTGAACACAGAGCCCAACAGGGCGCTTGATCTCACACCCCTGAGATCATGACCTGAGCTGAAATTAAGAGTTGAATGCTTAACCAGCTGAGCCACCCAGGTGCCCCTCCAGATAAATTTCTTAACCACTTGCCCACGTAAACCTAAATTCTAGATATTCCAGGTTTTATTGCATATGCCATATGGAATCCATTGTATAATGGGAACAGAAGAGACTGGAGAATTAGAAGTACTTTAGTGTGACCCCTAGAACAATCATTGACAAAACATGTGACTTGAATGAATTGCTTTATTGCTCTCAATCCTATGTAGCAGGGAAGTGGTGAAGTTAATATAACATGTGACAGACTTATTGAGTAGGCTGAACAGGGTGTGGTTCAATCAGAAAACTATCTTATTTTTCTACAGTCTTCAAATATGCTCTGTTGTACTTCCTTTGTTCCAACAATATTTAGGAATATTTTATAGCTTTAGATCATTTTAATAAGAATAAATTCCATTTTGGTCATAATGATTAAATTTCAGGTATCTAAAAGGTTTCATCTAGACTTAAATATAAATTGGAAATTTCAGTCTCAATTCTATTACATCTATATTGTAGAGATAGAATATTTCTTTTCTCCTCTGTCTCCTCGCTTTTTCACCCTTCAAATCCTCTGGGGTTAAGAAAAAGAGGAAGAAAAAGGTTAAAATTATTTTCATTTATCTCATCCTGTTTGAAGTTCTATCTTGGCATATACTACCTGTCCAATTCGCTCTGTTTTTGGCAAATGTTCAAATGCTCATGTTTTTGGAAGGCACAAATATGTGGGTTAGATGAATGCTCATCACAGACTTCCACACTGGGTAGTTGCTGAAAGGAGTTTGTTGAATCAACTAACCAGCTCACCTCTTGTTCCAGTAGATCACCCCAAGATATTTATAGTATCCTTTTGTCTTGGGTAGTCACAATAATATGGCTCAATATCTTCTGCAGAATCCATCTGGCCCAAAGAGACTTCTTTTTCTTCCCTTGACAAATGTGGACATGCATGATCATTCTATTGTTTCCCTCTCCTCTTGTCTTACACTCCAAAGCCTTTATAGTAATCTTCCCACCTTCAGAGTTTTCTGATGGAAAGTAGATATTAATATTTTTTTATTTTATTTTTTTAAATTTTTTAAAAATTTTATTTATTTGTTTGACAGAGAGAGACACAGCGAGAGAGGGAACACAAGCAGGGGGGAGTGGGAGAGGGAGAAGCAGGCCTCCCGCGGAGTAGGGAGCCTAATGCGGGGCTCGATCTGAGGACCCTGGGATCATGACCTGAGCCAAAGGCAGACGCTTAACAACAAAGACGCCCCTAGGAAAGTAGATATTAATCTTGATTAGGATAAAACTCTGGAGGATACATGTCAAGATCCTATGACATTTCTTTCCACAGTGTACTTATTACAGCACTGAGCTGGGCCTATGGATTTTTCTAGGTCATCAAGCATATAGCCTTGAAGGGAGATGTTCGTCTTTTCGTTTTTCAGGCATTCTAGATGTTTGTGAGTTTTTATCCTGGTACTTGGGTCTCTTGGCTGGTGGGCATCATAGAACTACCTATCTCTCTCTCGCACTAGGGAGAAAAAATGGACACACTCCCCACAAGGCTGGCAACTTTCTTCCATCTGACCTTATATAACTGGGATGGAATGATAAGCTGACGGTGAAGGGCTGGTGTGGCCATTTCTAGAGCACGCAAGGTGACTATCTAATATGCCTACTTTACTGCTGTTTTCAGAACAGAGAGGGACTTATTTCTCATTGTCAATGGATGTGTAATTTTAGCAAAAGTGCTCAGAGAACAGTAAATATTCCATTTTACATCCAAGCTCAGATGTAAATTTCGTATCACAGTGCCTGGCACATTATGGGACTCAGTACTGTTCATTGGTATTTACTATCGCAATTTTTATCATTCATTCATTCATTTTTACTTGCAAAGGCTCAATTGGGCAATCTTGTAATGCAACTCCTTATATAACTTTTCAGGGGGTTATTGAAATCTAACACTCATATTTTGGCTTTTTTTTTTTTAATGAACAAGAAAGCTAAAAGAAGGAAAAAAAGTAAATCTAAATTTTAAGAACTGCTTGGGGAAATGGAGAAAAGTAACACCTTTCTGCATTGAAATATTTTTTCTTCAGTACAGAGGACTGTGGGCCTCATTTACACTTGCCTTTACCAGAAGCTAACTTGTAGCTCAGCTCACCTGCTTTTAGGAACAGGTTGACTCATTTTACCTTAGCATCCATCTAGTGCATTTGAAATTGCTGATGAAAGGTACTGTCAAATCCCTGGTCTATTTTGATAATGACTTGTACTTGTAAGGCAATCTGCCCATTAGTGTAGAGAAGGAGAATTGGGACAGCACCTCACAAAACGATCTTTGAAACCAGCACGGAGTCCCAGAGTCTGCTGGGCAGGAATTTATATTCCTATAGCATTTTGACTCAGCACACAAATGTAGGATGTATGGGGGTGTTTGTGTTTGGTGCCAGATTGTTTGCCTACGCCAGAGGCTGTCCTAAGAGATTTGTTGTATCTGCCTTTCTTACAGATTGGAATTTAGGGGCTTTATTTAAATGGTAAGTTATAGCACAGGGTTTCTCTGCATTGTATCTATGGCTGCCAATATAATGACCCACCAATGATCATGATATATTAAAATGTATCCAGTTAGGTGGACTATAATCCATCACTGACCTGATTTTGGTAAGGTACCCAACAATGGTACTACTAAACCAGAGGCTACTTGTGTATCATAATATGTAATGAAAGACTCCTCCATCCATGCCACCAACTCTCACCCTTTATCCCAATGTTTTACCTCAGAAAATACAGTTGTATTGAGAAAATATAAAAACTATAATCTGGAGTAAATTAGGCATGACTTTAAATTTTAATTTATGTGAATTTGTGTAAAAAAATCCTACTTTTTCTGAACTACATTTTTTAAAGACATATCTTAGTTTGCTATGAGGAAAAAAATGACATACTATAAGCATAGGGCCTATAACATAACTTGGCATGCAGTAACAGGTGGTCAAGAACTATTCATTCTCTTCTCTGTTCAATGCTAACGCTTGTTACTCTTGTAGCTAGAACTGCCACTGGAACATCAAAAAAAAAAATTTTTTTACAGTGATTGTTCCAGACTTCAATTCTGGGGAGCTGGCATTACCTTCAGCTGGCCGTGCCTCAGGGCGAGAAGAGTTGGCTCCACTATTGTTTTCAGCTCTTGTGTAGTTTTACTTTGAGATGTGTGGAAGGAAGCCTGTTTCTCCTTTATAGTCTTTCTCATGTTAGGAATTTGTGTTCCTGAGGAAACAACATAAGTGGCTCTCTGTCTTCTCATGGTCAATTTAATGGTCAGGACTTTTGTTACGATTTGTTAGGATCACTGTTATCTTTTAAGATCTTTAGAAGGTAGACTTTTATGAGCACTCAGTTGTTTAGGATTATGGTCCCCTACTCCTTTTTCCTAGCACCTGTTCACTGGGGGCACAGTGAAGGGAAGAGCATGGATTGAGCTAAGTGGCCTGCGTGTGGGTTCCACTCTGGTGTTCATCTCAGTGACGTCAGGCAAGTTACTCACCCATAGCAGACTCTTCCAGTTCTTTGAACAGTCAGATTCTTTCCTGTCTTAGGTCCTCTGTCCCTTCTGTTCCTTTTCTGGTAACGTCCACTGCCTCTCCTCTCCTGACTACTTACTCCTCCAGGCTCAGCTTAAGCATTACTATTTCAAAGACACCTGTTTTAGGCTGATCCCCACCCCTCTCCCTTTAGCGTTCATTACAGCTCTCTGGTTACTTTCTTCACCTATCACAATTTAATTAACATGTTTGTTTATTCACCCTCCCACCCCCTATACTGAGACAAACTCCTTGAGGGCAGAAACTAGGTCTGTTGTCTCACTACCCTAAAGCCAATGCCTCACAAAGTGACATACAGAAAGTGCTCAAAAAACATAATTAAAGCAATGAATAAATGGATTTCCCGGCCTCAGTTTCTTCATCTAGGAAGGGAATAATAATAATACTTGCTGTGAGATTTAAATGAGATAAAAAGAGGAAGAATCTGGCAGAATGTGTGAACTAGCATTGACATTATTGTTATAAGTACATGAAATGAATTATTCTACTATAGTCCAATGATTGTGTAAATTGGGCAAATTTCTTAGCCCTTTGGTGTCACTTACCTCATCTTTAAAATGAGAGCATTAGGCTATTTCATTTGAAGAGTCCCCTTTAGCTATATAATTCCCTGTTAGAAAAAAAAAAAACACTATATCTGGATATTTAAGCATATAAGACACCTTCTTGATTAAACAATTAAAGTGTTATGCTACAACATGCCTAAATATTTGAGTTATTATGTAGTGAGAACATGAAACTATTCCTTATCCTCTGGGAAATTCATTACCACCCAAGAGACAAGGGGAATATTTCACTGGTTATAATTCTGTGAGGCTTACCAGCAATAAAAAGAGGAGCTGGAAATAACACGATTTCTCTGCTGTGATAAAACATGTATAAAATTCACTGCAAAATTAACAGCTTTTCCCCATGTATAAAAACTGCAACTGCTTCTCCCATATTTCTAGATTTTCTATTCTGAGGGAGGGAGTTGCTAGGATGTAATATTCTGATTTGATATATTTAATTAAAATTATGGGCTTGCCTCAGAGGAATTACCAGGAAAACTCTGTTTTTGCAATGGTGACATGGTTCATCCCATTTCCAGGCATTGGAGAAGTTTTGTCTCCTTGCCCCCATGTGACTTCCTGTTGCAATAGAACATAATGCACTCCCCAATTTGCAGGGCTTGCTTCAAACTGCCAGCCTGATCCAGACAACATGGCCTTCTCAAGATGCCTTGGGGAGAAGTGTTGCAAGAATAAGTAGACTCACTTGGGTTGTTTTTCTCCTTTATTTTCTGTCATTCTGTGACTTGGTGCATTTTGCCTCTATTTTCTACAGTTAAAATAACAATGCTGATGACAACAACAAAAGCTAACATTTACTGAGGGTTTACTTTTTTGGGGCACTGTTTAAATACTTCACATTTATTAACTTATTTACTCTTAGTGTTGTAGGAATCGTTTTCTTCTACCTTTTGCAAAGAAATAAAGAGATTTAAATGACTCATTATGAATGATAAATTATTAAGTAACAGAGCCAGGATTTGAATTCAGGCAGTATGGTTCCAGAGTCCATGCTTTTAACTACGTATTTATAAATGTCCACCATCACTATGAACCCTTGTGATATGCAACTTGTAAAATGGCCCCCAGTGATACCTGACTTCTGGTATTCAACCCTTGTATAATTTCCTTCCCTTGTGTGAGGGCTGTATATAATACCTTGTTTCAAATAGAATATAGCAAAAGTGATGAGATATCACTTCTGAGATCATGTTATAAAAGACTGCAACTACCATATTATTCTCTTTTTTTCTCTGGCTCTTCCTTATGATGAAGCAAATTGTCATGTTGTGAGCTGTCCTATGGAGAAGCCCACTTGGCAAAAAAACAAGAGTGGCTTACAGCCAACGGCCTTCAAGGAACTGAGGCTTTCAGTCCAATATCTAGTGAAGAACAAACTCTTGCCAACAACCATGTGAGTGAGCTTGGAAGTGGATCCTTCCCCAGTTGGGCCTAGTGAGAACTGCAGACTCAGCCAACACCTTAACTGTTCTCGCTTGTGAGAGAGCCTGAGTTAGAGAACCCAGTTGTTCTGTACCTGGATTCATGACCACTCAAACGGTGTAATAATAGATGTTTCAAGCCACTAAGTTTTGGAGTGATTTATTACACAGTAATAGATAACTGATATAACACTCTAGCAGTCTTAGCCTGCCTGCCTGCCTGCCTGCCTTCCTTCCTTCCTTCCTTCCTTCCTTCCTTCCTTCCTTATCAATGCTTGCTATGTCCCCTAATTCTACAAATAAAGCTAATCATTTTCTGTCTGATACCTATCTCTGCATCATGTAAAAAAAATTACTAGTAATAGATAGCACTGTGGAGTGATTTTAATATGCCAGGCACTATGCTAAGAGTTATATATACATTATTTTATCTAATTCTTATAACAATAATGTGAAATAGTTCTATTACTTCCTTATTTTGAAGATGAGGAAACAGGAAACATTTAACATTATAAATGTTAAAGAACTCATTTATACTCACAAAGATAGAACATCTTGTATTATATTTATTAGCTATAATTGTAATTCACAAGCCTATTTCCCCAATGGACTTTGAACTCCAAAAGGGCTTGTATCTATGGAGACTATGGCACCCAGCACAGAGCCTTCCTATCTGGATGCTGAATGAATGTTTATTGAGTTGAATTTAATTTTAACCCCAAGCCCTCCATTCTGTGCATGTGGACAGTCACATTTATTCAGAGCAATATCAGTACCAAAATAATGAATTCTGTACTTTATAAGGTCCTACTATATATATTATCTACATAATATATATAAAACATACATTTTTTGTTGTTTTGGCAACATTTTGCATTAAGTTTTAGGAAAAATTGAGAGCTACAAAAATCTGGTATCATTGACTCCCATAATATCCTTGACTCACATAACATATAATCACTAAAATCTCCTTTTCCTTCACAATTTGTATCATTATTTCACATCTTTTACAACTAAAAGTGATGTACAGAGTAGCAAATTCTGAGAGTCTACAAAATTTATAATTATTAAACAATTAAGTAAATACCTTCAACATATTGCTTTTGCTCAAATAGTTGAAGGCAAGAAAACAGTATACAGAAAGAATTTCCAAACCAGGATTCAAACCAAATGATATTTGGAAATTGAAATAATGAGGTAACCAGAAAACTCTTTAATCAAACTCCCACATTTCAGTAAATTGAAAAATTAATATAGTTTATCTTCGAGGTTCTTACCGAATTGTTTATAATTCCTTCATAAGAATGTGACTTTTAAATTAACAACTTGATTAATTCATCTACTTAGTTAAGAAACATTTAATGAAAGCTTGCTATAGCAAAACACTGCTTTTGTAAACAATAAATATAGAAATGAATGAAACATGGTCTCTGGGCCAAGGGTCTCTCAGGACAGTGAAGAAGTTAGATGTGGATATAAATAGTTACATTATGTATGTGTATATTTTAGGAACACAGCCAAGGGAGTTTCTACTTTCAATGATAGGGGCATATCAAAAATATGTGGTATATAAAACTTTAATCAATTCATATGATTTCCATGTGATTCCATATTCTCTGGAATTTTCTTTAAATGAAGAAATATAATTATAGAAACTACCAAATAAATATAGACATGTTGGAAAGCTTTGGCTCTCCTATAGCAAATTCCTAGCAGCTAATGAGTCACCCAGAAATATGGCACATTTAATGTTACATCTCTGTGTACTAACATTAGCACAGAATCACACCAGGAGAAGTACGAATGTGAGAACCATAGGTATTTTGAACTCCCCAAATGTGTCTCAACTTCAGAAACACCTGTGCTAAAGAACTTTGTGCGTATCAGCTGTGATGACGCAAAGATTTTATAACTATGTGGGATTTTGCATTGCCAGATTTTCTTCATTGTGATTCAGAGGTAACCTAGCACTGCACTATAAAATATAGACTTTGTGAAGTCCAAATAGAATTACCCTTATCCCTCAAGGAGCTTCCAATCCGTAGAATTATAGAAAAGACTGACTTTCAGACTTATAATTGTTCAGAGTCACATGGAGACCACATTTTTAAGCCAGAATCATAATGTCTTTTCTACTAAGTTCATTTTATAGAAAATGTTGTAATATTCTTCAAAATAACAGAATCAGTTTGTTAAATTAAGCAATAACCTTCATATTTGTTTTACATACCAAAATTCCTTCTTCTATTCTCTTTTGAAATGTAATATTTGAGTATTTAACCCTCCATTTCTCATTATCACTATCGTCTAACCCCCGCCTTGTCTACTGCCCTCTTTGAAGGCTTTTTAACTTGCTGAATGGTGTTTGTGTTCTAAGTACTGCTTTCATTGTAGTTAACTTACATGAAGAGCATAGCTTATACTGTGAACTTGTTAAGAACACCTTACCGCCTTTGAGACACACCATGTCCAAACTGGACCTCATGATCTGCTTTTCTTCCTCATATTGATTTTCACCCACTCCATAGCCTAGTCCCTCAGGATGAAATACTTGTGGTTGTCTTAGATTCTTCTTTCAGACTCTGTTTTATTCTCATAAAATCCTGTCAATTCTTTTTCAAAGATGTTTCTCCTTTTCACTGTTTCCCTTCTTGCCACAGCTGTATTCTTTCTGGTCTTTCATACACTGCTCTCTTTCCCCTAGAATCAACCTCATATATACCCTTAGATGATCTTGCTACATCACTCACTTTTTCTGTTTATTATTTATTTTGGCAAAGTAAACAATGGATGGCAACCATCTCATTCAGCCTCTTTTTCCTTCAGTATACTTATAACCTTTCTTTTATTATGAGAGTTTTGCCTATTTATAGAAAAGGTGGAAATACTGACATGCTAAAACATAGGTAAAATTGTCCTTTTCACTCCTTGTAATATTAGCCTCCCCACGAAGAATATGGAATAACTACATCCCATATAAATTTAATGCTCTTTTATATATCTCTGAAAAGTTTTGTAGACTTCTATATGAAGACCTTACATATTCTGTGTAGTGTTTCTAGATTGTGTTTTACAGCTATTGTAACTCAAATCTTTTCCTTTTGTATTTCCTAACTGGTTGTCATTGTTTTATATAAAAAGTAAATATTTGTTAATTTAAAAATATTCTTATTCAACTCTCTCTGATTATAGGAATTTTCAGCTTATTTTATTGGAATTTATGGGCACATAATATTATCATTTCAAAAAATGGTAGTTTTCCTACCTCTTTCTTTTAACATTGTCTAGATTTAGGATAGAACTTCCAGGAAAATGCTAAATAATAGTGGAAATAGTCTACATCATTGTCTTGCTTTTACCATCAGTGGGAATGTTTCCAATGTCTCATTAAGTATCATGCTAGGTATCATTTTATGATATCACATTCATTAGTAAGTGTCCTATTCTTTGCTTCCTAAGAGTCTTAACGAGGAGCAGGTGTTTTATTTTTATCAAATACCTTTTTGCTATCACCTGAAGGAGGAAAATATATTTTTTCCTTTTTTTTTTTTTAAAGATTTTATTTATTTATTTGAGAGAGAGAATGAGAGAGAGCACATGAGAGGGGGGAGGGTCAGAGGGAGAAGCAGACTCCCTGCCGAGCAGGGAGCCCGATGGGGGACTCGATCCCGGGACTCCAGGATCATGACCTGAGCCGAAGGCAGTCACTCAACCAACTGAGCCACCCAGGCGCCCCTATTTTTTTCCTTTTAATAAATTTTGCAATGTAATCTTTTTTTTTGCAATGTAATCTTTAATAAACTTCCTAATGTACAGTGAGTGTTCATCATCACTGTACATCACCAGCTTGTGGGTATGATTTAAGATATATTAATAATCTAAAGATTGATGGCTTATTGATCAGGAATCCTGCTCCACTAGTAGTTCTAAGTCTGATACTAGCCTACCCCAAATCTTAGTAATTTCTTGTTGTTTCCAGATGGTATTTAATAGGTATTCAGAGAGAAAATGTCAGGGCCTTCTCCTAACTTGCTGTAACATGAGAAGCTTAATGAGGAATTTGTTCAAGAGTGAAGTTTTACCCATATAAAAGATTTTTTTTTAAATATTATTTTTCTTTTATGTTATTAACTATACCTTAGCTTTCAGGTATGTTTTCTTTCTGTTTTTAAGGCAACATTTTTTCCAGCATAGTGTACTTTAAAATTTCCCTTCTAGATTTTTATTTTTAAATTCTGGCTTTATCAGAGGAATGTTAGTGGCAAAGCTAGTGGCATTAAAAATTCCGTACTTCAAGCTTTATTACAAAGCTCTAATCATCAGTACAGTATGGTACTGGCACAAAAACAGACACATAGATCAATGGAACAGAATAGAGAGCCCAGAAATGGACCCTCAACTCTATGGTCAACTCATCTTCGACAAAGCAGGAAAGAATGTTCAATGGAAAAAAGAGAGTCTCTTCAACAAATGGTGTTGGGAAAATTGGACAACCACATGCCGAAGAACGAAACTGGACCATTTTTTACACCACACACAAAAATAGACTCAAAATGGATGAAAGACCTAAATGTGAGACAGGAATCCATCGAAATCCTTGAGGCGAACACAGGCAGCAACCTCTTCGACCTCAGCTGCAGCAACTTCTTCCTAGAAACATCGCCAAAGGCAAGGGAAGCAAGGGCAAAAATGAACTATTGGGACTTCATCAAGATAAAAAGCTTTTGCACAGCAAAGGAAACAGTCAACAAAACCAAAAGACAACCGACAGAATGGGAGAAGATATTTGCAAATGACATGTCAGATAAAGGGCTAGTATCCAAAATCTATAAAGAATTTATCAAACTCAACACCCAAAGAACAAATGATCCAATCAAGAAATGGGCAGAAGACATGAATAGACATTTTTCCAAAGAAGACATCCAAATGGCCATCAGACACATGAAAAAGTGCTCCACATCGCACAGCATCAGCGAAATCCAAATCAAAACCTCAATGAGATACCACCTCACACCAGTCAGAATGGCTAAAATTAACAAGTCAGGAAATGACAGATGTTGGCGGGACTGTGGAGAAAGGGGAATCCTCCTACACTATTGGCGGGAATGCAAGCTTGGGCAGCCACTCTGGAAAACAGTATGGAGGTTCCTCAAAAAGTTGAAAATAGAACTACCCTATGACCCAGCAATTGCACTACTGGATAATTACCCCAAAGACACAAACGTGATCCGAAGGGGTATGTGCACCCCAATGTTTATAGCAGTAATGTCCACAATAGCCAAACTATGAAAAGAGCCAAGATGTCCATCAACAGATGAATGGATAAAGAAGATGTGATATATATACACACACATGCTGAAATATTATGCAGCCATCAAAAAACCCCAAAGTCTTGCCATTTGCAATGACGTGGATGGAACTAGAGGGTGTTATGCTAAGTGAAATAAGTCAATCAGAGAAAGACAAGTATCCTATGATCTCAGTGATATGAAGAATTCTTAATCTCAGGAAATGAACTGAGGGTTGCTGGAATGGTGGGGCATGGGAGAGATGGGGTGGCTGGATGATGGACATTGGGGAGGGTATGTGCTATGGTGAGCACTGTGAATTGTGTAAGACTGATGAATCATAGACCTGTACCTCTGAAACAAATAATACAGTATATGTTAAAAAAAAAAAAAAAAGGAAGATAGTAGGAAGGGAAAAATGAAGGGGGGGAAATTAGAAGGGGAGACGAACCATGAGAGACTATGGACTCTGAGAAACAAACCGAGGGTTTTAGAGGGAGGGGGATGGGGGGATGGGTTAGCCCAGTGATGGTTATTAAGGAGGGCATGTATTGAATGGAGCACTGGGTGTTCTACACAAACAATGAATCATGGAACACTACATCAAAAACTAATGATATAATGTATGGTGATTATAACATAATAAAATAAAATTTAAAAAAATAAATTCTGGCTTTCTAATGACATGGCTAGATAAATTATTATGTAAAATTTCTGATTTAGGTGATCAATTAAAATTTATTTGAGGCCTATTTAATTTTCTAAATTTTCTAAAAATAAATATGGTATATATTCATATATATTTTATTAAAGTAAAAAACTAATAACATGAAACCAACTCCTAAATTTTAAGTTTAAATTTTTAACTCTTAAATTTTATAGTACTGTATTGTTATCTGTATGAAAATGGTTATACAGTAGATCTCTAGAACTTTTTCATATTGCATATCTGAAACTCTGTATCTGTTGAACAGCAACTCCCCATTTTCCCCTCCTCCAGACCTTGTTTCCACTGTTCTACTTTCCTATTCTATAAATTTGACTAGCTATCTTACATAAGTGAAATTATGCCATATTTGTTCTTCTGTGACTGCCTATTTTACTTAGCATAATGTCTTCAGTGTTCATCCATGTTGTAGCATATCACAGGAATCCCTTTTTTTATGACTAATATTTCACTTTCTGTATAAAAATTTCCTATTCTTTATTCATCTGATGATGGACATTTAGGTGTTTTCACCTCTTGGCTAATGCTACAATGAACATGGGAGTGCAAATATCATTTTGAGATTCTCTTTTCAGTACATTTGGATAAATACCCAGAAGTAGAACTGTTGGATCCTACAATAGCCTTATTTTTAATGTTTTGAATAACCTCCATACTGTTTTTCATAGTGGCTTCATAATTTTTTCATTCTTCCTAACAGTACACTAGATTTCCAATTTTGCCACATTTTTGCCAACACTTTTTTGTTTTGTTTTTGTTTGTTTGTTTTGTTTTTTGACAATAGCCATTATAACATTTGTGAGCTGATATATCATTATGGTTTTGATTTGCATTTCCCTGATGATTAGTGATCATCTTTTCTTGTTTGCCACTTTTAAATCTTTGGAGAAATGTCTATTCAAGTCCTTTGCTCATTTTTCAATTGGATTATGGATGTATGTATGTATTTTGTTAATGAATTGTCAGAATTCTTTATATATTTTGTAAATAGCTCATTATAAAATAAATGGTTTGCATATATTTTCTCTTATCCTTTAGGTTGACTTTTCACTCTATTATCCCCTTTGTTGTGTGGATGCTTTTTAGTTTGATGTAGTCCCCCTTACCTATTTTTGTTTTTGTTATCTATGCTTTATGAAATTATTGCCAAGACCAGTGTTCAATGTTGTGAAGATGTCCCCCCATGTTATTTTTTAGGAGTTTTATGGTTTCAGGTCTTATATTTAAGTCTTTAATCCATTTTTGAGTGGATTTTTGTTTATGGTATGAGATGAGCTTAATTTCTTTCTTTTTCCTTCCTTCCTTTTTTTTTTTTGCATGGGAATGTTCAGTTTTCCCAACACCATTTTATTTTAAAGAGACTATCCTTTCCCCATTGGGAAATCTTTGCACCTGTGTCCAAAATTTTTGTTGCTGCTGATATACAATGAACACAGGACCACAAATATGATTTTGAGATTCTTTTTTAAAATTGTTTTTTATTGTTTTTATTTTTTTATTAACATATAATGTATTATTTGTTTCAGGGGTACAGGTCTGTGACTCATCAGTCTTACACAATTCACAGTGCTCACCATAGCACATGCCCTCCCCATTGTCCATCACCCAGCCACCCCATCCCTCCCACCCTCCTCCACTTCAGCACTGTTTTTAATCTATAGGACCTGGCAGGGTTGTCATAGAATGAGAAACATCTGGGTGCTCAGGTGCCAGTGCCAAAGTCCCCTCCTCCCAGACTTCCATAAGGAGTTTAGCTCAAACCACCTGTCAGGCAATCCCCAGTGCTGGTAGGCTCCTTGACCTGTGCCAATCAGAGTCAAGGTGCAGCAGCCCCTCGTGCTAAATCCCAGCCAGGTGGAGGGAATGTGCTCTGGCTCAAAAGCAGAGAACGGGAAGGACTGCTGGAAGCCAGAAGAAGCCAGTGAAGTGCGTATGTGGGCTGCAAATCTATAGCCTTCCGAGAGTGCAAGGGACTGTGGAAACTGCATGGGCTTCTGGTGCAGAACACAGGGCCTCTGTCTGACCTCTGTCAAGGTTCAAGACTGCAGCAACTCAGACACACACATCCCACTATCTTCAGCACCAGTTGTTTTTCCTCGGAACTTCAAGGTATCTAAAAGTCATTTCAGGAGGCCATCTCTTCCTTTCCTTCAAGCATTTGCCTTGAAAGGCATTACTCAGGTCATTAACTCTGTTTCTCACTCAGCCCATCTAGAAGCAGTTTTGGGGCAGCTGGCTTTTTATCTAATGCCTTCATTAGGAAATAGTTCCTTTGAACACCATTGGATGTGGGTGGGTGGGTAGGGGATGGGGCCTCGTCTGGGTGGTTGGAATATAGGATTTCCCAAGAAGGCAATCAGGGAGCAATAAGAGCCTGCAGGGTGTGCTATGTGACTTGGGGACTTAACATTGTTTGTTTGTATTTCTGGGCTCTATTGTGTTCCATTTATTTATGTGTCTATTTTTATGTCAGTGTTATATCTTTTTGATGGTTGCAGCTTTATAGTATATCTTGAAGTCAGGAACATAGAGTGCAAGCTCTACTTTTCACCTGCTGACTCCCTCCCTTGCCCCCTCCATATCCCTACCAGAGACCTCGGAACTGTACCAGCTCTGTCTGCTGACCATTGGTCCTGAGCAGCAAACCTCTCAGCTCTGTTTTGTTCTCGGTGGCCCCAGGTACCTAGAATATGCAGGGTCCTGTAAGTGCATTGGGATTTACAAAAAAGAAGCCCATTCCCTGTGGCAGTCCTCTGAAAAGCTAGAATACTAAATGCATGTTCCTACTCTTTCCCTTTTCAGGGAGAAGCCAGGCATTGGGGATTTCTTCCTGCTCATTATGAGCTGAGTTAGGGGGAGAGGCTATGGCCAGCCAGTGAGCTTGTGCTTGTTCAAATTATCATTTTTATTCTCAGCACCTCCCAACCTGACACCTTTTCCTATTAGGGCTTAGATTCAAGCAAAACAGAAACCAGTCCCTTGGGCAGCTACCCAACTCCCAAATGTCTGAAGGTTGCATGTATATATTAGCCTTCCTCTTCCTCCCCAGGGAGAAACCCAGAACTCCGAGTTTTCTCCTGATTGTGCCACATTGAGCCAAGGGGAAGGATGATGGTGAGTGCCACAAATTTTCTTACCAGTTTCAATACAGCTAGTTTTGTCCTCATCTGGGGTACAGGTACCTCTTAATTGTTTCTGGATATGTCACAAAGGGAATTTGTCAATATATTGTTGTTAAGTGTCTCCTTGGGGAACGGAGGGGTTGGGCTTCTTATCCTGCCATCTTGTTGACATTCTGTACTTTATGTTTTTAGGGTACAAAATTCAATAATATGATTTAAGTTGATATTATTTGAAAGGTCTGTCTTTATATTTTTCAAATATTTTCTCTGGAAATCAGAATTATGTTAAATTCTACTTAAGAGATTGAGTTATTATTTTCTGCTTGTATTTCAAGCTATTTTTGATGAGTATATTTCAAATTTATGGGATTTTTTAAACTTTATTAAAGTCTGAATTTATAGAATATTAAAAAATAGAAGTGATCCATGTAAAGTTTTTTTACCTTAGATTCTAAGCACTTTGCCTTAGAGTCTACTGATTGAATACATATATTTCAACCCCTGCTTTATTTTATGTGTTCGCTTGAAACATATGCTTTTATTTTTAACCTTTCTGTATGATAGATGCTCTTTAGATTATTTTTTGACCTAATTAAAATCTGTCTTTTAATAGATGAGTTTAAACCAACTGTATTAAAATCCATTATATATATTTTAAAATATATATTTTGAATATTTTTAATATTCTCAAGGACTTGAGAAGTATATCTTATGGTTGTAATTATACAAATACAACTAAGGTGATTTCCTTAGCTTTCAAAACATTTCCTAAACATTAAAACCCCAAATTTAACATTCTCTAGTTCTGTTCTACAGAAAACAAGAGTCTGATAGAACTGTGCTTTGTTCACATCTCATCTTTATAACATTAGTTTGTATCCTCATATTGTGATTTTTAAAATTATGTTCCCTTCTAATTTTAATTTTACCACATTCAACAGTTGAATGTTGAGTTTTATTTAAATTAAAAATCACTTAGCATCAACTCTACTTTTACTGCTCATTCCATTCCCTTCAGTTCAAAAATTTCTGTTTTCAAATACTTAATTTTGATCTCTGGGCCATCTGGAGTCTATCATCAAGAAGAGTAAATGGGCATATATTTCTTAGCCCCTGTTTAGGGTCTCTCTCCTGTCTTCACATTTATTTAAGTCAATTTGACTGACTTTATCTCCTTCTCTTCTAAATCTCCATTTTGAAATAGTTATGTAGTGCCATTTTTTCCCCATATAATATTACAGAAGGACCTGAGGAAAAAAAATTGACGTTTATTCTTGTCTATTCTATTTTTTTGAAGTTGGATATTATTAGATTTTACTTTTTATATTCTGCTGTTTTCAACTCCAGCTCCTTTTAAAAATTTTAATTCTAGTAAAGTGTTCTATTAGTTTCAGGTGTCCAATATAATGATTCAACAATTCTGTTACTCAGTGCTAATAAAGATGAGTACCCTTAATCCCCTTCACCTATTTCACCTATCCCCCCACCCACCCATCTTCCCTCTGGTAACCATCAGTTTGTACTCTACAGTTGAGAGTCTGTTTTTTGTCTCTTTTTTTTTTTTCTTTGTTTGCTTGTTTCTTAAATTCTACATGTGAGTGAAATCATACGGTATTCAGTTTTCTCTGACTGCCTGATTCCACTTAGCGTTATACTCTCTAGCTCCATCCATATTATAAATTACAAGACTTCATGCTTTTTATGGCTAAGTAATATTCCATTGTGTATGTGTGTGGTGTGTACACACCACATATTCTTTATCCATTCATCTATTAAGGGACACTTAGGCTGCTTCCATAATTTGGCTATTGTAAATAATGATGCAATAAATATAGGGGTGCATGTATCTTTTGAGTTAGAGTTTTCATATTCTTTGGGTAAATACTCAGTAGTGGAATTACTGTATCATATGGTAATTCTATTTTTAATTTTTTGAGGAAGCTCCATACTGTTTTCCAGAGTGGCTGCACCAGTTTGCATTCCCACCAACAGTGCAGGAGATTTCCTTTTTCTTCACATCCTCACCAACACTTATTTCTTGTATTTTTTATTTTTGCCATTCTGACAGGAGTGAAGTGATATCTCCTTTTGGTCTTGATTTATATTTCTCTGATGAGTGATGTTGAGCATCTTTTCATGAGTATTGGTAATCTGTATGTCTTTGGAGAACTGTCTGTTCATGTCTTCTGACCATTTTTAAATTGATTCCAGCTATTCTATTGTGTTTTATTTTCAACACCTGTTTTCATGACTTCCTGATGCTATTTCAAAAAGTCATGTCTTGCCTGACATTGCTGGACCTTTTAAGTTAAATTTGGGTTAGCTTCCATGTGTAGAAATTCTTCTTGGTCCTCTTATACCCAGTTGGTAGGTGAATCTCTTTCCAACAGACACTTATATGGGAAGTTCTCACGCAGTACTAGCCTATGTCTGCTTTTTGCCCTGTTCCATAGTTTGGTTCTTTAGAACTTTGAAAGAGATGGTGCATTTTCTATATCCCCCAAGTAAAGTATAGTTCTTTACCTCTAGATTCCATATCTCCTCGGGTGTCCTATTCCCAGGAGGGGGAAAAAAAACTTTCAATAGCTTTCATGGTGTTGAAATATCCATCTGAGTGTAGAAAGTAAGATACTATGACAGATGGGATGTGGCAATTTTTCTGGATACACACCTTGTTTTTTTGAACCACTGGAGAAGAAGATAGAAACAATATTCTTGACTACTTTTTGCAGGATTGGTGGATTATTTATTGCCCTTCTCAGGAAAATCTTCCATTTTTGTAATTTATAGAAATTTTCCTAGATTTTGACAATAATTGAATGATCACACTTCTGTCTTGCTATGAGATTTTGCTTGTTTTTACAGTTTTAATATATATATTAGTGAGAAATTGAGAATAGCTCTGTTTTGAAGAAGTAGCCAGTTACTTTTATACATCTCTCATAATGTAATAGTTTTGAAGATCATGGTCTTCTATAAAGTAAACTCACTTGCCCTTATCAAGTAATGCTTTCAGTGTTCCCTAGTAAAAACCTTAATGCAGCAATGAGGAGAAACACTTACAGTATGGTGTTTTCTCTATTGCTTGTATCTTCCTGCTTTCCTCATCTACATCATACTACTCCATCAAGTGTCAAATGACCTATCATTATGAGTATTTTTATTACTGAACTCTCAAAATGTATTCTTGATAACCCAAATTGAATGCTCTGAAATTATTTTTGTCTTCTGTTTCATATGTATAATCTTGATTCCATGACTGGAATTCTTTGACAATAGGACATCTGTATCATGCAATATTAACTTAAATATTCTTTGAATATGCACAGAATTGCACTAGACTTTGTAAGGATATTTAAAATAAACTATGGAACTGGTGCTTTTTTAATATCCAATAAATTCTTTGTAGGTATATCCATAAAGACTCAAATCACTGCGCTGTAGAATAACAAATTATACATTCAATGTGATATTATAGAATCAAGGAGAGAGAAATGACATTTTCAGGTGTTAATCTGGCAGTGGCCTTAATGATGTATGAGGCAGCCAAAGGGTTCAGAAGTATTTATGGACTGATGAGTGAGAAAGTACCTTCATCAGCTGTTTGCAACTTCCCAGGCACATGCTTGTTGGGTTAAAAAAATTCTTTAAAAATCACTAAAGAAAAGATGAAAAAAATGAGCGAGGAGTTGACAATTTACTAGATTTATGAAGGGCAGAAATGATTGTGTTCCTGGGGTAACCTATTTCAGATGTCAAGGCAACAAAGCTGCTAGCAGCAATATATTTTCATCAAAACTAGCTTTGCCTGCTTAGTAAAGCTTCATAATTATGCTGTTCAATTAAGGGAATAAAATGATGCTGAGTCATGTTTGAAATCTGAATGTTACTCAGCAGGTATCAGATTTTTGTCTAAATTACAAGTTTGTGACTGGATTCTATCTTTCCCTGTAGTCTTGTTCTTGCCTATCTGAGTGACACATGATAATGTGATTAATTACTCTAATTTGTCTTCAGCAAATCTTAATTTCCTAGTTTCAAAATAGATAGGTTGTATCTAACAAATACACAACTAGTTAATAAGCATATGTGATATGCTGCATTTACTATAATGTAATCATGCAATGAAATCAGGGTTTAGCAAATTAAAACACAAATGCTCAAATAAGAGTAACAAAGACTAGAAATGGTGCTTTCCTTCTAGGTTTCTTTGCACTGACAGCATTTGAATTTAAATGTCAGATAAAATTTGACCATCACATTTATGTATTAATTCCATGCCTATTTATATTTCATTTTGAGGTCTGCTTTCAGTTTTAAGACTCAGAGAATCAGACTAAATGCTCTTTAACACACTTAACACAATCTAACCAGTATTTCCTTTTTCTGTCCTTGAAAACAGAGCAGTTAGCAATTTTGCAGGCTTTGTGGCATAGCTTCCTGGAGTCTCAGAGTTGGCTTTCATTGGACCCTTCTGCTATACCTCCTCCATTTTTTTGGTTTGGGAAATGCAGCATAGATTTGTTAAAGGATTTGCCGATATTCAAGTTTGTAGTTTCTACAGAACCCATATTGAAACCTACATGTGCTTTTGTTTTTGTTTTTGTTTCTGTTTATTAAACATTTTTGTTTAAATTCAATTAACATTAATGTGTTACTGGTTTCAGAGGTACAGGTCTGTGATTCATACATGTGCTTTAGATCTCGTTTATTTAATTTTAATTTTATTTTATTATGTTAGTCACACTAGTTTTTTTTTCCTTTGCCCATTTTATGTTAATCACCATACATTACATCATTAGTTTTTGATATAGTGTTCCATGATTCACTGTTTGCGTATAACACCCAGTGCTCCATGCAGTACATGCCCTCTTTAATACCCATCACCAGGCTAACCCATCCCCCCACCCCCCTTCCCTCTAGAACCCTCAGTTTGTTTCTTAGAGTCCATAGTCTCTCATGGTTCGTCTCACATGTGCTTTAGAAGATGTGTTCCAGGGGCTTGCCAGGGGTCAATGTTGAGTTAAATGATGTAGTTTTTAATGTGCACTATTAAAAACTAGGGAAAGATTTTCCTGAATCTAGTTTTTCGGTCTCCTAGATCTCTAATCATGGCTTTGAAGTGATTCATTTCCACATTTAGTACTTTGTAACACATCGTTTGGGCCACGACACTCAAACTCATTTGGGTCCTTCTTTCTCTTACGTACTTTGAGCAACATGATCTTTTAGTGTTTTTATTTTACTCTTTACAATGAGAAGGCTATGGTCCTGGCTTAAAAAAAAAAAAAAAAGTATTTAGTTTTGTCTCTTTCTTATAGGCCGTCTTTTTTTCTATCCTTCCCTTAAACTCCTTACTTGCTCTTTGTTGTGGTCTTTGGTTTTATGTAGGTGTTTGTTGGTCTCTGCTTGCTTATCTGTTCATTTGTTTGAGCTTTAACCCATCTTGTCTTATTAGCCTCTAAAATTAATAGAGGCAGGTATTTCACCTAGTTGTATGGCTCTCCTGACATTTTTTTAATGCTTTTTGAAATATTAGCTTCTCATAGAGGTCTATTTGCAATCACATGACATGATGTTATGTTGCTTGTTAATTTTCATTCAGCCTAGCCACTTTCATATTTATGGTATTTGAGATACTTAAAAATTGTACTGTCAAATATGCTTTTCTAGTTTCTCTCCTCCATTTAAATCAACCTCCTTTTAGCCTTGGCTTTATGCCTACCTTTCTTCAAACATTTTTGGAATTCATTTCTTAAAGTTTATGGTGTATGGGTGAATAGTCTCCAGGCTTCTTTTCTTTAGTATTACAGATCTATGATCAAAAAAGTTAATGTTTAATGTTTATGCCAACATCTAATGACAACAACAAAGGGTTATTTAAATTTTATTTTTGATATTGACAAAGATTGAAAGACATAACATGGATTATGAATGTATTGATAATTCTAATTTCACAAAGTGGAACTATAAATCATCTTCAAGGGAATTTTGACCATGCTAATCACATTTTATATAAACACACTTCTTTTTTTTTTTTTTAATTTATTTATTTGAGAGAGAATGAGAGATAGCATGAGAGGGAAGAGGGTCAGAGGGAGAAGCAGGCTCCTCGCTGAGCAGGGAGCCCGATGCGGGACTCGATCCCGGGACTCCAGGATCATGACCCGAGCCGAAGGCAGTCGCTTAACTGACTGAGCCACCCAGGCGCCCCTATAAACACACTTCTTCCAGGTTAGTGATTTCAGTTTCCAGAATTTTTTCCAGTGGAAATATTCTTTGAAGTACATATATGAGCAGGGATACTCTTCTATCTTTGTTTTGAATTTTTCCATATTATAAATAGTTGGAAAATTAGGTTGTAGTCATAGAATAATATTGTTAGAAGGAATGAGATACTTTAGTATTTTGTCATAAGCCTTTCCAAATTCAACATTCTGAAAGTCATATGGATATTTGTAAGTTTAGATCAAATAATCCTACTTCTAGCAATAAGGAATTCTAAGGAATTCACCAGAGGAACCAGTAAAAACATGTGCAAACTGTGCATGTCCAGATCATCAAAGAGCAGTAAAGAATTAGCCTAAATATTCAACAATTTGGAAATGATTAAGTTAATCATGGTTTACCTATTAGTGTGATATAATAGAGATAATAAAATAATTTTTAAAATTTAAATTCAATTAGCCAACATATAGTACATTATTAGTTTCAAATATAGTGTTCAATCATTCATCAGATGAATATAACACCCAGTGCTCACCACATCATGAGCCTTCCTTAATGCTCATCACCCAATTCCCTCATCCCACCACCCACATTCCCTCTAACAACCCTCAGTTTGTTTTCTATACTTAAGAGTCTCTCATGGTTTGTCTCCTTTCTGACCTCTTTCCATTCGTTTTCCCTCCCTTCCCCTATGATCCTCTGCACTGTTTCTTATATTCCACATATGAGTGAAACCATATAATTGTCTTTCTCTGATGCTCAGCATAATACCCTCCAGTTCTATCCACACTGATGTAAATGATTAGGTATTCATCCTTTCTGATGGCTGAGTAATATTCCATTGTGTGTGTGTATGTGTATGTATACACACACCACATCTTTATCCATTCATCTGTTAATGGGCATCTCGACTCTTTCCACAGTTTGGCTATTGTGGACATTGCTGCTATAAACATTGGGGTGCAGGTGCCCCTTCAGATCACTACATTTGTATCTTTGGGGTAAATACCTAGTAGTGCAATTGCTGGTTCATGGGATAGCTCTATTTTTAAATTTTTGAGGAAACTCCACACTGTTTTCCAAAGTGGCTGTACCAGCTTGCATTCTCACCAACAGTGTAAAAGGGTTCCCCTTTCTCCACATCCTTGCCTATATTTGTTGTTTCCTGCCTTGTTAATTTTGTCCATTCTGACTGGTGTGAGGTGGTATCTCATTGTGGTTTTGATTTGCATTTCTCTGATGCTGAGTGATGGGGAGCATTTCTTCATGTGTCTATTGGCCATTTGTAGGTCGTCTTTGAAGAAGTGTCCATGTCTTCTGCCCATTTCTTGACTGGATTGTTGATTCTTTGGGGTATTGAGTTTGATAAGTTCTTCATAGATCTTAGATACTAGCCCTTTGATATGCCATTTGCAAATTTCTTCTCCCTTTCTGTTAGTTTCGTTGACTGAAGCTTTTTATCTTGATGAAGTCCCAATAGTTCATTTTTACTTTTGTTTCCCTTGTTGTTGGAGACCTGTCTAATAAGTTGCTGTGGTCAAGGTTGAAGAGGTTGCTCCCTGTGTTCTCCTCTAGGATTTTGATGGATTCCTGTATCACATTGAGGTCTTTCATCCATTTTGAGTCTATTTTTGTGTGTAGTGTAAGAAAATGGGCCAGTGTCATTCCTCTGTGTGGCTGTCCAATTTTCCCAATACCATTTTTTGAAGAGACCATCCTTTTTCCACTGGATATTCTTTCCTGCTTTGTCAAAGATTAATTGACCATAGAGTTGAGGGTCCATTCTGGGTTCTCTATTTCATTGATCTATGGTTGTTTTTGTGTCAGTACCATACTTTTTTTTTTTTGAGTGGCTACTACTATTTTCTTTTTCTTTATTCTTATGTTAATCACCATACATTACATCATTAGTTTTTTATGTAGTGTTCCATGATTCATTATTTGCATAAACACCCAGTGCTCCATTCAGTACGTGCCCTCTTTAATACCCATCACCAGGCTAACACATCTTCCCACCCCCCTCCCCTCTAGAACCCTGTTTGTTTCTCAGAGTCCATAGTCTCTCATGGTTTGTCTCCCCTCCGATTTCTTCCCCCTTCATTCTTATTTTTTTCAGAGGTACAGGTCTGTGATTCAACAGTCTTACACAATTCACAGTGCTCACCATAGCAAATACCCTCCCCAATGTCTATCACCCAGCCACCCCATCCCTCCCACCCCCCACCACTCCAGCAACCCTCAGTTTGTTTCCTGAGATTAAGAATTCCTCATATCAGTGAGGTCATATGATACATGTCTTTCTCTGATTGACTTATTTCACTCAGCATAATACCCTCCAGTTCCATCCACGTTGTTGCAAATGGCAAGATTTCATTCCTTTTGATGGCTGCATAATATTCCATTGTATATATATACCACCTCTTCTTTATCCATTCATCTGTTGATGGACATCTTGGCTCTTTCCATAGTTTGGCTATTGTGGACATTGCTGCTATAAACATCGGGGTGCACGTACCCCTTCGGATCCCTACATTTGTATCTTTGGGGTAAATATCCAGTAGTGCAATTGCTGAATCCTATGGTAGCTCTATTTTCAACTTTTTGAGGAACCTCCATACTGTTTTCCAGAGTGGCTGCACCAGCTTGCATTCCCACCAACAGTGTAGGAGGGTTCCCCTTTAACAAGTCAGGAAATGACAGATGGTGGTGGTGATGCAGAGAAAGTACCATACTGTCTTGATGATTACAGCTTTGTAGTAGAGCTTGAAGTCTGGCATTGTGATATCACCAGCTTTGGTTTTCTTTTTCAACATTCCTCTGGCTATTTGGGGTCTTTTCTTGTTCCATGCAAATTTTAGGATTATTTGTTCCATTTCTTTGAAAAAAGTCGATCGTATTTTGATAGGGATTGCATTGAATGTGTAGATTGCTCTGGGTAGCATAGACAGTTTAACATATTTGTTTTTCTAATCCATGAGCATGGAATGTTTTTTCCTTTGTGTCTTCCTCAATTTCTTAAGTGTTCTGTAGTTTTTAGAGTAGAGATCTTTTACCTCCTTGGTTAGGTTTATTCCTAGGTATCTTACAATTTTTGGTGCAATTGTAAATAAAATCAATTCTTTAATTTTTCTTTCTTCTGTCTCATTGCTAGTGTATAGAAATGCAGCTGATTTCTGTGCATTGATTTTTTTAAAATTATATTTTATTATGTTAATCACCATACATTTGTGCATTGATTTTTTTATATCCTGTCACTTTGCAGAATTCCTGTATGAGTTCTAGCAATTTGGGGGTGGAGTATTTTGGGTTTTCCACATAGAGTATCATGTCATCTGTGAAGGGAGAGAATTTCACTACTTCTTTGCCAATTTGAATGCCTTTTATTTTATTTTATTTTGTCTGATTGCTGAGGCTAGGACTTCTAGTACTATGTTGAACAACAGTAGTGGGAGTGGGCATCCTTGTTGTGTTTCTGACCTTAAGGGAAAAGCTCTGTTTTTCCCCATTGAGAATGATATTTGCTGTGGGCTTTTCATATATTGCTTTTCTGCTACTGAGGTATGTTCCCTCTATCTCTACAGTGTAGAGAGTTTTAATCAAGAAAGCGTGCTGTATTTTGTCAAATGCTTTTTCTGCATCAATTGAGAGGATCATAAAATGTACAAAGTGGGAAATGTTTTTGGCTATAAATTGCTAAATCATGCAGAATACAATATTGTGTGTGGGGGGTATGTGTATATATATAGATAGATAGATAGATATAACAGTAACCATATGTAGAAAATGTTAAATCAGTGGGATCATGGGTATTTTCTGAAAGTCACTTAATATGGTGTAGATTTTTAAATAACAAAAATGAATAATATATTAGAACTTAGGCATTTAGGAACATTTTGGGACAAAGAAAGTCTACTATCACTCTTTGTTCCACCTTAGTTACTACAGTATTCGCCTATTTTTCTCTCCTCTCTTTATGAAAATGTTCCCTACTCTGCTTCCTACGTTTTATGTACTGTATTTTTATGTACTATTTTCTATACCACTGTATTCATTGATATATTGTCTTTTTACCTTCTCAATGTCCATTAATTTAAAAAAATGCACATATCACTTATGAAGACTATTTTTCTCCCCAAGATTCAATGAAATATATACATCTGATTTAACTTTTTAAGTTCTCATCCCATTTTTTTTAGTATAGTTGATGCATAATTTTACATTAGTTTCAGGTGTACAACATAGTGATTCAACAACTCTACCTTATGTTCATCACAAGTGTAGCTACCATCTGTACCCATATGGTGCTATATAATACCATTGACTATATTAACTTTGTTACCTATGCTGTACTTTTTCATCCCTGTGGCTTATTCATTCCATAACTAGAAGCCTGTATTTCTGCTTCCCTTCACTCGTTTTTCCCATTCTCCAACCCTCTCCTCTCTGGCAACCAACACTTTGTTCTCTGTATTTATAGGTCTTTCTGCTTTTTGTTTGTTTTATTTTTTAGATTTAACCTTTTTAAGGTATATTTTCTTTTAATACTCATTCTTTGTACTTTATGATATTTAAAACCTCTTAACCTAGTTTTAATTTCAAATCCACATTATTCTGTTTCTTAAATTTTTTTCTGGCCAGCAAATGTAGTTTTTTGCAAATCAAGATCTTTCTCCGGCTCTCTTCCCTTCCACTAGATAATTTTCTACCTTTTCCATTTATATCCATTTCACATATGGGTTGGGTATTATCCACAAAAGAATTTAGAAGGTTGTGCTGATAGAAAATAAAAAGTGAGGGGCACCTGGGTGGTAGTCAGTTAAGTGTCTGATTCTTGATTTCAGCTCAGGTCATGATCTCAGGGTTGTAAGATTGAGCCCCATGTCTGCCTCCACACCCACTGTGGAGTGAGCTTGGGATTCTCTCTCCCTCTGCCCCTCCCCATCTAAAAAATCAGAAGTGAAAAAAATGAATTGTAATGTTTATATTGTGGCCCACAAAGTAAGGTATGTTCTTACATTTCCAGGATAAAAAAGCATGCTATAGTGAAATGGTCAGGGGTAGCAACAACTTGGTTTCTCAGCAGAATTATAGTTTTGTTTGGTTTTGAAAATAATTAGGAAGCTACTGTCAAGTGTTACTAAGATGATTAGCATCATTGTACATATTTTGGTTAGATACTTACCTTTAAAAAGTACAATTCCTTTTCTCAGAAAGGAAGGTGGGAGACTTGGGAATTTAACTGACATCCTTTGAAATATGGAGAGAAAGTGATTAAGATTGTGTTGATTGATGCCTTCTGGTCATCTTGACCAGATTTGCAAATAGGCACATATTCTTACTTCAATCAACATCTGCTCAATGAAATGAGCAAAAATCAGTTATTTGGATCATGAAAATAGTTTGTGGGATGAAAGTGGTTTAAGTGATTTTTTTTTTCACTACTTTAAAATTAAAAATTAAAAATTTTTTATTTGCATATATTGGCAGTGTTACATTAGTTTCAGATGTACAACTTAGTGATTTAACAAGTTTATACATTATGCTATGTTCACCTGAAGTACAGCTACCATCTGTACCTCTGTCCCATTACATCATTACTACAATATTATTGACAGTATTCCTTATGTTCTGCTTTTTATTCATTTGACTTACTCATTCCGTAACTGGAGGCCTGTATCCCTCTCTTTCATTTTGCCCAACCTCCAACCCCTTTTTCCTGTGGCAATCATCAGTTTGTTCTCTGTATTTATAGGTTTTTTTTTTTTTTTTTTTTTTTTTTTTGGATTGTGATTCTGCTTTTTGTTCGTTCTTTTTTTGTTTTTGTTTTTTCCTCCATTTGAGTGGACTCATATGGTATTTGTCTTGCTCAGTCTGACTTATTTCACTTAGCATAATACCCTCCAGGTGAATCCATGTTCTCTCACGGCATGATTTTATCCCTTTTTTATGACTATGTAATATTCCATTGTGTATCTACACACCAGTTTTCTTATCCACACTCCTCTACTGATGGATACTTAGATTGTTTCCATGTCTTGGCTATTGTCAGTTTGAACTGTGTTTACATTTTCTCTGAGTAAATCCCTAACAGTGGAATTATTGCATCATATGGTATTTCTATTTTTACTCTTGCGGAATCTCCCTATTGTTTTCCACAGTGGCTATACCAATTTATATCTTCACCAGCAATGCAGGAGGGTTCTTTTTTTCTCCACATCCTTGCCATCACTTGTTTCTTGTCTTCTTGATTTTAGCCATTCTTAAAGGCCTGAGGTGATATCTCCTTGTGGTTTTGATTTGCATTTCCCTGATGATTAATGACGTTGAGCATCTTTTCATGTGTAGGTCATCTGTGTGTCTTCTTTGGAGAAATGTCTATGCAGGTCCTCTGCCCATTTTTAAATCAGATTTATTTTTTTAGTGTTGAGTTGTATGAGTTCTTTATATATTTTGGATATTAACCCCTTATTGGGTATATCATTTGCAAATATCTTCTCCCATTCTGTTGGGAGGTTGCCTTTTAGTTTCATTGTTTTCTTTGCTGTGCAGAAACTTTTTCCTTTGATATTGTCCCAGTAGTTTAATTTTACTTTTGTTTCCCTTGCTTTAGGAGACCTATCTAGAAAAATATTTCTGTGGCTGCTGTCAGAGAAATTTCTGCCTTCATTCTCTTCTAGGATTTTTATCACTACTTTTTAACTAGATGAATTGGCAGACTGAGGATACACTTTCTCTTTGGTGTTGGAGGCAGGAGTAGTATATCTGGTTATCAAGGGCTTAGGCATTTTGCTACCAGTATTGTAAACAGGAAAGGGGTCTTAGGTCTGAATAAGGTGTAAAAAAAAAAAAAGTACCCCTGAAAAGGCTGTACTCTCATCAAAAGGTTGGCCAACAATAATCTGCCACAGCACGTAGAATTGCCAAGAAGGTTTCTATATCAAGGCTTTGGGTTCTTGACTGGGGGTGGGGGAAGGGTCACCTGAAAATTAAAAACCTGAATCTATATTCATGTTTAAAATTTAAATTTATACTATTGAAAAGTTTTAAAACCTTCTTTGTTCAGAAATGACCATAAAAATATAGCTGGATAATAATTCTTGCACTTATGGAAGAAACAAAAGGAAAACCACTCTGGAGGAATACTTCCACAATGTAGACCATTGGAATTCACACACAAAAACAAGTGCTGATGAGGAGGAGTTCTCAATTAGAAATTTTAAATGTTTGATCAGTTGTTCAATATGAGTTAGATTTGGAAGTCAAAATAGAAATTTGGAGCTCCATGAAAATTAGAATAATACTCTGAAAAACATAAAATAGTTATGTTTGAATGATTAAAACATAAAAGAACAGATAACTAGGAAAAAAGCAAATAGAACTTTGAGAAATGAAAAAATAGCCATTGAAATGAAAACTAAACAGATTAAGTAGATTAGGTATATCTGAAAAGGAAATTAATGAATTAGAATGATACCAAGCAAATTACCTGAAAGGAGATTTAAAAATAAAAAAAAAAAATAGTATATAGGAAAGAGGACAGAATGAGATGT
Organism: Mirounga leonina; assembly: GCF_011800145.1. Classification (NCBI taxonomy): domain Eukaryota; kingdom Metazoa; phylum Chordata; class Mammalia; order Carnivora; family Phocidae; genus Mirounga; species Mirounga leonina. The sequence goes on from NW_023270418.1 coordinate 8,646,483, forward strand.
CTAACGTGCATAATAAAGATTGTGAAAAGGAGAATAGGGAAGATGGAACATAGGCAACATTTGAATAAATAATGGTTGTGGATTTCCTAAAATTTATAAAAGATGAATCTTTTGATTCAGAAGTTATAATTCAGAAGACAAAATAAATTTTAAAAAATTGTGTATAAGCCATAGAACGAAAGAAGTGATAAGGTGAAAATCTTAAATGCCAGTGGGGATAAGAAATTATAATTAGAACAGTTTAACTAGAAATAATTACCAAAAACATAAAACATACAAATATTTGAAAATAAAGGAATACATTTTTATGTGGGTTTTTTTTTGTAATAACTGCTAAGATAGAATTCATATCCATATAATTCACACATTGTACAATTCAGTGGTTTTTGTTATAGTTGTACAGCTATCATCACAATCAATTTTAGAGCAGTTTTATCACCTCTGAAAGATAATCCACATCCTTTAGGTATCACTTCCAATTTCCTGTTGCATCCCTTAGCCAAAGCAGTCACTAATATACTTTCTCTATTTTTTTTCTAGAAATTTCATACAAGTGAAATCATATAATATGTGATATTTTGTCACTGTTCTTTCAGTATAATGCTTTTGAGGTTCATCCATGTTGTATGTATCACTACATCATTCTATTTTTATGACAGAATTATATTCCATTATATGGGTATATCACTATGCATCATTCATCAATTGATAGACATTTGGGTGGTTTCTACCTTTTGGTTATTTTGAATAATGCTGCTATGAACATGTGTTTATAGGTTTTTGCATGGAAAGGTTTTCATTTTCTTGGATATGTACTTAGGAGTGGAATTACTGGGTAAAATGACAATTCTACCTTTAACTTTTTGAGGAAGTGCCAGATTGTTTTCCAAAATGGCTGCATAATTTTGCATTCCCACTGGCAGTGTTTTGATTTCTCCATATCCTTGCCAATACTTCTTATTACCTTTTTGATTATAGTTTTCCTGGTGGGGGTGAAGGGGTATCTCACTGTGGTTTGGATTTGCATTTCTCTGATGATGAGCGATGTTGAACATCTTTTCTTGTGCTTTTAACCATTTATATATTTTCTTTGGAGAAATGTACATTCAGATATTTTGCCCAGTTTTTAGTTGTCTTTTTATTTTTAGGTTGTAAGACTTCTTCTAGATACAAGCCCATGATTAGATAATATGGCTTCCAAATATTTTCTCACATTCTGTGGGGTGTCATTCTTTCTTAGTAGTGTCCTTTAAGGCATAGTTTAAAATGATGAAATCCAACTTATCTTTTTTTTTTTTCTTTTGTTGCATATGTGCTTTTGGTGTCATAGCTAGGAATTCATTGTCCTATCTATGGTCATAAATATTTATCCCTATGTTTCCTTCTAAGAGCTTTATAATTTTGGCTCTTGGTATTTATTTTGAGTTAATTTATGTATAAGTGAGATAAGGGTTCAACTTCATTTTTTTTTTAAGTGGCTATCCAGTTTCTCCAGTACAATTTGTTTTAAAATAATACTGTTTCCCCAAGGATGTTGACATCCTTGTTGAAAATCAGTTGACCATAGAGACATGTGTTAATTTCTGTGCTTGCAGTCATACTTTTTTTTTTTCTTTTAAGATTTTATTTATTTCACAGAGAGGGAACAAAGGAGGGGGGAGTGGGAGAGGGAGAAGCAGGCTTCCCATGGAGCAGGGAGCCCGATGAGGAGCTTGATCCCAGGACCCTGGGCATGACCTGAGCCCAAGACAGGCGCTTAATGACTGAGCCACCCAGGTGCCCCTGCAGTTATATTCTTATGCCAGTACCACACAGTTGGGATTACTGTTGCTTTCTGATGAGCTTGAAAATAGAAAGAGGGAATCCTCCATTTTTGTTCTTTTTCAATATTGTTTTGTCTTTGTTAGGTTCCTTAAGTTTTCATATAAATTGTAGGATCTGCCAATTTCTACAAAGAATTCACTTGCAATTATGATAGGGATTGCATCAATTCTATAGATAAACTTTTGTGAATATTGCCATCTTAACAGTATTAACTCTTCAGATATATGAAGATGGGATTTTTTTTTTTTTTAAAGATTTTATTTATTTATTTGAGACCGAGAGAATGAGAGACAGAGAGCATGAGAGGGAGGAGGGTCAGAGGGAGAAGCAGACTCCCTGCCGAGCAGGGAGCCCGATGCGGGACTCGATCCCGGGAGTCCAGGATCATGACCTGAGCCGAAGGCAGTCGCTTAACCAACTGAGCCACCAGGTGCCCGGGATTTTTTTTTTTTTTTTCATTTCTTAAGATCTCCTTTAATTTCAACAGTGTTTTCAAGATAATTCTAGCTATACTACCTTGGTGAAAATGTAGAGAATCTGATACACTGCTGTATAGAGTGTAACTGTATCATTTTGAAAAAAACTGGCAGCATCTAATAAAGTTGAACACTTACATATCTTATAGCCCACCAATTCTGCTCTATATAAATATACACAGATCTGCAACATAAGGGATGTGTAAAGTTCAAAACAAAAATATTTGTAATAAACTGGAAACAACACTGAAGTCCATTAAAATAGAATGGATAAATACATTGAGGTGCAGTTATAAATGAATATATCATAGAACAGTGACAAAATAAGACAACTGCTTTAGTTAACACTGGATAAATCTTAAAAACAAATGGTACAAATGAGACACAAAAGAATATAAGATTTCACTTAAGTGATGAGGAAATTTTATATGTAATAGGCATAAGTATCAATGATGGAATAGCTTTTTGGTAACTAAATGTTAAATTTGTCATATTGTAAAGTATAAAATTAGATATCTATACCACAATATGTAAAAAATTTTGAGAATTTACGACCCAACCCAAATCAGAAAAGCAAAAATTCAGGGGTGCCTGACTGGCTCAGTTGGTAGAACATGTGATTCTCAAGGTCAGGGTAGTAAGTTCAAGCCCCACATTGGGCAAGGAACCTACTTAAAACACACGCGTGCACACACACACACACACACAAATTGAAAAGCTTAGAGAAAAATAAGAGAACCCCCTTATGATATTAGATTAGGAAAGGATTCATTAAAATATATACACATATGTGCATATACTTTATAAAGTATAGCAATGAAGAGAATGATAAACTTAATCACATCAATAGGAAACACTTATTTGGACAAAGAGTAAACAAAATGAAAAAAGGCCATGTACTATTAGGTACTTGTAATCCATACGACTGATAAACAATTTTATAGATTATATAAAGAACTTCCAGAAATCAATATGAAGAATTAGCCAAGAAAATAGAAAGATTGACAAAAGGATGGAAATCTGCAATTTATAGAGTGAACCCAAAAAGAGTGTGTGTGTGTGTGTGTATGGTGTGTATATATATAAATGGTTAACCTTACTAATAACCAGAACTGCATATTAAATATTCCTCACTCAGCTCATTAGACTGGCAAAATATAAAACCTGAAAACCTCAAGTTTTTACTTCTGTGTGGGAAAAGAACTTACACATTGCTGGGGGGAGTATACATTGGTATATTGAATGTGGAAATTAAAATGGAATTATTCAAAGAAGATGAAAGATATATGTACATAGTAGTTCTGACTTTTGATGTTTTATTTGACATACTCTTAGATGTAGGCCCAAAGAGATACATACAAGAGATTTTCATGCCAGTGTTTGCAACAGTGAGAAAAGAGAGCTAACCAGAGTATCTCTTAGAACAATATTAAAAAGTGTGATGTAGTCCTATGGTAAAATGCTACAGAGCAGTTATATTAATGAACTAGATCTATAGGGATTGATATGGGTAAATTTTAAAAACTATGAAGTAAAAAATGGCAATATGATCCACTTGTAAATACTTTTAAAACCTTACAAAACAACAGATACTACTTTTGAAAACATACATTCTTAGTAAAAATAAAAAAAAATTCTTGGGAATGATACATGTCACCTTCTAGTTACTGGGACCTACATGTTGGGAGTCATCCCATTTCCTCTTTTCCTCATGACCAATATCATTTCTAGAGGGAAATGTTCTAGCTCTGCTTCAAAATATATTCATTATCCAACAACTTGTACCATCCTCACTGGTCTGAGCCACCATCATCTGTTTCAATTTCTTCCTAATTCGTCTTTGTGAGTCCACTGTTACTCTTTCAATCTATTCTTCACATCAGAGTGTTCCTTTTATTTTTTTATCTTGAAGGTTTTTTTTTATTTCAAAGACTATATAGCATATGTTAAATGGACTTCATTTATTTTTATTAAATTTTTTTATTAAGTTACTAGGTGTTATATGCAAACAATCATGGAACACTATATCAAAAACTAATGATGTAATGTATGGTGATTAACATAAAAAAAGTAAAAAGCTTCACTTGATTACACTCATCTAACTGTATTTCCTAACATCACCTTTGCTCGCTCTGCTGTGGTCCCAGCTCGTTCTCAAAATATGCAAGGTAGGGGTGCCTGGGTGGCTCAGTCAGTTAAGTGTCTGCCTTTGGCTTGGGTCATGATCCTTGGGTCCTGGAATTGAGCCCCATGTCAGGCTCTCTGCTCAGTGGGAGACTGATTCTCCCTCTCCCTGCCACTCCCCCTGCTTGTACTCTCTCTGTTAAATAAATACATAAAATCTTAAAATCAAAAACCAAAAACCAAAAAAAAAAAATATGCAAGGTAAACTTTGGCCTTAGGGTTGTTTTTTGTTTTTTGTTTTTTTTTTGTGAAACATTTAAGTTCTACTCTCTTAGGTAATTTTAATTGTAGAATACAGTGTTATCAGCTATATTCATCATGTTATATACATCAGATCATCACACCTTATTCATCTGGTGGCTGGAAGTTTGTACCCTTTTACCAACCTCTCACTATTTTCCCCCACTGGTCAGTCCCTGGCAAGCTGCTCTTCTATCTGTTTCTAGGAGTCTGGCTTAATTTTTTTTTTTTTTTAAAGGATTTCACGTACAAGTGACAGCATGCAGTTTTGTCTTTCTCTGTACCTTATTTAAGCAGCATAATGCCCCCAAAGTTCATCTATATTGTTGCAAATGGTAGGATTTCCTTTTTTCTCATGGCCAAATTGTATTCCATTGTATATTTTATCCCTTCATCTTTTGATGGACACTTAGGTCATTTCCATATCCTGGCTATTGTGAATAATGCAATGATGATGGGAGTGCAAATATCTCCTAGACATCCTGTTTTCATTTCCTTTGGATATATACCCAGAGGTAGGATTGTTGGATCATATGGTAGTTCTATTTTTAATTTTTGAAGGAAAGTCCATAATGTTTTTCATAGTAGTGCACCAATTTACATTCCCACCAATAGTACACGCAGGTTCCTTTTTCTCCACATCCTTACCAACACTTAATCTCTTTTTGATGAAAACCATTCTAACAGGTATGAGGTGATAGCTCACTGAGGTTTTGATTTGAATTTCCCTGATGATTAGTGATACTGAGCATGTTTTCACATGCTATTGGCCTTTTGTAGATCTTCTTGAGAAAAAATGTCTATTCAGTTTCTTTACACATTTTAAAATTGATTCCTGCCCCCCTGCCCCCAATTGAGTTGTAGTTCTTTATATATTTTGGACATTAACCCTTTGTCAGACATATGATTAACAAATATTTTTTTCCCCATTTCCTAGGTTGCCTTTGCATATTTTTAATGGTTTCCTTTGCTGTGCAGAAGCTTTTTAGCTTGCTGTAGTCCGATTTATTTATGTTGCTTTTGTTTTTGTTTTTAGTGTTAAATCCAAAAAAATCATTGCCAAGACTGATGTCAAGGAGCTTACCTTTATGTTTTCTGTTAAGAGTTTTATGGTTTTAGGTCTTAAACTTAAGGCTTAAATCCCTTTTGATTTTTATGTATGGTGTAAATAAGTGGTCCAGTTTCATGCTTTTGTCTGTGTCCAATTTTCCCAACACCATTTGTTTAGGATACCATCCTTTATCCATCATATATTCTTGTCCCTTTTGCCATAAATCAATTGACCATATATGCATAGGTTTATTTCTGGGCTCTCTGTTCTGTTTCATTGATCTATGCATCTATTTTTTTAAGCTGATACCATACTGTTTTGATTATTATAATGTGTAATATATTTTGAAAGTATAACACTTCCAGCTCTGTTCTATTTCAAGATTGCTTTTGCTATTTGAGGTCTTTTGTGGTTCCATAGAGATTTTAAGATTGTTTTCTATTTCTGTGTAAATATGCCATTGGAATTTTGATAAACATTGCATTAAATCTGTAGATTACTTGGGGGTGGCATGGACATTTTAACAGTATTCATCCAACCCATGAACACAAAATATTTTTCCACTTATTTGTGTCTTCAGTTTCTCTCATCAGTGTCCAATAGTTCTCAGTGTACAGATCTTTCATTTCTTTGGTTAAATTTATTCCTAAGTATTTTTATTTTTTTATGCAATTGCTAATACTTTTTCTTAATTTCTCTTTGATAATTGTCAGTGTATGGAAATGCAACTGCTTTTTGTATATTGATTTTTGTATCCTGTTAAAATCATTTATGGTCTGTATTTCATTATTTCTTCTCTAATCTTTATTTCCTTCTACTAACTTTCAGCTTAGTTTGTTCTTGTTCCTTATAGTATAAAGTTAGATTTGAGAGCTTGCTTTTTTTTTTAATGTAGGTGTTTTATTACTTTAAATTTCCCTCATAGAACTTTGCTATATAAATTTTGGATATGTTGCATTTCCATTTTCATTTGTCTGAAGGTATTTTTTGATTTCTCTTTTGATTCTTCTTTGACACATTGGTTGGGCCCTGTTCTTTGGCAACAGCTACAAAAGCTGGAGAACCAGACGTGTATCAGCCCCTCCTCACGGAGATATTGGTGATTTGAAGTGGGCTCAGGTAAGAAGGCAGAGGTGGTATCTGCTGGCTTCCCTGTTCTCTAGGGAGGATTGCAGTCAGTCCCTAGCAGCATGTTGATTAGAGGACTGACCCTCAAGCAGCAGCTTTTAAAATATGCAAATAAGCCTCTTTCAGGGAAAGATGGGGAGATGGCTATTTTTGTCTGCTCTCTATACTGAGCCTGGGTGGGATAGCCACAGTGAGACCTGCTAAGTCCCTCAAGAGCTGTTTCTTTGCTGTGGTCTTCTGGGTCTTATAGATGCAATTTTGTTGGTTTTCAGAGCTAGGTGTTCTTGGTCCTATCCTCAGGTAATCTGTAAATTGTACATTCGAGCACTTAATAGATCATGGGTATGTCTTCAATATACCTGATATTTAGACATATTAAAAACATGCATAAGTGTGTTTAAAAAGTCCTCAAATCATCCTTGCTTTTTCATTGCTGTTACATTTTTCTTCCCTCTCTTCTCATATTCTCAGGTGCCCATCCTGACAGTATTCATTCTTTCAATAATGTCATTTGTATTTCTTGGGATGGACGGATTGTCACCTTCTTGAGGTCATGCCTTTTTGATTTTATCCTCATTCATATAAAATGTTCCTGGTATATATAAAAGAATAAATATTTGTGTAAATGAATAAACTACAGCAAAGTGTTCTGTCATCTTTGTGACAGTCTTGGGAGATAGCGTATCATATTAGGTAGACTTTGAGGGCCTGTAGTATCTCTCTGCGAAAAAAAGCTCCCCAAATGCTGGAATTTCAGACACTGTAATGGGGAATATCACAGAGTTCATGGGGGATCACATATCACACCAATTAGGTTGCCATCAACTTTATTTACATGGATAGTTTTTCTTGATAAAGGTAGAGGTATAACTAGTTGATGCCAAATCTGCATAGATTGCTCACAGACTAGTTAAGATATTTACATATTTGGGTTTTTGCCAGGTCATTTTCCCCCAATAAATCCAAAGTAGATTTCCCATCCCTTAAAAAAAAAAAAAAAAGTTTCAGAGTAAGTGAATCTGGAGTTGATGCATTGCTATATTATTTTAGTAGAATTTAGTGTCTGTAAAATGCATTTCCATTAGTGGCATCTGATGATAGCATTCATCTATTTGAGAGGTGTGATAATGCTTAAAGTGAGGGCAGTTCTACACTCAGCTGTTTTTCTATGTGTGATGACTGTAAGCTGCTTTGATCTTTTAGAGAAGTGACAGAATTCTTCTGGCCATAGAAGAGAGACCACTATTGAGATTGGCAGACCTTATTTCTTTCTCTTTTATTTTGTCTGCATATTTATTTCTCCCTTGTTTTTTCCTCTTTGTGCGCTGAAAGAACATTTTCTGAAGCAGTGGGATCAAGGAGCTTCATTTCCATCCTTAATGAAGTTATGCTGTATGGTTTCTCAGGAAATCACCGGAGGCTTTATAAACTTTGCTTTTTAATTCAGATTTATATAACATACTCAACTTACTGTCTGACCTAAAATTTGAAATATGAGAATATCATTCTTTGAGCAAATATACTATAAATTAGGGCTAATATCCCCCTCTTGACTAAATTCCTTGGAGGAGGGGAACAAAGAATGACTTATAAATTATAAACTTCTAGTTATTTTGTGTGCTCCAGGCTTATTTGGAAAAAAATTTCATTTTATAAATGGCTTATGCCCTTGGCTATTTTACTGATGTGACTGTGATAATTTAGAAAGGAATGTTACAGTCGTAAGAAGGATAAGATAATAGTAACATTTCACCACAGCCAGTGCCTGAAAGAATTCTGTCCTTGAAAATTGCCACCCATCAGTTAATGAGCATTTGGTACATAGCAGGTACTGTGCTATATGCTTTATATATATGGCTTCAAATAATCCTTAAATACAGAAAACATTTTAAGGATTGTATATGTGCTATTGTCATTTTACAGATGAAATTCAGGGGAAGTTAAATAACTTGTCAAAGGTTTTAAAATGAATAAGTAACAAAGCCCTTGTTCAAATCCATTTTTCTTGACTCCAAAGACCACTCTTTTAATACTACAAGATATCGCCGCCTTTTATTTCCACTCACTTTCACTGTCTTGATAATGGATTATAGAAAGCTCTACATATTCTGTTTTATGAGTATGAAAGAGATTTATCTCCCCTTTTATATAAAATCTATGGTGACCTATATTCTTTGCAAGAGAATCTTTTCTCAATTGACTATATAATGTGACCAGAAAAAAAAAATAGGTGGTATGGAAAATTGTTAGCTCACTAATTGATTGTTAGTATCCTTCAGAAGATTGGTTTCTTCAGAACTTAGACAAGGAAAAAATGCTTTGAAAGGAAGTTGAGATATCATTTCTAAAATCACAATTATTTTGTTTTGGGTTTGCTCAATGGTTTTTGGTGGTCAAACACTCTGGAAATAATACCATTTTTAGATTCTCTCACTGCATATGAGAATTCTTCCTTGCATCACGGGAAATGGACATGATTGGCATTTGAAAAATGTGTTGGTCTCAAGAACAAGTAAAAGTCTGAACAACTCTAAACATTTACCATAGGATTGTACTAGATCACGGTATTGCTGAGGGGAAAAAATTTCCTTTAAACCAAAAATGTGTTAGACAAACTATGTATCCTGACTCTGATATTCTTATCTTTTAATAAATTCTGTAAGGAGAATAAAAGATGATTGTTATCTTCTAAAATTGATCCAAACCGAAATGATCTCTAAACAGATTGTTTTATAGTGTGGAACTGTTGCTCACTGGTAGCATCATTTGAAGGGTGCTTAAAGGCCTCCTATGTTTCTACACCTATTAAAATTCACAGAAGTCCTCTCTTACACTGTTAATTTGTGTTGAATATTTGATAATTACTTTAAAATTACACTACATCAAACCAAGGTAAGATCCTTCATTTGATTATTAAGTACCTCTATTAATTGACTTCATTTAGATTTTAAATTCAGTGGTACTTTTGAAAAACCTGAGGCAGTTCATAGTAAAAACCTACAAATCACAAAGACTCCTTCCTAGAAGTTACATGTGTCAGCAGGAGTAGCATCTCTGAATAACGGACAAGAGGTAGCCAGACAAGTAGTTATGGAAGATAATTGTTGACACAAAAGAGCAGACCTCAAATACATATTGTTCTCTGGGGGAAGATAATTTAAAAAAATACAGTCAGGAATGCATTGTGCCCATCAAAACCCACCTTACCACCACAGTAGTAGAACATAGAGACTGAGAAAAGCAGGAAGACCCTGGACTGCCAAAATAGAAGCTATTCCCATTTAATGAGCAACTGACAGCAGATAACTTATAAATTAGATTGAAGGAACTAACATCTTTTATCAATATCATTGGTAAAGATTCTACTTTAATTTAAATTCTAATTTAAGTCATGGCATTTGCAACGATAGATAATGTTTTACAATTTAAATTCAGACACATACACAGATGATTGTAATGTGTGTGACAAAATACTAGAACATATGCTGGGTGCTATGGTAGAAGAGAGACAGGCATAAGCCAATCTGATGGAAGTGTGGGGTAATAGAGAAATCTTTCTGGAAGAAGCAATGCCTGCAATAGATCTTGAGGACTGAATAGCATTTATTTAGACAAAGAAGGAATGTTTTTCAGACAAAGGGAATTTTGTGTGTAAAGGGAATGAAAGAGCATGGTGCATTCAGAAAAGTGAAAGTTGTTCAGAATGGTGGGAATTTTGAATGAAGAAGATTGGGAAGGTAGGACGCTAAGGGAAGATATGAAGCTAGGGAAGTAGACAAGAGCAGATTTGGAAGGACATTGAGTGCTGTGTTAATGTTGTTGTTGTTGTTTCCCCTGAGTGTGATGTCATGTTATTAAAGAATTTTAAACAGGGAAATGATGTAATTATATTTTCCATTTTAGAATTTTTTTTCCAGAAGCATTGAGAAGAATGACTTGAACAAGCCATGTATAAGAAGAAATCTTTTGACTATCTTGAAAAAGTTTTAATTAAATGAAATCCTGAAGATTAGGAAGAGGCAGGAGAGAGCTGGAGATAGAATGGAGGAAAAAGAAATGTTAAAATGTAAATGTAAAAGGCAATGTAAAAGGCAATTGGCTGGATATTGAGGATAGGGGGGAAAAAAGAACGTTGGAAAACATGGTGGACAATAGTGGTGCTCACTCAAAAAGCTAATGTGGGAAGGGAGCTATTTGGGCAGAGGGAATGATGGACTTTATTTTAAAGACATTGACTTGAATTGCTATGGCATATCCACCTGCAGATGTCCAGTATGGAACCTACACATACTGTATTCATGAGTGAGAGCTCACAGAAAATATAGATTTTAGAGATGCTTCATGGGTATGAAGTATATAACTCAGACAAATGAGAAAATGCAAAGGTTGTTGGCAAAAATTGGTAAACCTAGGGAGTGGGCTGGAGGAAGAAAATGTTGGGAGTATCACTAAAAGGCTACACAGAAATTTGATTGCAACTAACAGAAAGCTGTCTGTCTCCAGAATTCACATATAATGCACTTTTAATTCATCAGTTTCAAACTAAAGGAACAAGAGCTGAAAGTAAATTGATTGGTCATGAGTCACCAAGTATCTCAGTGTTAGAATTATATTAACAATCTGGGTATATTAGCCAGACTTTCAGGACTAGCAGATTTTGCTGGGAGAAAGGACATGGAGGGAGAGATGAACACCAGGTGAAGGACCCACAAAAACACTTTTGAAAGACGAACAACAGGAGTTGGTAATAATTTAAGGAACAAAATAAAGGGGGGTGGGGACAGAAGGCTTGGGGCCTGAAAGCAGTAAAAAGACTTGATTTCTCATTGCCTTAGCTCAGCAAAGAGAATCCTGGTGTTCTAATACTATACTCTGGCTTCTTAGTAGCAAACCACAGCCAAAGACATTTAAAGTTTTGTCTGGGGGGAAAAATGGGAAAAAATTATACCTAGGAAGGAAATTATGGTAATATGCCTATTGTCTTAAATCTTTTGAAGTCTTATAAAACTGATGTATTAACTAACGTGGTTTCCAAGTAATAGACAGATGGAAAGGTTTAGAATTATGGCTATAAACCAGATCAACAATACATTATTCTAAATATTGAGGCTCAGTAAGTTATGAAATATGTTTATAAATATAGAATAGTAATTAAGAAATAATAAAACAAGAGCTAGGACCAAATGCTAAATATAGAAATCTCAAAGCAATAATATTGTCTCGGTTTCCCCAAATGTGATTTATGAGCAAAGAGCTAGCATCTACACTCTATGTCTGGCCATGAGTCAGCAATGACTAACTTTCTTTTAACAGGGTCATGTCCTTGGTCTGGATTATTGGGGAAACAGACAAGCTCCTTCTCTTGAAATTTTAAATAGATGAGCCTCAGTCTACCTATTCAGGAAATTTAGATCATTAAAAAACCTTAGAAATTTATATTTTGGCAATTCTCAGCAGTTGTCTTAAATATGTTCAGGGAGCTATCTCAGTCATTAGTATGGTTAGTTACCTTGTGGTGCTACTGATACTCCACTTATATCCTGACTGGACCCCCATCACGGTGTGTCTCTACATTTGCCAGACACTGCAGGGAAGTTACATCTTCTCCAGAGTTCTGCAGTCTGAGGCTGTGCAGCACTGCCAATCTTGCCACTTTCATGTTCTCATGGCATACAAAAAGTGATCACTGGACTGCATGAATTTCTCTTATGAAAGAGAGATGTCTCTCATTCTTTGTCATATCCAGGGTACTAAACAGCACTTTTGGGTACCAAGGTCCATTTGGAATGTTCACTCATTCCAGGTAAGATGCTTGCTATTGAATATGAAATAGCAAAAATAGTGGGCCTTGTAGAGCAGTCAGAACCTGATTCCAATAATGAGAACACAAGTACAAAACTACAATTGTGGAAAGGATTCTAAAGGAAGAGGTCCTTATGGCATTTGAAGAATCTGTTAAAAACTAGGTAAAGTGGGGATGGGTAGTGTGCGAATGAGTGGTCAACTATTCCAGCCAAAGGAGATAGCCAAAGACCATGGCGGTTGGATCATAGAGTTCTCAGCATCTAAAGGCAGCCAACGTGACTAAAGTACGGAGAGTAAGGAAGAGTATGGTACATTCTGGTGCTGGAGAAGGCTGTAAGAACCAGAACATGCCTTGTGAAGATCTGATATCTTCATTCCAAGAGTAAAGCATTGTAAACTGGGGGTGAATGAGATAAACATCCTTATCACAATGTGGGCTGCTGTGGAGAGTTTATTAAAGAGAGGAAGGGCTTATTTTAACTGAAATAAGACTTTTATGTTTTATACAGAGCCCACCTCTTCTCTTTCCTCCTCACTCACATTCTCCATTGGATTGAACAAGGAGTCTAAGGAGATAGTTGTGCTTGGTAAATCTAAGAAACAACTGTGTTATAGTCAGATTTGTTTCTTTCCCCTGATAACAATGGATTTCTGATTGGGTCTACCTTTTTATGCCTGGCTTTTCAGGAAGCACCTCATGAAAATTAACTTTGGTTAGGACTGTCCCAGCAGTTTACCAAAGATGCTGAGCCATTTCTAAGCCACAATACATTAAATTCCAGCTGGGATCCCCACTCTTAGAGAATATGCATCATCTTCAGTGCTCTGCGTTTAGTGTCCTTAAAATCTGTATTAATCTTTCTCTTGTCAGAGAATATAGTTCCTTTGATTTTATTACTTTATAATTTCACCCCATAAACTGGGATCCATGATTCAAATAGAGTAGTCTTTTCATTGAATTGGAAACAGCTAAACCAGTATATATGTTTTATGGTTTCAAATATCCTATCTGGTTAACAACTAACTATAAAATTTAAAGGCAGAAAAGCATAGTGATTTCAATTGATATTAGATAGATGTGGGTACAAATTCCAGTTCAGGTGCTTAAAACTCTGAAATCTTAGTTTTTCAAATAATACTCTCTTCATGTGATAGGTGGTTGTACCATAGTTGGAAGTATACAATAAAATAGTACCTATAAAGTGCTTAGCAAAGCACCTGGTATATCACATTCAAAAATTATGATTATTGCTATATCATTATTATTAATCAAGTATAATGGTTAGTACAGTATGATAAAGATAAATAATTGTCCACCACATCTTTTTTTTTCTTGTTATTTAGTAAAGACTTTATGCCTAATGGATATTAGTAATCTCTTCCCTTAATAAGTGGCACATAAGATTATTTTTTACAAGTCTTCATAAAAATGGAAAACTTAAGTTTTGCATTCTAGTCCAAAAGCATATGGGAAAAACAGTTTCAGAAGCTTTAAATATTAACAAGAGGAACACAGCATAATGATACAGGGAAAAAGTGCGAGCATGAATGCTCAGAATTGCTTTTAGTGGGAAAAAGCAGCCAGCATTTGTTGAAAGCTAAAGATTTTTTTTTTTTTTTAAATCCGAGTTTAATTGGCAGGACTTGGCATCATTTACAGGAAAATGTTTTATTTATTTCAGTTTAAATATATTTCAAACACTATTTTAAAATACAATTCTGCCAAGTGATAGGGCAGCTGTTAAGTTGTTCAGGATTTAATGCCCTAGTTAGCCTTTCACCTTCGAGGCCCTTGATCTTGTAATTAAGTTCATACATTAAATGAGTTTTGTGGAATAAGGGAGCCTCGAGTGGAAGATGAACATTGCCTACCAGGAAGCCATTTTGGATAATTGGCAGCTTCAGCCTGAAAGCCACTTGGAGTGGAGATGAATGGGTGTTGCAAGTTTACATAGGCATCAGCAAAAACAAATACCGGTGATAAACTTGAACTCTTCCTGTTGTAGGTCAGAGCCAACCTGAGGCAAAATTATAAAGTAGTGAAGAATATTTCCCTTGAGATTCCATTTCCATCAGTGGGTTTCCTTCCTCTTTCACCTCTACTCTCAGGGAGAATGGAAGTGCACACATCTGTGAGATGTCCTTTCTCACTGGGGATCCCTACCATAATACCATACTGCAGATTTAACTATACTCCATACATAATTACAATTCTGTGTCATGCAAAATCGTGATTTTTTTTTGCCTTGTGCTGTTACCTGTGCTTAAAATGATAGTTCCTGGCCCCCCAACCAAGGCTTTCTGGTCAACATACTATTTATCTTTTAAAACTGAAACAAGAATATTCTCCAGGCAGACATTCCAGGTAGAATTAGACACTACAGGCAGAACTCCCTCATCCTTGTCCCCTCTGTACCCTGTACAGACTTCTATTATAGTATCAGGATATTAAATGAGATCTCTAATATGGCACATGAGCTCTAAATTTCAGCAACTTAACTAAGCCTGTATCTTCCTCTCTTCCATGTCTGGTGCAGTTGATGGGGGACATTCCTCCACAAGGTCAGTCAGTCAGGGATTTGATCTGAAAAAGGCTCTACCATCCTATGATGGTGCCATATTTACACTTGGCTTCCAGGATTACCTCGATAGAAAAAGAGAAAAGGTGGAAAACTCACACCCACTTCTAAATGCCTGGGGCCAAAGTGACAAAATTGCTTTTGTTTCCGGCTTATTGGCCAGAATTGGCCTAACAAGGTTTACAAATTAGGACAAGTTAAGGCAAGACAATCAAACTACAAGGAGGCTGGGAGATGCAGGAGTGCAAGTATACTGTTGGGTGGGCATTAATTTCTCACATATAACCTGTAACAAGTTAGTTCTTTTGTTTACCTGGCTTTTTCTACAACTCACAATATTCTCAAGGACCGGAAATTTGTTCTCGCACAATGTTCAAATATTGTGCACTGACAATGAATTCATGTTAGAAAATATGTTGGCCCATAAGGAAAGAGGTAGAAGGGAAGAAAACACTTTACACACATGAGCTCATTAAATTCTTACAGAAATGTAAGGCAGTATTGCTGTCTTCATTTTACAGATAGAACATGAAGGCTCAGATTATTTAAATGAATTATCACAAAGTTGGAATTCCAACTCAGGCTGACTCTTAAGTATATGCTACATTTAAATTTTTGAAATGTCGCATTTCAAAAGGAGATATCTGAAAAGACTGAAACAGAAAGGAATGAATTTCTCATGTGAAGTTCTCATGGCTTAATTTACTCTCTAAGTAGGAGAAAGTTTGCTATGTGTGACAGAACATTTTGGGAAGCTTTGAATCATAAAAATCAATGTGACCCTGACCAGGGTTCAAAAGCTCTAGTAGATTCCATGTTTAGTGTTCTGACAATCTGACCTTTTGATCCATCTGATAGTGAATACAGTCTCATGGGGTTTTGGAGAAGATAAAAGGAGATATGAAATATGAGGTTTGTAAAGTGCCTTGGATCATGTCTGGCACAGAGCAAACACCCCAAATTGTTGGTTCTGTGCCTGTCTGACTCCCACCCCTTCTTGGCTGAATAGACCTTTTGCTCATTCTGCAAAGCAAGTATTACTTTGAGAGACATGTACAGAAATACCAGAGATGTCTGTTTTGTTTGAATGGAAGTATTAGGATTAGAATTTTAGGTTTGAAGGACTTTAGAGAGTTTACTAACCTATCTCGAGAGGATAGTAAACTAACCTGTCAGTTTACTGATTAAAAAAAAAAAAATAGGTCCTAAGAAGTGGTTCAAGTTCACAAATGTGGCAGGAGCAAGAGTAGTCCAGCCTCCTAAGTCAGCATGCCTCTATTCTCTGAGCAGTGAGCAGGTGCTCAGTGATACTGTCACTGATTGATCAGTTAAGAATATTAACTTCCATTTGGCTGTGTATGTCTTAGGGGCAGTTGGAGTCTCTGGGGGTTGGGGGAGGAGAAAGAATCTTACTGAAGTAGTTTCAACCTATTTGGTTCCTATCTTTAGAAAAATATTCCTTCAGCCAGTTTTTTCAATAGGATAATTGCATTGTATTCATAACCAATTCGAGCTCTTTTCAGCAATTGTTTCTTTCCCATGTGAGAAGCATGGTGAGCATTTCCATCCCATCTTGAAATAATATTTTCATTTTCAACTCTAAACATAGTAACTAGGGTAAAGACTTAGTCTAAACTTAGCTGCTAATAGCCTAGGCTGTTAAATTTGTCATTACAATAATTCTTTTTTTCCTGAGTGCTAAACTATTGCAGTCAGATGAAAGTCTTTTGTTAGCAACTAAAGCTATTGCTTTTAGCCATGTAATTTCCAGAAAACAAAGGGGGCAGCACATCATATTTTACCTTTTTTTTTTTTTCCAGATGACACAGTCAGTGTGTTGCATGAACACTTTCCAGTTAAAGAGAAAGGTGGAGAGAGGGTAGAGTTGGCAGAAATTACAGTAGGTGATGGGGTTTATAACCAGGAGCCTCTACATTTATTTCCAAGGGGATTGTTACCCTTGTGAGGAGGAGGGCATGATATAATGCATGTTCTATCACTCACCGTAATGTAGCAGAAAAGTAAAAGAAATCCTTGATGTTATTTTCTGATGTACTCTACCCTCTAAATGTGAGTCCAGGGTCACAATTATCTTTAATCATAATGCTTTCTCCTACTTTCCTAAACTTGTGTACGTTAAAAAATAACATACAATCAGAACATCACCAGAAAGGCAGATAATTTAGGAGGGTATCTAATTGGAAGATTATATAAGGTGGTTCTGAGGGTCTAAGACTGCTTCTGGGCTATACACTCTTTGAGATTACTTTTGAATTAGCACTGAGGATGAGCATAACCTATCATTTGTGATTTCTTAGCCCTATCTGGTACATTTACACTATACTTTCCACATCAAACCCCATATAACATGGAGGACTCATTCTTCCATAGTTGTCCTTCCTTCCTTATGGCCTTAAGTTCCTTAGTCTATCATTAAAATTATTCTCTCCTCCATCCTCTCTCTGATAGACACACAGATGTGCTCTCCAGATACCCTTCACCGAAAGACTTGACTGCTCATGTAGGAAGTGCTGTCACCTGCAGCCTCTGGCTCAGCAACCTCAGAGTTGGCCCTGACTACAGAATCACCTTGCCTGAAGATCACCTCTGCCAGGGCAGCCCATATCCATTGACTGAGCAAGGCAAGAGTATCAAAGCTACCTAGCCATTTCTACCTGCTGTGGTCACATAGGAAACCACAGATAATTGCTCCAGAGTTCCCCAGCAGGATGACCAAACATTTTCGTGTGTCTGTACTTGAGATGAATGCCTCTTTTTGCTGAATCCTCTATCCTCCCTTTTCCTTTCCCAGATACTGATTGCTAATAAACATCTTTCTCTTTAAACTTCATCTTAGCATCTGCCCCTAGAGAACTTAACTTCCCATACTCCTAACTCTCCATCCTACATGTCTGATTAAGCCTCACCCTGAAAAACCCAACAAGTTTTGCCTGCCCTCAAGTAGATCAGTGGATCTAGAGAAAAACGTGGAACCATGCAGATTGATTTAAAATTCATGATCACCAATCTCCAAAGGACACTCACCCCTGCCAATTTATCTTAGCATGCTTCCGTGGAGTGTGTACTCTGTGATTCTCCATGTTGTCTATTTCTCCTTTAGTATCAGAACACCATCACCTTTCTCTTCACAGTTTAGTGAGTAAGATCTGGAATATCTCACTTTATAGTTTGGTGAAAAAGAAAGAATGCATCTGGCAATGTCTTTATCTTCCTGCCACCAAGTGTATAAAACTATCTACATCCAGAGCCATGCTCTTTCTCTTTAGTTAAAGAAATGTCCCCTTCCTCATCTACATCCTTTTGCTCTTTATCTCATGCAATCTTGCCTTATTAAGGATTTTGTTTCTAGAATGTTACTCTTTCTCTGCCAACATCTGTTTTCTCTGTCTGCTCTGTGATTCTTATAGGCATAACAATACAGATATTAGAAGCAGACTAGCATAGTGAGGGACAATTCACAGTAGAGATTAAAATCATAAACTCTGAAGTCCGACTGCTTCGCTAGACTAGGATTCACTAGGTGAAGCATATTGTCATGCCTTACTTTCCTCATCTATAAAATGGGGATAGTAATAGTACTTCATAAGGATTTTGTGAGGATTTGTCAATCAGGGAATGCGTTTAGAAAAGCACCTTAGACATAGGTAATCAGAAAAAAAATAGTATGACTAATAGTATTTATGTCTTTCATCTCAGATAATGTGCAAACAAACCAAAAAACTCTTTTTTAGATCCTACTCTCTCTCTTCTCCTTCACATAAAAATTATTTATATCTCCACTTCCTCATGTCCCATTCTTTCCTTAGTGTTCTCTCTGGTTGAGCCTCATTCTGCACCTCCTCATTCTCCACCCCTTGCTGAGTCCCCTTTGGAAAGCTACCAATCCACCTCACCAAATCTAATGGCATTTTTCTGGGGCTTTACCTCTCAGCAAGTTTTGACATAGTGACCACAGCATGCTTCCTCAAACACTATTTTTTCTTACTACTCTGATACCATAACTACCTGGTTTCTTTTTAACTCACTTGATGGTACCTTTTCTGATTCCTTTGCAATCTCCTCTTCTGTTCAGGCTTTAACTATCAGTTTTCCTCTTGGCTTACCACTAGATTCTTCTACTTTTTCCCTAATTACACTATTTTTCCTAGGTTATCTTGTCTGTCCTAATGTTTTAACTATCATTCTGTGGGCTATTGGCTTCCCAATTAAAAAAATCCCTGCCCTGGCCTGTTCCTCAGTTACAAATATGTATATCTGACCATTTACTTATTACCTCCACTGGGATGGCCAAAACAATCTTTTCATTTTCCTCTCTGCCTAAACTTGTCTCTCCTCTAGTCTTTGGTAACATCTAGTTATTCGAGGCCCAAACAAAAGAATCTTAGTGATATTTTTTCTTTTTTTTATCACACTTACATCTAATCTATCAACAAATTCTTTGTTTCTAAAGTAGATCTCCAAACAGCCCACTTCTTTCCATGTCTATCACTTCCTTTCAAGGTGTGATCTTACTTGCCTAAGAATCCTGAAAAAGCCTCCCCACTGGTCTTCCTGTTTCCACCCCTGTCATATTAAAATTCATTGTCAAGTAAGCAGTCATAAATTTAATTTAAATTCAATTAGCCAAAATATGGTACATCATAAGGTTTTTTTTTTTTAATGTAGATTATGTCCCTTCCTTTCTTAAAATGCTCCAGTGACTTCCTATCCTAGCAAGAATAAAATCCAAACTTCTTACCTTCCTTCAAAATCTTCTGCCCTGTACTCTTCTTCAGGCATGTTGTCATATTGATCTTTTTCTTGAATATGGAATCTCCTCACTTTATGGTCCTCTTACTTTTCTCTCTTCATGGAGCACCCTTCTCCAGATCTTTCCACGGCTAACAATTGCTCATCATTTAGTTTTCAACTTAAACATTACCTGTTTAGTGAAGCTTTCCCTGACCACCTATTCTGATGGTCCCCTGTTCATTGTCAATATGGATCACGTTATTCTTTTTATTTCACTTCTAATGTTTATCTTCATCTGAGATACAGGGTTCTTGCTTGTCTTGTACACCAGTTTATGCCTGGCACGTGCTAAGGCCTCAAAAACATTTTTCAAATGAATCAACTCTAATCCTTCCATGCCTTAGGCCTGATTTTCATTGCAGCTCATTTCACCTTTCCCTGTCTTGATAGCATTGCTTAGTTCTTTTTTTTAATTTTTCTTTTATTAACACACGTATTTGTTTCAGCAGTACAGGTCTGTGATTCATCAGTCTTAGACAATTCACAATGCTCACCATAGTACACACCCTCCCCAATGTCCATCACCCAGTAACCCTATCCCTCCCACTCCCCTCCACTCCAGCAACCCTCAGTTTGTTTCCTGAGATTAAGAGTCTCTTATGGTTTGTCTGCCTCTCTGGTTTTGTCTTGTTTCCTTTGGGAAAGGAGGGGAAAAATGCTTAGTTCTTTTTTTTTAAGATAAGTCTTTGATACTTAATTTTTTTTTCTGGTACAATCTTAGCATTTCATGGTTCATAGTCTCCCTTTTAACATGGTCATGTTTTTTTTCCATAAGCAACTCTCCTGTTTTGCTCTGGTTTGAGGCTTTTCTTACAAGGACCCTTTTGTAGGTGGCACTCCAGCAAGTTAGTCCTTTCTTAGGGAGCCAGAGCTTAAGGTAATGGCTCTCATCTTATGGTTCCACAGAGCATTATAATATCAAGGAGACCTCTCAGGGGTTGCTACCAGGATGTCCAACAAGTTAGTTAATGAGAGGGGATGCTGTCTTCTTCCTCCTAGTTTTTAACTAAAACGGTGTTTGTTTTGAGAGTCTACATATTCCTGTTTAAAAAAAAATCTTTTGTTTAGAAAACCATTAACCAGGTGCATTCCTTTCAAAGCTCCTATGACTGAAGTATTTGCAGTGTATCCTAAAATGTCATTATTTATTCTCAGTTTATTTCTTAGTATAACTTTACCATAGGTTTGTTTAATAATTACCTGGCCAAATATTTGCTGCTCAACAGCATTTAAAATAAATTTATCATTTGTATTTATATTCAAAGAAATCAACTGAGCAAAAAAAAAACTTTACTACATTTGTGACCTGTCTGCTCCTGAGCTCTTGACCTATCTGCTCAAGAGCTCAGGGTAAGTGGTCCAACCTTGACTGTCTAGGGAATCAGAGGATCCAGATAGCAGTCTTCTCTTCTCCAAAGCTTCTCTTTTTAATGTTCATGCTCCTTGTGTGAGTTCCTTGGCAATTCTTGTTAATTGTGAACACCCCTAGAACCTTTGTGTGTTTACTCAGTTCTTAGTCATGACAGTACACTTGTTTTTTTACCCTTAATACCTGGACAGCACACTACTCTCTGCTTCTACAACTGTGGTGCTGTCCAGCCACTATGGTTTTCTAAGTGAGAGATCAGCTCATCTCCCTGTGGAAAACAACCATTTTCCCTGTTAATGGGATAGATAATTCATTTGCCCTGTATATTTCTGTCAGGAAAGATTAGCTCCTGTGGAAGAAACATGAAAGCAAGTCCTCCAGGGAAAACCAAACAGATGCTTTCCCAGTTATCATTTTAACTGTTGGCTCAAGCAGACCCTCACTCATAACCTAATTGTACTGATAACAATAATAATTATCTTAAAAATTCTTGATGATTCAGTGTGCCAGGCAATATACTATGTATGTTACATACATTATTTCATTTCATTCTCAAACAACCCTCTGAGGACATTACATTATTATCAACCTTATTTTGCACATTAAGATTATAAACAGGGTTAAGTGACTTGGCCCTGATCACACAATTGATAAAATTTAGAGCCAGGATTCTAATACAGATGGTGGCTCCACAGTCCACACACTTCTCAAAAATTCTCTCTTGGAGTGCATTCCTTTTGACAATGTCCTGAGCCTTCCCTTCCTGCAGATCTATGATTCGTATGTCTTCAAGTGTTATGTTTAAATTCTTTCCTGTATGTTCATTGTGGGTCAATTTTTCTTTGTGAATAGAGAATCCAGATGAGACTTACATGACAGTGGTGCTCAGAATGATGTAGAATGTTTTTTGGATCACAGTTAATCACAGGAAATATTTATTGACCACATCCAAGCATGCACAGATTCTTCCAACAATACTGAGAAGTAAATGTTGCTATATTCATTTTAAAAATTAGGAAATTAGGCCTAGAGAGGTTAAGTGATTTATTCAAGCTCACAGAGGTAGTAGGTACAAATGAAATCTTAAATATGTCTGTTCATATCCTAAGTTTGTATTATTTCTATTATATTAGGGGTATCTGGAAAAGATGTCACTGAAGAAAGATTTGAAATTATGGAAAATCCAGTAGATGGAATCTAGAAATAGCAAAAATAACAATAATGTCAGTAGCATCCAAGGATATTGTGGGGAGAAGAACAGGTACCTACTGCTTTTCTGGGAAAGCTGACAGTCCTTACTTTGTTTCCTGCTATTCAGCTGGGTAGTGATGGTTAGTGAGGATACCTTACCATCTCTGTTTGTGGGTATTTTTCTTTTACTTACTGTTTCCCTAATATAATGCATCTTACTGACTCCTCATAAGGATGTTTACAAAATACGAAGTCTGTCCCTCAGTTCACTAAATATACTAGGCTCAGTTGCAGGATTTTCACAGGATACAAAGCATGGCACAGAAATTAATGTAAGTGCTTTGGAGCCAGGAGTATCCAAAGTTAAAATTCTGCTTCCTCTTTATGTGTAACCCAAGGCAGGATATTTAATGCCTTAGAGTCTCAAATTTCTCATTTGTAAAATACGATTAGCCATCAGGAAAATTCAAAACCACATTGAGATACCACCTTACACCAGTCAGAATGGCAAAAATTGACAAGGCAAGAAACAACAAATGTTGGAGAGGTTGTGGAGAAAGAGGAACCCTCTTACACTGTTGGTGGGAATGCAAGTTGGTACAGCCACTTTGGAAAACAGTGTGGAGGTTCCTCAAAAAATTAAACATAGAGCTACGTTATGACCCAGCAATTGCACTACTGGGTATTTACCCCAAAGATACAGATGTAGTGAAAAGAAAGGCAATATGCACCCCAATGTTCATAGCAACAATGTCCACAATAGCTAAACTGTGGAAAGAGCCAAGATGCCCTTCAATAGACAAATGGATAAAGAAGATGTAGTCCATATATACAATGGAATATTACTCTGCCATCAGAAAGGATGAATACCCAACTTTTGCATCAATGTGGATGGGACTGGAGGAGATTATGCTAAGTGAGATAAGTCAAGCAGAGAAAGTCAATTATATGGTTTCACTTATTTGTGGAACATAAGGAATAGCATGGAGGACATTAGGAGAAGGAAGGGAAAAATGAAAGGGTGGGGGAACCGAGGGGGAGACAAACCATGAAAGACTGTGGACTCTGAGAAACAAACAGGGTTTTGGTGGGGTGGAGGGGGGTGAAGGGATGGGTTAGCCCAGTGATGGGTATTAAGGAGGGCACGTATTGCCTGGAGCACTGGGTGTGATACACAAACAATCATGGAACACGACATCAAAAACTAATGATGTAATGTATGGGGATTAACATAAGAATAAAAAAAAATAAACCAAATTGATTATTAAAAAAATAAACAAAAAACAACAAAAAAACCAAACTAATGATGTACTGTATGGTGACTGACATAAAATAACTAAAAAAAAAAAAATCTCATTCCTGTGGTGATGATTAAATGAGGTAGCTCAGCATAGCTCTTAGAATATAGAAGGAATGGATTAAATGCCTTTCTTATTTCCTTCTTTTTACAGAGAATACAATACAGAAAGAAAATAAGACAATTCACAAAATCATTGTAATAGTCCATAAGAAAAGTAAAAATGTCATGCCTCAGTTTTCGATGAACTGAGGTAGTGCACAGGTAAATGGAAAAAACTGGAATTTAAATAAAAAGTTGGAAGAAAAAAACACAAAAGTAAATGAATTGTGGAATACTCCTACAATGGAATATTACTAAGCAATAAAAAGGAACAAGCTATTGTTACACCCAATGATAAAATAGAATCCTAGAAATATGCTGGGTGGAAAAAAAAAATAGGCATAACAGAGTCCATACTGTATGTTTCTGTTTATATGAAGTTTTAGAATAGACAAAGTTATTGTGATAGAAGCCCTAAGAGTGACTGCCTCCAAGTCGGAAGGACTTGCTGGAAAGGGGAACAAGCGAATTTTCTGGTGTGGTGTAGTAGAAACATTCTATACCTCAGTTGGGGTTATGGTTGTCTGAGTCAAACTCCCTAATCTGAACACCTAGAATCCATACATTTTGCATATGTAATTATAACCATTTTTAAAAGTGTACAGGTCTATGAAGATTTTCTGTGGATTTTAAAAGGGGAAGAAATGTAAGCCTAGTTGAGAAGGTAAGGAAAGTCCATCTGAAGCATTCATGTAGGAACTAGAATGACTGAGGGTTAAACGGAAGTGGTGGAGAGAGCATTTCAGGTAACAGGAAAATAGTGGGGACTTGGAGGTGGAAGAGAAGTGGGGAAGAAGCGCTGGGGGTTATTGTTGAGGTGGTGGTAGGGGTCAGGTTGTAAAAGACCTTACATACAAATCAGAAGTTTTACTTAGTTAGGTGACGGAGGGGCTACGGGAAAGTTTCAGTGTGGAAGACTGGAATGCTTAAAACAGTGCTTTAGAAAGAATATTCCGGAAACTACCTGCCAACCAAATTGAAGGCAGAGAAAACAGATACTAGGATACTTGGAGGCAGGTGGAAGAAAGACCGCATAGAGGAACCTATATCATGCTATTTAGGAAGGAACAAAATGCTTCTCATGGCATACAGGTCTTTTTTTCTTTTTTTCCTGGTAGGTAAAGCAATCAAGTATTTCCTTTATAGTATTTACCCCCATTCCAATTTGTGAGATAGCAAGTATGCCCATGGCTCTAGCTGGTTTCATTAAACAGTACTGACACCTATTTATTTTTGAAATCTGAAAAAGAAAAAAAAAACAAAAACAACTTTCTCCAGCATGTGGTGATACAGAAGTGTTACTAGAAGTCCAGCTGGGTGACGGCCAAGAGTGCTTATAAGGTAGTAGTTTTTTCTGATAAAGTTGCTGTACATCAGAGTTTGGGCAATACATACTTACATACGATTGAAAAAATTGAGTTTATAAGAAGTGATCAGATTTGAGTATCCTGACTCATGCTAACTATTTTTATGGAAAATTGATGTATAAAGGATACCACTTTAACAAGAAAAATACAGCTGAGAATACAGCCCAGAGAGGTAAATATTGATTGAGTCGGAGGAAGGAATAGAGAAATTTTGGGATTCTCCTAGGTAATGAAAGCCCACTATGGAAACTGAAGGTACCATTCTCCTTATAGCTAATTGCACAAATGCGTTATTACTCCCCCACCTCTCCATTCCTGCAGGCTTTGGGCCCATCTCAAACTTTGAATAAGAAGCTAGTGGTATAGAAACAAGAATGGTGCCAAATCCATTCTAGACTGTCCGTTTCAGTGGCAACTATAACCAGTGTGGAAAGGTAATAATTTTAGGGTTATTTTCTAATATCCTGCACCAGTGATGTGGGCAGTGAGAGCGGAAGCTTTTCCCCATGAGCCAGTGGCAATGGTACTGTCTTGATTAGTTTTGCTGTGTGATTTTTTTTTTCTTCATGTCATCCCTGCCTACAGAGATACTGCTTACCCATGAAGCATCTGTCTGTATGTAGCTATGCCTCTGCATGTAGGAGCTAGTGAAATGTAAGTAAGAAAGGGCTAATGAGGTGAGCCTGGGTGGTTCAGTTGGTTAAGTGTCTGGCTTGTGGTTTTGGCTCAGGTCATGATCTCAGGAACCTGGGATCAAGCCCCATGTTGGGCTCTGTGCTCAATGTGGAGTCTGCTTGAAACTTTCTCTCCTTCTCCCTCTGTCCTTCCCCTACCCTCTCTCAAATGAATAAATAAATATTTAAAAAATTTCTGTAATATCTAGATTTTTTTTTTTTTTTTTTTTTTTTTTTACCTGCAAAGAAATCTGGAACTTGTTCAGTTTTAGAGCTTGAATAAACTTTGGAAATCTCTTCTAATTCTTACCACAGTTGCTAGAAAATGAGTTTTACCTGGGTAAGGGACCATACCATATTAACCCATCTTTATCTTCCCCCTTGCCAATGCAGTGCTGAGCATTGGCACATACTCAATAAATGTATTTTGAATGAATGAACCATCTGGTTCCTGCATGGCAAGTACCTGGCAAAATATCTTGCCAGGCCAGGTCTAATCCCTCCAACATGAAGAGTAGATTTCATTAACTGATCAAGTTAATGTTCCCTTTTCCTCATATATGACCTCGGAGTTCTTTTCAACACAAAATCACCCAAAGTTGGCATGAACGTGAAATAATCTGCCATTTCTGAAATCTACCATTGTCCATAGAGATGAGAAAACAGATTTAAAATGTTAAATACTTTGAGAAGGGGCTCATGGCTGGTTAGTGGCAGAACCAGGAATAAAGTTTAAGCTTTAGATTCCTAGACTAATATTCCACTTTTTCACACTGCATATTTATTTTTAATGGGTCTGGATAGTCAAGACCAATGTTTTGTTTTTGAAATTGAGCAACCTTAATATAGGTAGTGAAAGAGGGGTCCAGGAAGCCATATATTTTAAGTAAAATAAGGTATTTAAGAAGCTAAAATGTTCCAGTGTGGTGGTGGTGTGTCAATATAAAAATTTTCAAGAGGCTTTTTACCAAACTGAAATTAAGAATCAGATGCATAACCAACTGAGCCACCCAGGCACCACACCATCTACCTCACTTCTTAATGTGGACTTTCCTGGAAATCATCTTTGGGCCCGTTTCATATCTGAACCCACTTCCTTGGTAGTACCATCTAGTCTTGTGGTCTTAAATACCATCTAATTCCAAAATTTAAATATGTACTCCCAGACTCTTCCCTGACCTCCAGACTCATAAATCAACATGTCAGTTCATCCACTCAGATGTCCAACAGCTATGTCAACTTCATCTGTCCAAAACCAACTCAGCCTAGTTTCCACAGTCCTTCCAGCCTAGTTAGTAACTCTATCTACTTGGTATGATCCTTGCTGCCACTCTTTCAACACCACATCCAGTATGTCAAACTCTTTGTGCTTACTTTCAGAATATGCCCCAAATCTGATGACTTCTCCCAACTTCTCTGCTTTTACTCTCAGTCCATTCTGCTATCATCTCTTGCTTGGTTTTTCCAGTTGTCTTTTTCCATCCTTATTTCTGTTCAGGCTATGCTCAGCAAAGCAGAGATGATCTATTAAAAATGAAGTAACATCATGTAAGAGATGAAAGTCAAGGTCTTCGCAATGTTGTTAACATGTCATTACGTGGCCTACGTTACCTCTTTGACTTTATCCTCTACCTATATCCCTCTTTGTACTTTCTTCTAGATTTTCTAGCTTTGCTCCTGAACTTGGCCAGGCATTCTTCCACTCAGAACACCGTCATTGCTGTTTCCTCTGCCTGGAATACTCTTTCTCTAGATGAATGGTTTGCTCCCTTCTCAATGAAGTCTTTAGTGACCATCATTTATATTGCAACCTTCCCCTATACCTCTGGGACTCCCTATACCACTTTATTGCTTTCTCCGTAGCATTTACTTTGTTTTAGCATATGATATATTTTAGGTATTATCTGTCTTCCCACTAGAACTAAAGTTCCACAGAGGCAAGGATTTTGTCTTTTTTTTTTTTTTTTTTTTTCTCACTGCTATATCTCAATTGCCTGTGACTGAATCACTTGATGGTGTATTCTGTAAAAAGCTAAGACGTTTGTCCTCTTGGTCCCACTATATGAGTAATGACTGCAGATAATTGGAGATCAGGTTTTCTTTTTTAAGATTTTATTTGTCAGAGAGAGAGAGTGTGAGAGAGAAAGCGCACAAGCAGAGGGAGCAGCAGGCTCCCTGTTGAGCAAGGAACCCAATGCAGGACTCCATCCCAGGACCCTGGGATGATGACCTGAGCTGAAGGCAGACACTTAACTGACTGAGCCACCCAGGTGTCTGGAGATCAGGTTTTCTATAAATAATTTCATAGCTCAAAATACTGTGGGAAACAATACAGAAGTTTCTCAACAAATTAAAAATAGAAATACTATACATTTCAGTAATTCCACTACTGGATGTTTTTTACCCTCCCCCCCCCCCAAAAAAAACATTAATGCAAAAAGATACAGGCACTCTGTTTATTGCAGCATTATTTATAATACCCAAGATATGGAAGCAACCCAAATGTTCATTGATAGATGAATGGATAAGTAAGATGTGTGTGTGTGTGTGTGTGTGTGTGTACACAATGAAGTACTACTCAGCCATAGAAAAGAATGAGATCTTGCCATTTGCAGTGACATGGGTGGGTGTAGAGGGTATTGTGCTAAGTTAAATAAGTCAGAAAGACAAATACCGTATGATTTCACTTATATATTGAATATAAAAAACAAATGAAAAAAAATACTCTTGGGGCGCCTGGGTGGCTCAGTTGGTTAAGCGACTGCCTTCGGCTCAGGTCATGATCCTGGAGTCCCGGGATCGAGTCCCGCATCGGGCTCCCTGCTCGGCAGGGAGTCTGCTTCTCCCTCTGACCCTCCTCTCTCTCATGCTCTCTGTCTCTCGTTCTCTCTCTCTCAAATAAAAAAAAAAATCTTTAAAAAAAAATACTCTTAAATAGAACAAAAACCAGTGGTTGCTGGAGAGAAGGTGGGTGGGTGGGTGTGGAATGGGTGAAATAAAGGGAATTAAACTTCCAGTTATAAAATACATCATGGAGATGAAAAGTACAGCTTCGGGAAGATAGTCAATAATATTGTAACAGCTTTATATGTGTAGAAGTAGAATTTTTTAACCAAGATGTTGTACATCTGAAACAAATATAACATGTCAGGTATACTTCAATAATTTTTTGAAAGATTTTATTTATTAGGGAGGAGAAAGAGAGAGAGAGAGAGAGAGAGATCATGAGCAGTGGAAGGGGCCGAGGGAGAAGCAGACTCCCCGCTGAGTGTGGAGCCAGACTCCAGACTAGATCCCACGATCTCAGGATCATGACCTGAGCCAAAGGCACTTAACTAACTAGCCACCCAGACGCCTTATACTTCGATAATTTTAAAAAATAAGAATTTCATGGGTCAGTTTTATCTAAGTAGCCCACCCTGAAATTGTCTCAATTTAGCCTAGATGGGTAAGTTTATTTTGTTAAGAAACACTGGAGGGGCGCCTGGGTGGCTCAATCATTAAGCATCTGCCTTTGGCTCAGGTCATGATCCCAGGGTTCTCAGATCGAGCCCCTCATCTGGCTCCCTGCTCAGCGGGAAGCCTGCTTCTCCCTCTCCCACTCCCCCCCTGCTTGTGTTCCCTCTCTCACTATCTGTCTCTCTGTCAAATAAAATGCTTAAAGAATCACTGGATATGAGTAGAACGGGGCTTTGGACAGGCAGACCAAGGTTCTTATTCTGTCTCTACTTCAACTTATTAGCCATCAACTTATTCAGCCTCTCCAAGATTCAGATTTCCATTCTATAAAATAGGATTAGGACTATACACTTTTTTGTTATTTGAAGGCTAGGGATTATTTTTAAGGTCTTGCACATTGCCTGGACACATAACAGATGTTCATAAGTAAGGTAAATGGTGACAGTATTAGTAGTAGTATTGGAATTTTATTTCCTAATGATAAATCTGAGTTAAAAACACATGTGTGTCTGAATTAGGGTCCAGGAGGAGTAAAGGGATCCTTGGATCTCAAATGACCAAGGGCATTTTCTGGACCAATATAACTTGATTCAAATCTTAGATTTGCTATTTTCTAGATAAGCGATGTTGGGCAAATTATTCTGGGCCTCAGTTTCCTCATGTGATAGGCACCTGCCTCACTGAATTGTTACGAGGATAAAATGAATTTCTGTGAATAAAATATTTAGAATGGTGCCTGGCATATTGTAAGTATTCAGTAGGTATTCACTATTCTTATTAATAATAGAATGCCAGAGATCACATCAGTTTTGCACCTGATAGTAAAACTAGCCTTATAGCCCATCATAGGTCCTTAATAAATATTAGTCAGTAAAACCTATTAATCCTGATACTTGGAAGTAGCCACTGTTTATAAATAAATATGTATTCCTTTTCCCTATTAAAAATATACTCTAGAGCATATACTGGGTAGCAGCTTGGTGGACCTACTACTAAATGACTTACTTTCTTCTTACCAGCTTTATGAAGCCCATAATTTAAATAACATCTCTATAAGAATTATTACAGATAACTTGTTAGGGGTCTTTGGGGTTACTTGAGAATGGTACACTCGTGAAATGTTAAGTATGCTCATGCCACAGATTCACTGTGTTGTACTTTTAGGTAATGGCTATCCCTCACTACCACTTTGTGTGGCCTGAGACATACAGGATAACTTTTTTATTCCTCCCTGTACTTTTACCCTTATCAGTACACTAGAAATAATCTATTTTGAAAAAAATGAACAACAGGTGCAGAATAAATTAGCATAAATAAGGAAAACCAAAACATGATGAGTGTTAATAAGGCCTCAGTTGGATTTGACAGTAGATGAAGCAACATCCAGAATATGAAGGCACTGGGCTAGGGCATCTCTCCTGTTTCTCAGAAATGAAGGCAGCTCATGTCAGCCATTTACTGGCACTAGATACCTTCTTGCAGAAAAAAAAGTATCAAATGGAGCTAGCATCTTCACACTTGTACTATTTCCTTATGAAAAAATCCATAGCCCTCTTAAGAAATAAAATTAATATTAAATATTCCATTGGCTGAATCCCATGCAGACACTAATGGGAATCTGAAAAGAGCCCTGCTTTTGGAAAGCAGTCTTGAATGATTTTTTTTTATAATATTAAAAAATAGGATCTGATTCTTATCTCTTTATCCTCTATGAATCTATCCTTAATTCTTTGAATATAAATGACATATTTAGATAATTTGTGAAAAATTGGACAACATGGCTCAGTTTTCCTAAAAACCTCCTTGTCAAGCTGAATAGGCAGCCATAAGGTAAATGATAGCTAACATCGACATCAAATATGAACACCAATGTAATGGTATTGTCTGCAAATTCATCTCTAATTTCTGCTAGTCTACAACTCAATATTTGAAGTTCCTTTCTTGTATTTATTTCATCAATATTATCAGTAATTATCCATTATAATCAATTAATAATTAAAAATAACAAGCAACCAAACAGCACTGATTCTCTTTCAGCTTGTTACCACTTTGATAACACCATCTTTTATGCTGTACTTCTGCCTAGCTAGAGTTTGACTTTTCTTCCCCTGATGGCTGTAGCCCTTCAGAACAAAAGCTAAAAAATATCCCTAGTGCAGTTTATCTTTTCTCTGATGGACTATTTTTCTAACTGATCAAATATTCATTTGAATTATCCTTGTTATCCTGAGTTACAGTCAGCTATATTCAATGTCATCTACTGATTGTATGAACATACTTTGAATGCTTTTATTGAAGTCACTGGTAAGGATAAAATATCCGTGTTATAGGAGTATTTCCTTCCAAAGAAGATTCAGAAAATAATCCTGTATACACAATTATCCATTTATGTAACACTAGCATTTCACCATCAAAACCAAATTAACCAACCTTCATCAAGTGCCTCATGAATGGATCAGCTTGCTAGTGTGCCAACCATTAAACTTGTAGCATGTTCCAGTAGGAAAAACCTTTATCAAACCTTTTATCAGATAATTGTGCTATTATAGTAAATTTGGAATACCCCAAAGTTCAAATCCTATAAGTACACTCGTATGAGAAACAGCCAACAGAGCTAGTTAGGTTGAAGGTGAGTCCTTTTTGGGAATGCTGAGCTTTAAGGTTGATTTCAAACATTTGGGGTGCTACATTTTATTCTGCATTGCCATAAATAACAGAATTAATACCAAGTAGTAACAGACACACATCAGTAGAACTATTTCATTATCCCATGACTTGTTTCATGAAAAATTTAAAAGATAGGAGTATAGATTTCTAAGAATATAAGGGGTAGTGAGCAGGAATGGTGCTAAGTACCTTGTCAACCCAAGTATCCAAAAAGTGACCTGAAGATTATTTTCTGAAGCTCTTATAGAAATAAATTAAGCCTCAGAATGGAGGTTTTACCATTTGGCCCACATGTTTCCTTCTAACCCTGGTAATCCATGGTTCTATAAAGTATGTCAGCTACTTTTCTTCAATCCCTTCCATTTATCCTTCAGCCTCTTACAATCTATGCTCCTTATTAACCTATTTTTCTTACTAAGGTTACTATGTTAAATTGCATTAATGGTCCTGATTCTTCACCCATCCTGTATCTACAGTCTTTGCAATGCAGTTTTGCAGTTCCTACCATTAAAGAGAAACCCATTTCCCTACCCTTTGACTTGAGTTTGGCTATATGGCTTCCTTTGGCTGATAAGATATTAGGAGACATGATGTGGCAATACAAATCTTAAAAATTTCTGTGTTATTGGGCTTACCTACTTGTGCCCCTATATTTCCATGAGAATGGCACTCCCGGGCTAGTCTGTAGGTCCCAGGAGGAGGAAAGGTATATGGAGTAAGACTAAAACATCCTCACTGATCCCAACCTGATCAGTTGATGCACAACAAAGCTGGATTGCCCGGAAATAAATTATTGTTTAAGCTGCTGAAATCTTGCATGATTCGTTACATAGCTTTTTTTGAACTAGTAGCTAACTGATACAAAAATTGGTACCTAAAAGTGGGGTTCTGGCATAGTAAATACTTAAAATTTGTGGCATGAGTCTTGGGGCTGGCAAGTCAATGATAAACAATTAGAGGAGGCTGGATAAAGGACAGACTATGCTATGTAGTGATGAAATTAGTAAAATTGTCTTTTATAATAACTATGAAGATATAAAATGTACTTGAATGTTTGTACTTGGGCAAGTAGAACTCTAGGCAGATATTGAAGGTATAGTCTGTTTTTTTTTTTTTTTTCTTGTATTTGATATAGTACTTTAAGAAAGACCTGAGTTTAGGAAAGTACTGAGCAGATTGTAAGCAAAATTTAGAGGGAATATAAGGTCCCATGACCTGTTGGGTTGGGAAATAAAATCTCCAACCTCTCCAGGCAACAAAAGAATCTTTAGTTCTGATAAATCATGAGGGTGAAGACAAAATCTGACATATACAAAGCCTCCAAATAAAGACCAACTAAAGGTTATGACTATAGGTCTATAGTCAGATTATAAATCTTTGATAAGACCTCTGAAAAATTTAGGTTATAGAATCTTTTAGACTTAGTTGGACTAAAGAAGCTTAAAGCTATGACTCCACAGTAGCCTATGTGCCCCCAATACATAATGAAGTCTTAGTTCTTGTGTCTTACATGGTAGCCACTAGACACATGTGGCTATTAAAATTAATTATAATTAGATATTTGCTTCATTCATACTAATTATGTCTTAACTACTCAATGGCCACACATGGCTAGAGGCTACCTTTTTGGGATAGTACAGATAAAGTTTTATTTCTGTCATTTTGTGTGCTATTGGACAGTTCTAGTAGAACTTTCTAATAAAATGTCACTAAATGTTTTAGAGATTAAAATACCATATGTACTATCATTCTGGACTAAAAGATACGAGACTATTCACAATATAAGAAGACTGTTGGACCCCCAACTTTCTTCAGGCAGGATGTTGTTCAGCCACAAGAAATGCCCTATCTTACAGCTCTCTCCTCATTAGTAGCAAGGGTGGTGTGGTGGAAAGGAAGGATGTTTCCAAAGTCAGAGCAGTGGAGAACAATGATCCATGGAAAACAATGTACTGGGAGCCACTCTCAAAGAGCAGAACTAATGCCCAATGAAGAAACACACCCTGCCCTAAGAATAGGAGAACCAGCAACTTTTTTTTCAGTGTAATTTTAGAATTGTAGTGCTCAAATGACTATCTCCTTTCTCTCTCTCTCTCTCTCTCTTTTAATAGAAAGTATTTACTATTATCTTGCTCTTGCTTAACCATTGCATGTTGGTTTGCAGAGAGTAGATAACTTATCTTTTTAGTCTTCAGACCAAGTCTTCAGACCAAGGGAACTCACATATGAACCTGATAGATCTTGTGATCTATCTTGTGATCCTGGTAGAGTTCAGTGAATGGTTGGTTGGAAATTTTGTGGTTCTTGATATAGATTAGTATATTTTGCTTTTGAGAGGGATGTTAATAATTGTGGCTGGGAAGACAGACTACATTAGGTTTTTTTTTTTTTTTTTTTTTTTTTAAAGATTTTATTTATCTGAGAGAGAGAGAATGAGAGGGAGGAGGGTCAGAGGGAGAAGCAGACTCCCTGCCGAGCAGGGAGCCCGATGCGGGACTCGATCCCGGGACTCCAGGATCATGACCTGAGCCGAAGGCAGTCGCTTAACCAACTGAGCCACCCAGGCGCCCCCAACATTAGGTTGTTTTATTGGCTCTACTGCTATACCCTTCCTTGTGTCCAAGTCTTCACTCTGTAACTTTAGAGTTCCTATAACGAAGGAGGCAGAGTATATTTCTTCTTCCTTTGACTTTGGAATCAGCCATGTTGCTTGCTTTCACCAATGAAATGTTACGGAATTTAATAAGACTGAATGCTTGAAAGTGCTTGTATAATTGGGTTTATCTTCTTGACCTCTGTTATTGCCATAAAAATGTTTCTGGACTAGCTTGATGTTTCTAGGAAGAGGATGAGCAGATATGGATGCCTCCAGCTGACATCAGACTAGATCAGTAGATCTTCCAGCAACATGCATATCAGTGAGAATCAATGATTATTGTTTTAAGCAACTGATTTGGGGGTAGTTTGTCATATTGCATTTGTGTGTCAGTTGCGAATGGATAGAGTCACCAATGATCTCTTGTCTATTAAATTCAATAAGCACTAGGCGCCTGGGTGGCTCAGTTGGTTAAGCGACTGCCTTCGGCTCAGGTCATGATCCTGGAGTCCCGGGATCGAGTCCCGTATCGGGCTCCCTGCTCGGCGGGGAGTCTGCTTCTCCCTCTGACCCTCCTCCCTCTCATACTCTCTGTCTCTCATTCTCTCTCTCTCAAATAAATAAATAAAATCATAAAAAAAAAAATTCAATAAGCACTTAACCTTTATCTAAATTGCTCTGCAGCATTTGTTACTCTTGACTATGCCATCTTCTTGTTACATGATTTCCATGATCCACTTGTTTTCCACCTGCCTAACTTTATGGTTGCTCTTTCTCAGCTTTTCTTTGTGAGATTTCTTTCTCTGCTTGTTTTTAAATTCAGGTTCTATACAACTTTAACCTTTTACTTTTTTCATTCTATGTGCTATGCTTAGTGATGCATCTGTCTCCTTGACTTGTTTCCTACCAACTTATAATGCCTAGATCTCTGTTCTATTAGAATTTTCCTATGCTCTAGAATATTTAACCATTGATGAGCTGCTTCAACATGTATGCCTCACTGGATTTGTCTAAACATAAATTCCTTATCTTAATTTTTTTATTTATTTTATTTTATTAATCACCATACATTGCATCATTAGTTTTTGATGTAGTGTTCCATGATTGTTTGCATATAACACCCAGTGCTCCATTCAGTACGTGCCCTCTTTAATACCCATCACCAGGCTAACCCATCCTCCTGCCCCCCTCCCCTCTAGAACTCTCAGTTTGTTTCTCAGAGTCCATAGTCTCTCATGGTTCATCTCCCCCTATGATATTCCCCTCTTCATTTTTCCCTTCCTACTATCATCTTTTTTTTTTTTTTTTAACATATATTTGTTTCAGAGGTACATTGGGGAGTGTATGTGCTATGGTGAGCACTGTGAATTGTGTAATACTGTTGAATCACAGACCTGTACCTCTGAAAAATAAATTCCTTATCTTAATCCTTAAATATGTACCACTTACTGTGTTTCTTAGCTCAGTGGATAGCAGTATCACATAAATAGTTGCTTAGGCTGGGAACATGGATGACGTGAATCTTTTTTTCTCTCACTTTCTACATTTAATTAATTAAAAAATCCTATTCTACCCCTTAATATATTTATTTGCATTCACATCACTTAAACATTATAGGGTCTACATTCTTTAGGTCTCTTATCTCTTGCCTAAATTTCCAATTTTGTATTTATTCAAGCCATTGTTCTCCCTGCTATCAAACAGATATATTAAGTTTCTTTGGTGGCAAACAAGAGAAACCATCTCTGGGTAACTAAAGTTAAAAGGTGATATATTGGAAAGATATGTAGACATTTAAAGACAGAAATGTATTTTAAAGAATGAAGCTTAGAACAGACAAACAAATTTCTATCAGTAGGAATTACTCCATAGGTTTGCCTAAACACACTTGGTAGAAATGAAAAACAATGAGTTTTTTCCTTTAATTGGCTAAGCTTAGGTGTTTCTTTTCTTCAGAGTGATTGTCAGAATAGTTAAGGAAAGGTTGTGATAATTGGAGTCTCCAATGACTGTCACTTTCTGAGGGCAAAAGAACTAGAAGTACGATTGTACTAAGACTGTACACAATGAGGTAGTGGTCATTTCCAAGAGGAAATTGGGGAATCATAGGAAGGGGAAATAGATGCTTAGTGGTCTTAAATAAATGATTATTATCTTTTTCTACATTTTCCTTACATTACTGAAAAAGGTTTTAATATCTCCTTGTCTCCCAGGGTAAATCCCATATTCCCTACCATGACAGGTGTACATTTTCCTAAGCACTTCTCATGTCCTCAACCTCACAGAAAACTATCATCAAAATCATCAGAATAGTCAGATTCTAATGAGTTGTATTCCTGTTTGGTTTAGGATACCATAGCTCATGTTACCGCTCAGGTCTGCTCCCAGCTATTGTTAGCTAAATCTGTCTGGTCATTCAGAACTCATTTAAAATTTATTTCTTCCAAATACTGAGATGACATAGTGTGTCTCCCATGAGCTCATATAGGCCCTTATGGTTGCGTCTAGCAGAGGACTTATACTGAAGTTAGGTGTCTGAGAATAGCTGGATTGATTCCTACTCAACCTTGAATTCCCAATGGCTCACACTGTAGCCGACACATAATAGGCCTTCATTAAATTTGTGAAAAGTTCAAAAATATGCTCCTTATTTAATTGGTAGATTACTTGCAAGCACCATTAAAATGGTAGTAACATTAACCACATGGCAAAGATGCAAGATAGGCTTTGAATTAATGAAATCCACCCACTCTGGCCTCATAAATCATACTGCAACATCGTGTTCCAGGTTCCACAGGTGCAATGCCTACATTTAATTGCACTGATCAAACTCTCCTTATGCTGAATTCCTGTATATATCATCCTCTGGGTAGGATCAACTGAGCAGTTTCAAATCCATTTGTTTCAAAATCCCAGGAGGACTCTGTGTTCTTGTGTGACTTTGTGTTACTTCCTGATGACTCATGGAGTATAAGAGCAATGAAAGTAGATGCTGCGTAAATAGATTCTCCTGGGGAGAAAATTCCTCTTTAAATCAATTTAATTTTCCAAGTTTTTTGAAATGTGAGCTAACATGTTGCATATGTCTTTTAAGAAGCTCAAACCTCTTTGCAAATATTTGGTCCCTTATTCTTAAAGAATTCTTTAAAGCCTAAGGTGACTGGTTTCAGCTTCCAGGTCCTAATTTCCTGCAGTTTGGTAGGCATATGAAAGACTAGAATCTGTTTGTTCTACTTTCATAGGCAGATCAGCTGTATATTAGGAAAATAATAAAAGCAAATGGATACCAATAAGAGCATGTTTTTGCTACAGAACTGAATTCTTCCCCAAATACTATCTTATTTTATTTATTCTATCAACATTACATAAATGGAGAAATAAAATGGGTGGAGACACAGGCATAAGAAAAAAATATTCTGTTCAGTCAGGTCTCCAGGTTTCTTCTCTTGCTTATAACCTCCAAAACATGTTGTCCCACCTACATTTAAAATATTGGCTCATGATCATTTGACTATCATAATGGGTATATTGGCAAATTCCTCTCACTTTTCCTCTGACTAGTATGCTTTAGAATAAGAATGACTCCCAACTGACCAATACTATATTTTGAATACACATTATAATGAATCAGTTTACACAGGAGAACATTGGCTTTCCTTACTGATTTGATTTTCTGAATCCTATGAAATAAAGGTTGGAATTCATCAGCTTGACTCTGTCTTCTGCCATCAGATCCCCTAAGCATTCTCTTTGCTCTAACTAAGCACTTTCCAATGTATAATTGAATATTAGTCCTTTAAAATATGCTGGGAAGGGGCGCCTGGGTGGCTCAGTCATTAGGCGTCTGCCTTCGGCTCAGGTCATGATCCCAGGGTCGTGGGATCGAGCCCCACATCGGGCTCCCTGCTCAGTGGGAAGCCTGCTTCTCCCTCTCCCACTCCCCCTGCTTGTGTTCCCTCTCTCGCTGTCTCTCTCTCTCTGTCAAATAAATAAATAAAATCTTAAATAAAATATGCTGGGAAGGAAGTGAATTTCATAGTAAAATAAGTTTGTTTATAGCTGTATACTGTATTACCCTCTTAAGAATTTACAATGCAAATTAGCATATTAGAAGCCCTGAGAAGTCATTCATTCATTCATTCATTCATTCACTCAAGAGTAGGAAGGGCAGAGAGAGACTCTTAAGCAGGCTCCACACCCAGCATGGAGCCTGATGCAGGGCTGGATCTCACAACCCTGAGATCATGACCTGAGCTGAAATCAAGAGTAGGACACTTAACTGACTGAGCCACCCAGGTGCCCCAGAAGTCTTTTAATAAAGAAATTGGTTCCATTTTGTTTAACCCATTGTTTTCCTAACTTAGGTAATCATAGATTCCCTTTTTCACATACCTCTTTAACTTCCTAAGGAGAGAGTTGCATTCCATGAAATGTGTTCTGGAAAGCGCTGTTTTAGCCACACTGAACTGCTGCCCTGCAATTTCCTATGCCCATCCAGTCTCTCACCCTGGAATATCTCCTCCACCATTTTCAAATATCTTTCAAAGCTGAATCTATGTGCCATCCATCCTCTTTCACCATCTTCCGAGGCAGATATGTCCCCTCCCACTGTGAACTCACTTTGCCTTTTATGTATATCCCTTGTATGGCACTGCTTATTTTCTTGTTGAACAGTAATGAAAACCAGTTTAATTACTTTGAGTGGACTTTAGGGTCCTTGAGGACAGAACCCAGTTTAATCATTGGTCTATCATCTGAGGTATAGATGCTGTATCATCTATAGTACTTATTCTAGAATATAAATGCTGTTGAGCAAACAAAATAATGAATGAACGTATTCATGAATGGTTAACTCTATACATCATGAATCAATGTCACTTTTAATGTGGCTAGATACAACTCTGTTTCGTTGATATACAAAATGACTATATAATTTAATGACATTCATACCTGATTGACAGTTTAATTTACATGGGGATCAGCTATCAATTATCAGATTTGACCCTCTACTTCAGTCCTAATATCACTGTGTGTCCTTTTCATGAACATAGTCTTTAAGAACCAACACCTTACCTGGTTTTTAGTGGTTTCCTATATTAGGCTCCTCTTACTTCAGTCTTTGTTTTCAATAGAAAAAGTCTGTTCCAAGAAAATGTGTCTTCATCAAATGAATGCACTGTCTATTCTTGCCTTCATGCTGCTTTCCAAGCTATACTCTTTCCTTGAATGCTTTTCATTCTCCTAATCACCTACCCATACCATTTTTCAAAGCCTCATTTCAATCATATGTTCAAAATGAAGCCTTGATCACTTCAGTCTTATCTCCTCTGACACATAGAATAACATAAACATCTTGTATTATTGTTTAGTTACTTTTGTTCTGCCTTTCCCCGCCGGACCTCAAACATCTTGAGGGTAGGGACATTTTGTTTGTCCTTTTTGTTGCCTCAGAGAATAATAATGATATTAAGAGATAGCATTTAGTGATCACTTACTGTGTCTCAATCACTGTTCTTGACATTGCACAGATTTAGTAAATCCTTACTAAACTGAGGCACCAAAAAGTTAAATACCTTGCCTAAAGTAACACAACCAGTTTGTGATTTAAACTCAAGTGATGTCTTTGGAACTCACATGCTTAACCACTAATTGGTTACTTGAAATAGGTGATTCCCAGTTTCCTAGGCATTATAAATTATGTGCATCCATACACATATCTATTGCAGGAATTACATTGAGAAAATGTATGTTTCCATATATTATTTTTAAAAATCCTATATGAAGAGAACTTTTTAATTGGAGAAGGTTAAATAGACATACCAAAGAGAATTGAAGCCCATCATAGTTATAATTTTTTAGTTCTGTGAAATAAGTCCATATCTAAGCTCAGATATGAGGTACATAATACAAAGGCATAACTACACAAATAATAATTGAATAAAACTCTGTATATATACTTTCACAAAAGCTCACTAAACTTTGATAATTTAGGGATGCCAATAGTAGGCATTTCATAACCCCAGAGAAAGTACTGTGTTTTAAAGATTTTAAGAGGAAAATGTCTAGTTTGTAAACAGTCATACCAGCTATATTAATCATTAACAAATTTTGTCTCATATTTTTAAGCAGAAATTTTATATTATAGAATGAGAGAATGTGTTAATGAAGGAGCTGGGGAGGTTTCATTCGACATTTACAGGGATAATTTGGCAGGGCTTCTAGAATCCGCACGACTGGGTTTTGCTGACCTCTCAGGTGGATTTGGTAGATAGCTGAAGCATACAGATTTCAGAAGTTTAATTCTGTTCATGGCAACACTGTTCGTGGCAAAGTTTGGGAAATATTGAAAGATTACTAATGGATAAAGATAACAGTAGGCAATTAGTTGGACAAATGCATATGAAAAGTGGTGATAAATTCTTTATTTTCCTTGTAATGTTTAACTCTAAATAATATCTGCCTGTACTTCAGTGATCAGGGGTTTCTCCTGCAGCAACTTCCTGCCTAGGAAACTAAGAAAGCTACACTAAGGGGTTTATATTGTTAGGGCTCTCCTCTGACTTTTTACTCTGATAGTTCTGATAACTGGTTATTTGTTAAAGAATCCCTACTAAAATGTTCCTATTGAGTGATGTCTTAATGTGTTCTCTCTTTCCAAAGTATTTACATGTAAAGGCTGGACTTACTGAGGATACATTGCCTTGGTCCCAAGTGACAATCTTTTAAGGTAGTAAGTAATTCAACCATCAGTGTAGGCCAAAGGGAATTGAATATTGGTCCTGGAATTAGTACTTTTGGCCAAATTTATAAGACACTGTGTAGTGTGTATGTGTATGTATTTGTGTAATAGTTCCAGAGTTCCCTTGGGCTCTCTTTAGCCTCTTGTTCTCTGCACCATCCTCCTCTGTAAAAGGTGCCTTCTGGAAAGACTCGAATGCCAGTCATTTATAGCTTAATGCAAATTTAAGCACCAGTATTTCTCTCCAGTG
The DNA here is from genome assembly GCF_011800145.1 of Mirounga leonina. Classification (NCBI taxonomy): domain Eukaryota; kingdom Metazoa; phylum Chordata; class Mammalia; order Carnivora; family Phocidae; genus Mirounga; species Mirounga leonina. The sequence goes on from NW_023270418.1 coordinate 8,688,293, forward strand.
GCATCCGAATTCTAAGTCTAATTTAAAAACAGGAGGTTCTATCCACAGTGAAAGATGTTTTAGTCACTCTAATACAAGAAAGAAGGAAGTAAAATTCTGGCTCTCCAAAATATAATCTGTATTGGATTTAGTAGTATTCTCCCCCAAATTTATGCCTAGCCAAAACCTGTGAATGTAACCTTATTTTTAAATAGAACCTTTGTATATGTAATTAAGATGAGGTAATTACTGGATTAGGCTTTAATCCAATGACTAGTATCCTTACAAGAAGGGAAATTTGGACATAAACACAAAAGGAAGATGCCATGTGAAGACAGAGGCAAGGGATTAGAGTTGCTGTCAGAAGCTAAGGAATGCCAAGGATTGCTGGCAACTACCGGGAGCCTAGGAAGAGTCAAGTAAGGATGGTCTCCTAGAGCCTTCAGAATGAATATGACCTTGCCAATACCTTGATAACAGACTTCTAGCCTCCAGAGCTGTGAGACAATAAATTTCTGTTCTTTAAAGCCAGCCAGTTGGTGATAATTTGTTGTAACTGCCCTAGGAAACTAATTGTTTTCTCATCAGGTTGTTTGGATAATCTGTTAGTTTATTGCTTACTGTAGTAAGGAAGAACACTATCCTGATAGAGTTTTAGTAGCTTCTTTGAGCTGAGAGGGGAAAGTTATGAGGATATTTATTGGGATTTTTGAAGGTGAGTCTTTGAATGAGTGGGCTTGATTAGCATTGGGTAAAGATCATGTTATAATTGTTGAGGAATGGTGGGTAGCAAGGAAAGACATTTGAGCTGAGGGGTCAAAAGGTCTTCGAGTGTAAACTGTCATTTGAGCTTCAGATGAAGACTTGATATGTTATTAGGAAGTTCATAGAATGAAAAACAAAGTTCTTAGCAATTATTATCTTCCTGTCAAGAGATTCCTGGAACAGTAAATTAGGACAAGACCATGGAATAGTGGTCATGTTAATAGAGAGTGGTCTGTGAGTGTGGATGCTTTCTTTTCTCAGGTTCCAGAAATGAGTGGTCAGTGGCCTATTCTTAATGATCTCATATAAGCAGCAGTTGGGAGGGGCATTCCATCCTGGAGGCCATGATTTCATCAACTATTCTCTTAGGATGTTAGCTCACTAGATCATGCTTCTTGCCAGTTTTCAGGTGTAAGTACTTTGTTCTGGAGTGTTCAGATCTAGAAAAAGTAAAACACAACCATGTCTTATTTTGGGTAAGACTTTTTATTTTTTTATTATGTTAATCACCATACATTACATCATTAGTTTTTGATGTAGTGTTCCATGATTCATTGTTTGTAGTGCTCCATTCAGTACATGCCCTTTTTAATACCCATCACCAGGCTAACCCAACCCCCCACCCCCTCCCCTCTAGAACCCTCAGTTTGTTTCTCAGAGTCCATAGTCTCTCATAGTTCATCTTCCCCTCCAATTTCCCCCCCTTCATTTTTCCCTTCCTAGTATCTTTTTTTTTTTTTTTTTTTGACATACAATGTATTATTTGTTTCAGAGGTACAGGTCTGTGATTCAACAGTCTTACACAATAGAGGGCTATCTCTGAGCACTTTTCACTTGTCCCCTGTAAAGGGAAAATGGCCCTAAGAATCCAGTTTGAGTTTTATCACCTCTAGAATATGGCCCAGGCAGAAATACTTCCTCTTTCTTTTGTGTGCCTTTGACCCATGTAAGCACATTTTCTGTAGAGAATATGTATTAGAGTAAGCTAACTGCTGTAATAACCCGCAAATAACAATGGTGTTGGACAATAGATACTTCTTACTCAGGTAAACATTCACTGTGAGTACTTGGCAGACAGCCTGATGAGCAGGATTTCTAAGATGCACATTCCTTCCATCTTGCTGATTTGCCTTCCTTGAAGTTCTCTGAGTTCTATTTTTCATCGAGGGAGGAAATGAGAGAGCATATCACCTGTGGATGGTTTCCATGTACCAGTCTTAAAGTTACAAACATTAAACATCATTTCTTTCCATATTCCATTGGCAGGAACTTAGTCACATGACTATATTTAACTGTAAGGGAAGCTAGAAGGGTACCCTATGTTCCCAGAAGGAAAAGGAAATGGCTCTTGTGTGCATACAGCAGTCTGTCGCACATAACTTTTTATATCACATTATAATTAAAATATTATTTGCTGATCTTTCCCACTGTTCTGTGAGCTCTTTGAGGATGAGAGCTACATCATCTCATAATTGGGTCTCCTCAGAGCCTAGCAGCAAAATACTTGGTACAAAGTAGAAGTTACCTAATAAATATTAATAGAATGATGACAGTAGCCTTTAGACCAAAAAACTATTTGATATTTTTAGGGTATATAGGACTTACCTAGTACTTTCAAAATTCTTGCTGAATAAAAAAATTGACTAAGAAATAACTCATTTTCAGTGTGTATGCAGTTCACCCAACCAATACATTCTAAAGCACAAATTAAAGCCTCTTTTCTCTATGCTATCACACTGCTATTATTTGAGCCAGACCTACATGCATGCTGTTATTATGGGATTAATTTCCTCACTTAAGTTTTACTGGAAACTGTTTTACTGACTACTATTAAGGGTAACGTCAAACACTTTCGACTTGCTCCATTAAGCAAAGCAGCCATTGCTTTTAGCACTTTCCTTATGGTTCTTGATACATTATGTTTTTTTAAAAGTCTCATTCCAGTAAGACTGAGGTTTGCTCAGATGTTCACTTTAAATGACTGGTTTTGATCCATAAACACTGTCTAGGAATATTTACATGGGAAAACATTCCATACTTGCAGAAATCTATATTAAGCCTCTGAATAGGAATCTCATTTCTAATGAATTTTCAGATAATAAAAAAATGCCAAAGAGTATATATTTGTTATGTATTGTTCAATATTATAATAAATACAGTTTGCATTATAATTTTCAATAAAATCTCATTCTACCTCTGCTGCACTCAGTGTGGGTATATAAAGAGAAGGATATTACAGAGAAGAGAACAAGCCTTTGAAGTTTGACATTGTTGATTTTACTCTTAGCTTTGTTACTTGAGCTGTGTGATCTTGTATCTTAAACATTCCCCAGCCTCTGTTTCCTTCTGTGTAAAATGGGGATAAAAATGGTACCTCTTCCACAGTATGAATGTGAGAATTAGGAAGTTAATGGTATAATGCATATGAACACATATCCCACATCAAGAAGTGCTGAATAATTAATTTAAAATGTTTTTTATTAGTAAATTTATTGAGATCCTATTATGGCCCAGATACTATGCTAAATATTCTATGGACAATTGTGAACTCCTTTTGTCCTATCAACAATCTTGAGGCAACAAGAATATAAAGGAAATTGGGACTCCTAGTTAGTGGTGGGTTCAGGGTCTAAGACTTGTCACACTAGAGCTGCTGTTGTCATTGTCCCCAAAGTGTTTACAACCCAACTGGAGAGAAAAACAAAAACTCAGTGGCATGATAGTCAACGATGAAGTTCTTTCTGCATGTCAGGCATTTAAAAATCCTTCATACGCTATGTAATAAATGCTACCATTATCTCTATTTACAAATGAGGAAACCAAGGCAAAGCAAGTTTAAGTAATTTGCCCAAATACATATATATAATAAGTGTCCTTAAAAATCCTAAAGCTGGGATTTTAACCCAGGCAGTGTGGCTTAAAAGCCTGTGCTCACCATCAGGACACACAAGTGCTACAGCACAGATATGTCATTATGTACAGTATATTGCTAGAACAACAAGAGTTGTGTGCAGTCAGAACATATAACAATAGTTCAGATAAGGAATAGAGGCAGCACTTGTACTAGACCTTAAAAACAAAAAATCTGGATATATACAAAAGAGCAAGATACAGAGTTCAGGAAGGTGGACTAGCATGATCAAATAGGGAAGTTTGCAACATAAACACTTCCATTTTATTACAGTAAACAGAACTATCATTTGCTGATGAAAGTTTCTGAACACAGCAGCACTGACTTGGAAAGACAGAACTGTTCAACAAAGTATCCCCAGAGCTTTCAAGTTGGAGGTGGAATTGAGCAGGCTGATATTGAAAGAAAACATGGATGATTGACAGGTAGGGTTGACTCAATCTATTAGTTTCTTGAAATCCTTTCAAGGGTCATCATTAAATGACAAACTCATTGAACTTCACATGAGAATCCACAGGATAAAAAAAAAAAAAAAGAACTCCTATCAAAAAGTATATTGGGCAGAGGCCAAAGGAAACTGATAATGAAAATAGCAGTGCTCTTTAACAAACTTAAGGTTTTGAAATTGTTGTACAAAGTAAACTAGTTTATTAGCCCAGTGATCATTTTATGTCCTGAGCAATTAAACGGACAGTTGACTTTTATTTTCAACTTTGCCTTTAAGACTCCACTGAAGATGTTTTCTATCTCCACTTAATTCCTACTTTAGAAGGAAATTTACCATAGCTGTAGTTACCTCAGCAGTGTTCTCTTTCAGAACTATTTCTCAGTAGAAGTATCAGATGCTGAGTCTTAGACCAGTTTATATCTACTCTCTGATCTATCCTCACAGCTCTTTTCTCTGTCCAGAGTTCTTACCAGAAGAACATCTTAGTGATAATTCTCTTGAGTAATGAGTTAATTCTTCTTATATTCCTACAGCCAAAACACTAACCAGTAGAATAAATTCAACTTTTGAGAAATTAAAAACTAAGGAGCCTCCTCATCTGTTTCTGATTATGGTGGTAGCAGTGTCATAATTAGGGCATGTCAAGGCATGGTGAAAATAATCAACGTGACCATCATCCCCATTACTTGTCATCATGACACACACCACCACTGCCACCATCATCATCACTGTTCATTACAGGCTTCCTAATTAGTTGCAACTATAGTTGGGAGAATCTTTATAGACCCTTACTTTTTCACAAGCCTCACTATGAAAAAAATTATGATTATTTCCACTTAACAAGTGTGGAAAGGAGGCTTAGGTAACTCATGCAAAGTTCACATTTCCTGTTTGTAGGGAAGAAAAGCTGGGATTTTTTCCACTTCATGGAGGAGAAAATATGGTATTTTTACCAAGGTTTATCTTTCTGAATCTTGTTTTTCCTTTTTATTCTGCATTTTAGTTCCCTAGCCTCAATCTAGAACCCTGGTCCATGTGCCATGGAAGGGTATGTCTCGTAGCCATATATTAAACTATAATTCATCTGTGCTTCTGACATTTTAGTGTTGATAATGCTTTTTGAGGGAATAGTGTGTATGCATGAGTGTTGTCCTGTGTATTTTAGGTTATTTAGCAGCATCCCCGGCTTCTACCCACTAGATACCAGTAGTGCCCCAGTCATGGCAATCACAGATGTCTCCAGACATTGTGAAATGTCCCCCAGGAGGCAAACTCATCTTGGTTGAGAACCACTGAGTTAACACCTTAGAAAGTATTAGCTTCTTCTCAGGAATAGAAGAGTTATTTATCCCAGGGGTATTTCCAAATAACTGATTTCAGAACGATGGAAATTGCAAGCAATTCCAAAGACCAAAGGGAGGCTAATTTTAGGTGTGGCAAGTGCTGCTACTGCTGCTTCTTCCTTTAAAGATTCTATTTATTAGAGAGAGAGAGAGAGAAAGAGGGAGCAGAGAGGAAACATGAGCTGGGGGAGTGGCAGATGAAGAGGGAGAGGCAGACTCTCTGCTGTGTAGGGACCCTGATGAGGGGCTCTATCCCAGGACTCCAGGATCATGACCTGAGCTGAAGGCAGACACTTAACTGACTGAGCCATCCAGGCACCCTATCAAGTGCTTCTTCTTGATGCTCTTAAAAATAATTTGTTGTCTAAGCAGTCACAAGGTAAATGCTGATGCAGATATTAATAAAATGTAAAAGTGAAAAACACAATGGCTATCCAAATATTTAAGCTTGCTTAATATGGACTTCTTTCACTCAAAATCTTATTGAAATTGATCTCATTGAACTAATTCAATTTTGAAAAACATTTTAACTATTAATTATTACGGAAAACTAGAAAATCATCATACAATAAAAAAAAAAAAATCACCCATCCCTGGATGGCACAGTAGTTTAAGCATCTGACTCTTGGTTTTGGCTCAGGTCTGATCTCAGGGTTGTGAGGTTGAGCCCCATCTTGGGCTACACACACAGCACAGAGTCTGGTTTCTCTCTTCCTTTCCCTCTCCCCCACACTCTGTCTCTATCTCCACGTTTATCTCTCTTCAAAGAAGAAATAAATCTAAAAAAGTAATAATCACCATCTCCAAATAGCTATCATTTGCATTTTGGCCCATTTCCTTCTATGTAAGTTTTTTTGGTTTTCTTTGTATCATAATAGTACATTTTTCACATGGCTGTTATAATTCTCATTAAATGTTTAACATATTGCCTGGCACACAGTATGGACTCTATTTGTTCTTGCTATTTTATTGTTATCATCTTTGTAATTATATATTTTATGAAGAGTTTGCATCATGTGAATGTGTCATTATTTAACTTTCCTCCTATTTTATAGCATTTAGATTAGTTCAAAATAGGATAAATCACTTTTGAACTCCAAGCATAACTATTAAAGGAAGTTTATAAAATAATAGCTGCTTTATGGATACTTCTAGATTAAAAGGGGAAGTCTTTTTTCATAACCAGGCAATTAGTGAAACGATAACTTCTTGCACTACCATCTGTCCACTCCCCTCCAATTTGACCTTATGACAAAGATAATTGTTGAAATAGGTATTTGTTGATTAAGTTCAGGTAGGATGTGTTGTGCATTCAAACCTTTCTTTTGGAATGATCAGATTTCTTGTAGAGTTTGGGTGTTTTATGCTTTTGTTGTTGTTCAACTGCAGCAATCATAGGGAAACAAATAAAATGGTTGTTACTGACCAATTTCCACACAATGTGGAAAATGAGAATAGTTTCAGGAGGATATACACTTTGGAACTCAGTCAACAGCTTGGACATTTGGCAAGTGAGATGTGAAGTCATGTCCCCAAATCATCAGTTGATCGGCTCCGAGCTTACTGGGTTTTGATCACTAATGGCTGTGGTTCTGGAATGGTGTGTATTTGCCTAAGTTAATGGCAGATACAGTTGACCCTCGAACAATGCCAGGGTTGGGGAAACCAATACCCCATGAGGTCGAAAACCACGTATAACTTGTGACTACCCTAAAACTTAACCAGTAATAACCTAATATTGGCTGGAAGTCTTACCAATAGCATAAACAGTCAATTAGCACATATTTTGTATGTTATGTTTAAATATTGAATTATTACACTAAACTAAGCTAGAGAAAAATAGTTAAAACCATGAGAAGAGAAAATACATTTACAATACTGTACTGTATTTATTAAAAAAAAAATCCACACATAAATGGACCCATGCAGAGGCGCCTAGGTGGCTCAGTCGGATAAGCATCCCTATTCTTGATTTCAGCTCAGGTCATGAGATCCAGCCCTGCATCCATCTCCACACTGGGTGTGAAGCCTGCTTTTAAGATTCTCTCTCCCTCTACCACTGCCCTCCCCCTCCTCACACATGTGCACACATGTGATCTCTCTCTCTCAGAAATTGAATGAATGAATGGACCCATGTAGTTGAAACCCATGTTGTTCAACAGTCACCTGTATTTTCATTAAACTGTTTTTTTTAAATTTTTAGTATAGTTAACATACAGTGTTATATTAGTTTCAGGTGTATAATTTAGTGAATCAACAATTCTATGTTACTCAACACTCATTGTGATAAGTGTACTCTTAATAACCTTCAAATATTCCACCCAGCCCCCCACCCACCTCCCCACTGGTAACCATCTGTTTGTTCTCTGCAGTTGAGACAAACTGAAACACACTTATTTTTTTTCTTTGTCTTGTTTCTTAAATCCCACTTATGAGTGAAATCATATGGTATTTGTCTTTCTCTGACTGACATTTCATTTAGCATTATGCTATCTAGCACCATCCATATTGTTGCAAATGGTAAGATTATATTATTTTTAATGGCTGAGTAATATTCCATTGTGTGTGTCTATGTGTGCATATATATGTGTGTATACACACACACATCTTTATCCATTCTTCTGTTGATGGACACGGGCTTTTTCTGTAATTTGGCTATTGTAAATGATGCTGCAGTGAATGTGTGTATATCTTTTCAAATTAGTGTTTTCATATTCTTTGTGTAAATACCCAGTAGTGGAATTGATCAATCATATGGTAGTTCTACTTTTAATATTTGAGGAACCTCCAGTGTTTTCCACAGTGGCTGTAGCAGTTTGCAGTCCCACCACAGTGCACAAGTATTCCTTGTTTCATGCTTCTTTGCCAATATCTGTTATTTCTTGTGTTCTTTATTTTAACTCTTCTGACAGTTTTGAGGTTATATTTTATTGTGGTTTTGCATATTGTGCAAATTTCCCTGATGATCAGTAATGTTGAACATCTTTTTTAGAGAGAGAGTGCATTTAATGGGGGGTGGGGAGGCATGTGGGAGGAACAGACAGAGAGTGAATCCTAAGCAGACTCCACGCCCAGTTGGAGACCAACACAGGGCTTGATCTCATGGCCCTGATTTCATGACCTGAGCCAAAATCAAGGGTCAGATACTTAACTGACTGAGCCACTCAGGTGCTTCAGTAATGTGGAACATCTTTTCCTGTGTCTGTTGGTCATTTGTATCTCTTATATGGAGAACTGTCTGTTCATATTTTATTCCTACTTTTAATTTTACTTTTTATATACCAGGCGAGTACCTTAATCCTAACTTCTAACCCCCTAATCTTTAATACCTAACCCCTAACCCCTAACACCTAAACCTAACCCCCAACCCTGTCCCTAACCCTAATGCTAACCCACTGGAGAGGTCTTTGAACTGCAAAATACCAGGCACATACCCTAACACTACATCTAATCCTAACCCTACCCTAGATGTGAGAAAGTGACTTCCTGAAAACATGTTAAGTAAAGCTGAGATACAGCCTAGTTATTTTGGAGAAGACCCCAAACATTTAAGAATTGGTAGTATTTCTGAAAATGGGTATAAAGGTAGAGATAAAGACAGAAGGATCAATTGAATATTTATTTGAAGAGTATCTAGAGCCCCAAATCCCCTCCTTCCCTGAGCTACATAGATTCTTCCTATTTTTTAAATTTGATTATTATTATTTTTGGTGTTGAGTTGTAGGAGTTCCTTATATATTTTGGATACTAACCCTTTATTAGACATGTCAGTTGCAAATATCTTCTATTCAGGTTGTTTTTTAGTTTTGTTGTTTCATTTGTTGTACAGAAGTCTCAATAGTTTATTTTTGCTTTTTTTTTTCTTGCCTCAGGAAACATCTAGAAAAATGTTGCTATGGCCAATGTCAGAGAAATTACTGCCTGTGTTATCTCCTAGGATTCTTATGGTTTCAGGTCTCACATTTAGGCCCTTAATCCATTTGAAGTTTATTTTTGTGTATGGTGTAAGAAAGTGGTCCAGATTCATTCTTTTGCATGTAACTGTCCAGGTTTCCCAACAACATTTGTTGAAGAGACATTCTTTTTCCCTTTGGATATTCTTTGCTGCTTTGTCAAAGATTAATTGAACATATAATTATGGGTTTATTTCAGGGTTCTCTATTATGTTCTATTGATTTATGGGTCTGTTTTTGCGCCAGCACCATACTGTTTTGGTTACTACAACTTTGTGGTAAATCTTGATATCTGGAGTTGTGATACCTCCAGTTTTGTTTTTCTTTTTCAAGATTGCTTTGACTAATTGGGGTCTTTTGTGGTTCCATTTAGGATTGTCTTTTCTAGCTCTATGAAAAATGCTGGTGGTATTTTGATTGGGGTTGCATTAAATCTGTAGATTGCTTTAGGTAATATGGACATTTTAACAATATTCTTCCAATCCATGAGCATGGAATATCTTTCTATTTGTGTCTTCTTCAATTTCTTTCATCACTGTTTTATAGTTTTCAGAGTTTAAGTCTTTTACCTCGTGGGTTAAGTTTATTCCTAGGTATTACTTTTGATGCAATTGTAAATGGGATTATTTCCTTATTTTTTCTGTCATTTCATTATTACTGTATAGAAGTGCAACAGATTTCTGTATATTAGTTTTCCTCTGACCTTACTGAATTCATGTATCAGTTTCAGTCATATTTTGGCGGAACCTTTGGGTTTTCTGTATCATTAAATTGGTTTTTAAGATGATTTATGAATAGGAATTTTGAGTATAAAAAGCAGGCCATTGGGGTGGGGTCGTGCCTTCTCTGGATGTCAGGAAATTTGGACTTTTGACAATCTCTTCAGCAAACTTATAATGGGGCTTGGACTCTGTTTCTTTCTCTTTAACAATGAGAGTTGAATTAGATCACTTTTAAGTCCTCTTAAACATTTTCCCATTTTGATTTTTAAGTTTCATTTAATAAATGTATTCAATTCCTTGCTTATAGATTGATAGAAGTAGGTTATTGGTATGCAGTATGTTAAATCTGTCAGAAGAAAGATCACAGAATGCCCCAGTAAAGATCACTCAGCTTTTAAAGTAAGATTCAAGTGAGTCAAAGGATTTCAATCTATGAGACTGAGAGAAAGGACTGGACAGCAATGGTCGTCTACTTTGAGACACAGACACCAAATGCAAAAGTCACTTAATACAAAGACTATAAAGAATATATACTGGACAGTTGAATAAACCTGATGGTTTGAAGTCTCAAAAAGCTTCTTTCCACACAGATTGTATATTCAGTTGGAACAGTTTAAAGACTTGGAAATAGCAGAAACTAATGAGGCCACATTATATCTGCTCCTCAGACTAGGCTCCATAGATTGTCAGAAGACTGTGCTGGTAACTACAGACCTTGTATCTTAAACACATGATCAGGATATCACAAATATATGCTCATCCAGCCATTCTTTTTTTTTTTTAAATGTTACATATAACATATTAATTTCACGTACATGGTATAATGATTCAGTATTTGTATATATTGCAAGATAATCACCACAGTACAGTTAACATCTGATACATTACATAGTTACAAAACCATTTTTTTTTCTTATGATGGGGACTTTTAAGATCTACTCTCAAAAAATTTCAAATATTCAATACAGTATATTAACTATGCTCATCATGCTGTCCTGCTATTAACATTCATAAGCATTGCAGAAAAAAACCCCTCACATTTCCATTAATTTATGCATTAAAAATATCTATTGATGTCTGTTCTTTGCCAAACACTCTGTTGAACACTGGAGATGCCATAATGAGATCAACTTATTTGGCCTGAGTTGTCCCTGTCTTTGTGGATCTTAGACCCTGTTGAAAGAAGCAAATAATCATTTAAACAAATGAATGCTGAATTGCAAGTCTGAGAAGTGTTTCAAACAATACGTTACTGCAAAAACACAAAATGGGGAGATAAGAAAAGCTTTTACTTCTTTACCTGAACCAAACCAGAGGGACATCTTCAGAGATGTGATTTGCTTCAAATTACCTTGTGACTTCTTCCCCCTTCCCTTCACTCAAGCCTCAGAGATTTTTATGGGGTAAAATATGTGCAAGCATATATAATCCCTATGCTTTCTAAATGATTTGATCTAGTACTTTATTCTTTGGGATTTCCAACAAGTCAAAGGAATACAAAATGATGAGAACTGCAATATTGATTCTTAAACCAGCCTACATTTCATTTTACCATATAGTGGACAGTTTTAAATTTGACCATAATTTAAAACCGTAAGCATGTGTGGCTAAATGAATCTGGGCCACATCAAGCCTGAATACCGTATTTAGTCTACTTCAGATTTTTTTTTTTTTTAAAGATTTTATTTATTAGAGAGAGAGAGAGTACAAGCAGGGGTGAGGGGCCGAGGGAGAGGGAGAAGCAGACTCCCCGCCAAGCAGAGAGCCTGACCTGGGCTTGATGCCAGGACCCTGGGATCATGACCTGAGCCCAAGGCAGCTGCTTAACTGACTAAGCCACTCAGGCACCCCTACTTCAGACTTATTGATTGGTACCCCGTCCTTCAGAAAAACAGGGTAAGCTCCTCTAGTTTGTCTACTGGATTCATCCATTCATTTGACCAATATTTATGAAGTGCTTGCTTTTGCTGGATGTCAAGAGATTGCATAGATGCACAATGTACCCACCCTCAAGGAACTTAATGTCAAATGCTTTCAGGGCATAGTGACAAATTTCCCCAGTGGTTAATAAATAGATACTTGGTCAAAATAGTGATTTTTTTTTTTATAGTACATTATTTTGCCCAAGATTATAGCATGTTGCAGAATGACCATATCATCGCTTTTCCTAAACCTGAAGGTGCTCAAAAACTACTGGCGACTGAGTTTTCAATTTTTATTATAAAGAACACAAAGACAGTGAAATTAGTCTATTATTAAATGAACTCTTTACTGTTCCTCAAGTAGTTTGCAGTTTATTTTCACTCAACTGCTATTAATATGTCTGGGCAGGAAATTAACTTTTTACTTAATAGTTTTCTCACATATCACTTCATTATGACTGCTACAAAATGCCACCTAACTTTAGAATTTTGCACTAAAGGCTGGGTTTTGACCAAGATCAGTCAGTCAGTAATAGTAATAATAGCAAAGATATCAATAATAATAATTATATATTATATATACAGTTGAATATATATGCCAGATGCTACTTTAAATATTTTTCCATATGGTTTTTAATCTTCACAGGAAGTAACGTAGGAGGCCTAACTAACTTACCCAGTATCATGCAGCTTGTCAACTGTGATGCTAGACAACTGAAGTCTGTCAGATTCTGAAATCCATTCTAATTGCATTAGGAGTGCTAACTATGACCACCAGATAAGGGTGTTAAGAATTCTGACACTGCCCATCTGTACCTAGCCTGTGCATGGTAAAGCTGAGGGTTGAGGGTTGTCAGTTTATATATATCTATTTAAAGATAATCTATGAATAAAAGGTCTATATAGATATGTGGAAGTATATTTTTTTCATCAGTAATATATGTAATTGAGATTAGTCCATGTTTATATGACTGTTGAATTCATATTTTTAACATCCTACTGTATTCTATTGCACTTGTGTGTTATAATTCACTTAACCTATCTTCTATGAATACATATTGTTCCCTGTCCTTTTGTACCCTGAACAATAATGGAATAAATATTTTTCTGTATACTCCTCTTGCACGTTTTTTTTTTTTTTACTATATTCATAGGAATTATTCATAGAAATCAGGTGAAAAGATAAATGCATTTTAAAATGTGATAGTTATTGCCAAATTTAACATGCTGACAAAAGAATATGTGTGTGATTTCTCCACACTTCAACCAAAACTTTTTTTTTTTTTGTTTAAAAATAATTTCAAATTCATGGGTAAGTTGCAAAAGTAAAAATACAAAGAACATCTTACACCCTTTACCCATATTCACCGGTTAACAATTTACCTCATTTATTTGCTTCCTCATTCTCCCTCTTTCTGTGTTTGTATGTATGTGTACACACACAACCACACAAGTTTAAGGGAAGTTACATACCTTATGGCCTTTTACTCCTAAATACTTCAGTATTAATTTCCTAAGACTATGGATAGTCTATTACCATATAATTGATTCATTAAATATAATTTTGATTCATCTAATCAAAACTGTTACATATGGATAGGTGAAAAAAAACCTTTTTTTTTAATGAGTGAGTCTGAGTATTTTATATGCTTAAATTTCTATTGAGTTTTTTTTATGTTAATCACCATTCATTACATCATTAGTTTTTGATGTAGTGTTCCATGATTCATTCTTTGCATATAACACCAGTGCTCCATTCAGTATGTGCCCTCTTTAATACCCATCACCAGGCTAACCCATCCCCCCACCCCCCTCCCCTCTAAAACCCTCAGTTTGTTTCTCAGAGTCCATAGTCTCTCATGGTTTGTCTCCCCCTTCATTTCCCACACTTTATTTTTCCCTTCCTGCTATCTTTTTTTTTGTTTTTTTGACATATGATGTATTATTTCAGAGGTACAGGTCTGTGATTCAACAGTCTTACACAATTCACAGTGCTCACCATAGCACATACCCTCCCCAATGTCTATCATCCAGCCACCCCATCCCTGCCAGCCCCCACCACTCCAGCAACCCTCAGTTTGTTTCCTGAGATTAAGAATTCCTCATATCAGTGAGATCATATGATACATGTCTTTCTCTGATTGACTTATTTTGCTCAGCATAATACCATCCAGTTCCATCCACGTCATTACAAAAGCAAGATTTCATTCCTTTTGATGGCTGCATAATATTCCATTGTATGTATATAACACATCTTCTTTATCCATTCATCTGTCGACGGACATCTTGGCACTTTCCATAGTTTGGCTATTGTGGACATTGCTGCTATAAACATTGGGGTGCACGTACTCCTTCAGATCCCTACATTTGTATCTTTGGGGTAAATACCCAGTAGTGCAATTGCTGGGTCGTCTGGTAGCTCTATTTTCCACTTTTTAAGGAGCCTCCATACTGTTTTCCAGAGTGGCTGCACCAGCTTGCATTCCCACCAACAGTGTGGGAGGGTTCCCCTTTCTCCACAGTCCCGCCAACATCTGTTGTTTACTGACTTGTTAATTTTAGCCATTCTGACTGGTGTGAGGTGGTATCTCATTGAGGTTTTGATTTGGATTTCCTTGATGCCGAGCGATGTGGAGCACTTTTTCATGTGTCTGTTGGCCTTCTGGATGTCTTCTTTGGAAAAATGTCTGTTCATGTTTTCTGCCCATTTCTTGATTGGATTATTTGTTCTTTGGGTGTTGAGCTTGATAAGTTCTTTATAAATTTTGGATACTAGCCCTTTATCGGTTATGTCATTTGCAAATATCTTCTCCCATTCTGTCGGTTGTCTTTTGGTTTTGTTGACTGTTTGCTTTGCTTTGCAAAAGCTTTTTATCTTGATGAAGTCCCAGTAGTTCATTTTTGCCTGTGCTTCCCTTGCCTTTGGCGGTGTTTCTAGGAAGAAGTTGCTGCGGCTGAGGTTGAAGAGGTTGTTGCCTGGGTTCTCCTTTAGGATTTTGATGGACTCCTGTCTCACATTGAGGTCTTTCATCCATTTGGAGTCTATTTTTGTGTGTGGTGTAAGGAAATGGTCCAGTTTCAATCTTCTGCATGTGGCTATCCAATTTTCCCAACACCATTTGTTGAAGAGACTGTCTTTGTTCCACTGGACATTCTTTCCTGCTTTGTCAAAGATGAGTTGACCATAGAGTTGAGGGTCCATTTCTGGGCTCTCTATTCTGTTACATTGATCTATGTGTCTGTTTTTGTGCCAGTACCATACTGTCTTGATGATTATAGCTTTGTAATAGAGTTTGAAGTCCGGAATTATGATGCCACCAGCTTTGCTTTTCTTTTTCAACATTCCTCTGGCTATTTGGGGTCTTTTCTGGTTCCATACAAATTTTAGGATGATTTGTTCCATTTCTTTGAAAAAAGTGGATGGTATTTTGATGGGGATTGCATTGAATGTGTAGATTGCTCTAGGTAGCATTGACATCTTCACAGTATTTGTTCTTCCAATCCATGAGCATGGAACATTTTTCCATTTCTTTGTGTCTTCCTCAATTTCTTTCATGAGTATTTTATAGTTTTCTGAGGACAGATTCTTTGTCTCTTTGTTTAGATTTATTCCTAGGTATCTTATCATTTTGGGTGCAATTGTAAATGGGATTGACTCCTTAATTGCTCTTTCTTCTGTCTTGATGGTGGTGTATAGGAATGCCACTGATTTCTGTGCATTGATTTTCTATCCTGCCACTTTACTGAATTCCTGTATGAGTTCTAGCAGTTTTGGGGTGGAGTCTTTTGGGTTTTCCACATAAAATATATCATCTGCAAAGAGTGAGAGTTTGACTTCTTCTTTGCTGATTTGCATGCCTTTTATTTCTTCTTGTCTGATTGCTGTGGCTAGGACTTCTAATACTATGTTGAATAGCAGTGGTGATAGTGGACATCCTTGCTGTGTTCCTGACTTTAGGGGAAAAGCTCTCAGTTTTTCCCCATTGAGAATGATATTTGCTGTGGGTTTTTCATAGATGGCTTTTATGATATTGAGGTATGTACCCTCTATGCCTATACTCTGAAGAGTTTTGATCAAGAAAGGATGCTGAACTTTGTCAAATGCTTTTTCTGCATCTATTGAGAGGATCATATGATTCTTGTTCTTTCTTTTGTTAATGTATTGTATCACATTGATTGATTTGTGGATGTTGAACCAACCTTGTGGCCCAGGGATAAATCCCACCTGGTTGTGGTGAATAATCCTTTTAATGTACTGTTGGATCCTATTGGCTAGTATTTTGGTGAGAATTTTTGCATCCATGTTCATCAGGGATATTGGTCTGTAATTCTTTTTGATGGGGTCTTTGTCTGGTTTGGGGATCCAGGTAATGTTGGCCTCATAAAACGAATTTGGAAGTTTTCCTTCCATTTCTATTTTTGGAACAGTTTCAGAAGAATAGGTATTAATTCTTCTTTAAATGTTTGGTAGAATTCCCCTTGGAAGCCATCTGGCCTTGGGCTTTTGTTTTTTGGGAGATTTTTGATGACTGCTTCAGTTTCCTTAGTGGTTATAGGTATGTTCAGGTTTTCTATTTCTTCCTGGTTCAGTTTTGGTAGTTGATCCATCTCTAGGAATGCATCCATTTCTTCCAGATTATCTAATTTGCTTGCATAGAGTTGCTCATAATATGTTCTTATAACTGTTTGTATTTCTTTGGTGTTGGTTGTGATCTCTCCTCTTTCATTCATGATTTTATTTATTTGGGTCTTTTCTCTTTTCTTTTTGATAAGTCAGGCCAGGGGTCTATCAATCTTGTTAATTCTTTCAAAGAACCAACTCCTAGTTTTGTTGATCTGTTCTATTGTTTTTTTTTTTGGTTTCTATTTCATTGATTTCTGCTCTGACCTTTATTATTTCTCTTCTCCTGCTGGGTTTAGGCTTTATTTGCTGTTCTTCTTCCAGTTTCTTTAGGTGTAGGGTTAGGTTGTGTATTTGAGACCTTTGTTGTTTCTTGAGAAAGGCTTCTATTGCTATATACTTTCCTCTTAGAACCGCCTTTGCTGCATCCCAAAAAAGTTGAACAGTTGTGTTTTCATTTTCATTTGTTTCCATGAATTTCTTTAATTCTTGTATTTCCTGGTTGACCCATTCATTCTTTAGTAGGATCCTCTTTAGCCTCCATGTATTTGAGTTCTTTCTGACTTTCCTCTTGTGATTGAGTTCTAGTTTCAAAGCATTGTGGTCTGAAACTGCAGGAATGATCCCAGTCTTTTGGTACTGGTTGAGACCTGATTTGTGACCTAGGATGTGATCTATTCTGGAGAATGTTCCATGGGCACTGGAGAAGAATGTGTATTCTGTTGCTTTGGGATGGAATGTACTGAATAGATCTGTGAAGTCCATTTGGTCCAGTGTGTCATTTAAAGTCTTTATTTCCTTGTTGATCTTTGGCATAGATGATCTGTCCATTTCAATGAGGGGGGTGTTAAAGTCCCCCACTATTATTCTATTGTTGTTGATGTATTTCTTTGCTTTTGTTATTAATTGGCTTATATAATTGGCTGCTCCCATGTTAGGGGCATAGATATTTACAATTGTTAGATATTGTTGGATAGACCCTTTAAATAGGATATAGTGTCCTTCCTCATCTCTTACTTTAGTCTTTCGTTTAAAATCTAATTTGTCTGATATAAGGATTGCCACCCCAGCTTTCTTTTGATGTCCATTAGCATGGTAAATGGTTTTCTACACCTCACTTTCAATCTAGGGGTGTCTCTGGGTCTAAAATGAGTCTCTTGCAGACAGCATATTGATGGGTTTTGTTTTTTATCCAATCTGATAGCCTGTGTCTTTTGATTGGGGCATTTAGCCCATTTACATTCAGGGTAACTATTGAAAGATATGAATTTAGTGCCATTGTATTGTCTGTAAGGGTACTGTCACTGTATATTGTGTCTGTTCCTTTCTGGTCTATGTTACTTTTAGGCTCTCTCTTTGCTTAGAGGTCCCCTTTCAATATTTCTTGTAGGGCTGGTTTCGTGTTTGCAAATTCCTTTAGTTTTTGTTTGTCCTGGAAGCTTTTTATCTCTCCTTCTATTTTCAATGACAGCCTAGCTGGATATAGTATTCTTGGCTGCATATTTTTCTCATTTAGTGTTCTGAATATATCCTGCCAGTCCTTTCTGGCCTGCCAGGTCTGTGTGGATAGATCTGTTGCCAATCTAATGTTTCTACCATTGTAAGTTACAGATCTCTTCTCCTGAGCTGCTTTCAGGATTTTCTCTTTGTCTCTGAGACTCGTAAGTTTTACTATTAGATGTCAGGGTGTTGACCTATTTTTATTGATTCTGAGGGGGGTTCTCTGTGCCTCCTGGATTTTGATGCCTGTTTCCTTCCCCAAATTAGGGAATTTCTCTGCTATAATTTGCTCCGGTATACCTTCTGCCACATTCTCTCTTATTCATCTGGGATCTCAATTATTCTAATATTGTTTCTTCCTATGGTATCACTTATCTCTGGAATTCTGCCCTCACCATCCAGTAGTTGTTTATCTCTCTTTTTCTCAGCTTCTCTGTTCTCCATCATTTGGTCTTTTATATTGCTGATTCTCTCTTCTTCCTCATTTATCCTAGCAGTTAGAGCCTCCCTTTTTTATTGCACCTCATTATTAACCTTTTTGATTTCGGCTTGGTTAGATTTTAGTTTTTATTTCTACAGAAAGTGTTTCTTTAATATCTTCCATGCTTTTTTTAAGACCAGCTAGTATCTTTAAAATCATCATTCTGAACTCTAGTTCCGACATCTTACTAATGTCTGTATTGATTAGGTCTCTGGCAGTTGGTACTGCCTCTTGTTCTTTTTTTCCAGGTGATTTTTTCCATCTTGTCATTTTGTCCAGAGGAGAATGGATGAATGAGAGAAGAAAATGCTAACAGGGTAACAACGACCCCAGAAAAATATACACTAAACAAATCAGAAGAGACCTGAAACCAGGGAAAAGAAAGGGAAAGAAAGAAAACGAAAAAAAAAAAAAAAGAAAAAAAGATAAAAACAAACAAAACAGAGTATGATCAAATATGATCAGGCTGGTGCATAGATCAGTACCACACACTAGAGTTTGGGCATATTTTGGTCCATTAGAAGAAAGTGCCTCCCAAAATTTTAAAGAAAGAAAAACTTACATATGTACAAAAATAAGGGTAAATACAATGAAGGGATGGATTATGACTGTAAAGATGAAAATTATAAAGGATTTTATAAAAGGAATTGATAAGAGAAGTTGAAAAAAGAAAGGATTTAAATAAAAAATAAAGGGAGAGAATGTGATTAGGCAGGAGACTAGAACAAAGCCATACACTAGAGATTTAGGATATATTTTGGTCTGTTAGAAGAAACTATATCCCAAAATTTTAAAGAGAGAACAACTTATGTATATATACCAAAAATAAGGTTAACTACTATGAAGCGATAGAATATGACTTTAAAAATGAAAAAAAAAAATTTTAAAAAAGGAATTGATAAGATGTTGGTTGAAAAACGGGGAAAAAAAACAAAAGAAAATTTAAAAAATTAACTTTGAAAGACTAAAGAATCATGGGGAAAAATCCATGAATTATGTGCAGTATTCCCCTAGCACTGGAGTTCTGCTGTTCTCATTGATCGGTAAACTTGGTCTTTGCCGGCTGTTCTTGCTGATCTTCTGGGGGAGGGCCCTGTTGCCGTGGTTCCCAAATATCTTTGCTGGAGGCAGAATTGCCCCGCCCTTGCCGGTCCGGGCTAAGTAATCTGCTCCAGTTTGCTCTCGGGAGCTTTTGTTCCCTGCAAGCTTTTGGCACACCTTTGGAGGACGAGAGTGAAAATGGTGGCCTCCCAGTCTCTGCCCAGGAGGAGCCAAGAACTTGGGTCCTGCTCCTCAGTGAGCCCCCAGAGAAAAGCAGTCAGTCACTCCTGTCTCCCCAGTCTCCAGCCACACTCTGTGCTCACCCGGCCTGTGACTGAGCATTTGTATCTCTGGGACAAGACCCGTTTCGAGTCTCTGAATGCAGCAGATCCCTGCAGTGCGCTCCCACACCGCTCCTCCCAGAGGAGGAAGGTGAGTCTCCCCAGATCTGCCACTTGTTGGGTCCCTGCTGAAGGAACAGTGGCCCGACTGTGCCGTGGATCACAGTTTATGGCAACCCCGAGCTGAGAACCTGCTCCTCAGCTCCATCTCTGTAGTTGGCTTCCCCACTCCAATACCTGGGAGCTCTGCTGCACTCAGGCACCTGGTTTTTCTGTGTCCCTGAGGGTCCTGAGACCACACACTCCCAACTAGGGTTCCACCCCTCGTTTAGCCGCTGCAGCAATGTCCCTCAGCAGAGCTGACTTCTAAAATTTCCGATTTTGTGCTCCGGGACTCTATCACTTGCCAGAAGCGGCTGACAGAGGCCCCCTCCCCCACCGTCTATCCTCCCGAATATCATCTCGGATTCACTTATCCACACGTCCTACCTTCCAGAAAGTGGTCGTTTTTCTGTTCAGAGAGTTGCTGCTCTTCTTTTCTTCGATCTCCTGTTGAGTTTGTAGGTGTTCAGAATGGTTTGATCCCTATGTAGCTGAATTCCTGGGACCAGACGAAATTTAGGTCTCCTACTCCTCCACCATCTTGCTCCTCTCTGTTGAATTTTATGTTCATATCTTTTGCCCCTCTTCTGCATTGATTTGCATATGCTCTTTATATATTTGTGGCAAATATCATGGCAAGCATTTTCTCCCATTTTGTAATTTGTATTTTGAATCAGTTTATGGTGCTATTTGCTTTATAGAAAATATTTTTCTGGAGCGCCTGGGTGGCTTACTCGTTAAGCGTCTGCCTTCGGCTCAGGTCATGATCCCAGGGTCCTGGGATCGATCCCTACATCGGGCTTCCTGCTCGGTGGAAAGCCTGCTTCTCCCTCTCCCACTCCCCCTGCTTGTGTTCCTTCTCTTGCTGTATCTCTCTCTGTCAAATAAATAAATAAAATCTTAAAAAAAAAAAAAAAAGAAATTATTACTTTTTCAAAAAAATAAACCTTCTGGATGCCTGGGTGGCTCACTCTTGGTTGTGTCCAACTCTTGATTTCAGCTCAGGTCTCAATCTCATGGTCTTCAGTTCAAGTCCTACGTTGGGCTCCATGTTGGGTGTGGAGCCTACATAAAAAAAATAAAATAAAAATAAACAAACAAAACAAACAAACCTTGAGTTTTAGAGCAGTTTTAAGTTCACAACAAAATTAAAAGTATAGAGATTTTCCATATGGTCCATGCATCTATGAATGCACAGTCTTCTTCATTATATCAACATCCCCATTCAGAGTGGTACAGTTGTTAAAATTGGTAAATCTACAATGATATATCATTTTCACCCAGTGTCAGTCAATTGTTTATATTAAAATTCACTCCTGGTGTTGTACATTATATGAGTTTAGATAAATTTATAATATATACTCACCATTATAATATCATATGGAGTATTTCTGCTACCCTAAAAATCCTCATGCTCCACCTATTTATTCCTCCCTCCCTGCTAATCACTGTCAAAACCATGGTTCTTTTTATCCATTGTTTTGCCTTTTTAGAATTGGCTTTTCAGATTGGCTTCTTAGCAATATGCATTTAAAATTTCTCTGCATCTTTTCATGACTTCATAGCTCATTTGTTTTTAGCATTGAATAATATTCCATTGTCTAGATATACACTGTCTATCCATCTACTGAAGGGCATGTTGGTTACTTCCAAGTTTTGGTAATTATGAATAAAGTTACTATAAACACATATGTGGAGGTTTTTATGTCTACATAAGTTTTCAAATCCTTTGGGTAAATATCAAGAAGGTGCAATCACCGGATCATATGGTAAAAGTAGGTTGAGTTTTTTTTTTACAAAATCACCAGTCTATCTTCCAAAGTGGCTTTATCATTTTGTATTCCCACCAGCAATTAATGAAAATTCCTATTGCTCCTCATCCTCACCAGCATTTGGTACTGTCATGTGTTCTGGATTTTAGGCATTCTAATACATGTATAGTGGTATTTCATGGTTGTTTTTATTTATATTTCCCTGACATATGGAGCATCTTTTCATATACTTATTATCTCTGTATCTTCTTTGGTCATATGTTTGCAAAATTTTTATTTGAGCCAAATTTATCATTTTAATAATTTCTGTGTCCTATGTTTTAAACAAAGAATCTACTATGGGTGTATAATTTAAATACTCACATATTTTTTCTTTATACTTTATGGTTTCATTCTATATACTCAAATATTTGATACATCTGGACATTATTTAAATGGCAGAGATGACCTAAGAATCCAAGTTCATTTTTTCCAGATGGCTACACAGTTGTTTCCACACTATTTTTTAAAAATTGCTCATTTGACTTGATTTAAATTGCTACATTTACCATATATACTAAATTCCCATAAGTGCTTGGATCTCCCCAGACTCTTGCTTATTCCATTTATCTGCCTCTGTTCATGCACTAAGTCCAAATATTTATGTGACTGCAATTTTATACTATGTTTTGTTTTGGTAAAGGAAGTATTCTCTAATTACCCCTCTTTTCAGAATTTACAGGCTCTTTGTGGCAAGCTTTTTATGCAAATGAGATTTAAAACAATAGTATCTATTTCCAATATTAGCCATATTAGAGTACATGTAACTTGTAATTGAGGGAATTTTTGCAATTAATTAACCATGTTTTTAGGGCACCTGGGTGGCTCTGTCAGTTAACCATCTGCCTTTGGTTCAGGTCATGATCCCAGAGCCCTGGGATCCAGCCCCATGTTGGGCTTCCTGCTCAGGGGGAGTCTGCTTTCCCCTCTGCCTGCCCCCCTCTCTTTCCCCTCTCTGTTCTCACACTCTCTCATGAATAAATTCTTTAAAAAATTTACCACTTTTTCTTTCCATATATTAAGTTCTTTGTATATGTTAAAGGCACTATTTTATTAAGAATATAGTATTTATTTTTAAAGATTATATTTATTTGAGAGAGAAAGAGAGAGAATATGAGGGGGGGAGGATCAGAGGGAGAAGCAGACTCCCTGCTGAGCAGGGAGCCTGATGTGGGACTCGATCCCGGGACTTCAGGATCATGACCTGAGCCGAAGGCAGTTGCTTAACCAGCTGAGCCACCCAGGTGTCCCAAGAATATAGTATTTCGTACACTTTTTAACAAATTTCCTATCTTCCTTTATGACCTCAGTATCCTCACATTTAATCTCTACCCACAACATAACTATTCAAATATAGTGTATGCGTATCTGTATCATTTATACTCACTCATACTTAATATCCACATGAATTTTTCTCTTTTGATCAATATTCAGTGATGCTCATTTCTTCTTTTCTGAATACTATCTCAGTCTTCAAAACATTTTGGAAATCTCTCATCTGCTTTGGTTTAAATTCATTCTTTGTGCAATACTGTATGGTGCAGAAAACCACAAGCTAGTGATTCTTCTGTTGATGGGCAGTCTGTTTCCAGTTCTTGGCCTCTATGAGAAAGGTTGAAAAAACATCTTTATCCATATGCTTTTATTGTCTTTATAAGCTGGTATTCTTCTCTCTGGGGGTAGATGACCATAAGAGTTATTTTTGGGTGGATATTACTAAATTGCCTTCCAAAGGACTGTAGTACTTCATTATCAGTAACAATATGAGATTATTTGCCATCAGACTCTAGAATTTAGGTAATATGTCACTGTCACTTAAGTCTGCATTTCACTATTAGAGTTACTGAGAACATTTTTATATATATGCTCATTTGGATTTACTCTTCTGTGAATTATCTATTCTTATAATTTGCACTTTTTAATATTTTGTTTTCAATTTGTAAGAGCTATTGTACACTATAAAAATTAACTTGTGGTCTGTCATCTACATTATGTATTTTTTAGAACAATTATTTTTCTTTTAAATTTTATTGACATCCTTTTTCATCCAAAAGTTTTAATCTGTTTATTCTATCTTCTTTCATGTCATTTAGACTTCAATCAGGAAAATTTTCCTGATTCCTAGATAGTATAGTTTCTCAGAGTTTTTTTTTTTGTAAATCTTTTAGGTTTTATTGTTGTTGAAATTTATTTTATGATATTATGGGTTATTTTTCTTTTCTTCCAAATTGTTAGTTTTGCCCAAACTATTTTTGAAACAGTCTGTATTTTACCTACTGAATTAAACTTTATATTTGTCATTTATTAACATTAATAAAGACATCTAATTCTGGGTTCATAATTTATTTCAAAAATTCTGGTGCTTAACTGCAAAGTAGTAGTATATTGATTTTATTTCAATGGTCTTATTATAGATTTCCTCAATTGAGGTTCTGCAAAATGTTGCTAGGTTTCCATGAGAGATCATAATTAGTGAAATAGTTGTTACTTAAATTTTGGATGCTTTGCAATGCTAATCTTGCTAGTAGTGAATATTGACTGAACAGTACCATTAGAATTTTTATTACAAGTATATCAGCCTTGTATAGTAGTACATGTAGGAAGGGCCATTTCTTTTTGTTCAATCTATTCTGTTTCTGACACAAGATAGGGGGACTGCTGATTACTAATGGCTGTTATATCAGGGAAGGGTAGAACAATATGGTGACAATGCCAGGTTCTCCATCTCACGTCTCTCAAACTTCCCTTGTATGCTGCTGACCAACTTGTGGGATTGAAGGAACTCTGTCATTATAACAAAATTTGAGAGAAATGTTCAATGTAAAAAAGGAATTCTTACTTACCATGAC
This sequence comes from Mirounga leonina, assembly GCF_011800145.1. Lineage (NCBI taxonomy): Eukaryota > Metazoa > Chordata > Mammalia > Carnivora > Phocidae > Mirounga > Mirounga leonina. The sequence goes on from NW_023270418.1 coordinate 8,713,082, forward strand.
GTAGTTACCCCTCTGTATTTTGCCATTGTAAGCCTGGCAGCAAAATGAGGATTGTATTGTATTGTGAAGTTTTATTTTACTTCAATTTTATCATTTAGCATGGCCTTCTATTTTCTATTTTCTTAGCCTTTGTGTTTTAAAACATGGCTGGCTACCCAACATAGTGACCTTTAAAGATAAGGTAAGACACGGGACGCCTGGGTGGCTCAGTTCGTTAAGCGACTGCCTTCGGCTCAGGTCATGATCCTGGAGTCCCTGGATTGAGTCCCGCATCGGGCTCCCTGCTCGGCAGGGAGCCTGCTTCTGCCTCTGACCCTCCCCCCTCTCATGTGCTCTCTCTCTGTCTCAAATAAATAAATAAAAATCTTAAAAAAAAAAAAAAAAGATAAGGTAAGTCATGGAAGAAGATTTTAGCCAAGGGCAATTCTGATAGATGAATGATGAAGAATCACCACTTACAAGTGCAACAAAGGCTCCAACAAAACTTAAAAATCACTTATGTACAACTCACAGCCATCAGATAGATAAAGCTGCTGGCTATCTTACATAACTATTATATTCTCAAAACAGAGTAAAGTTGTGTTTTTAAAAAGTCCTGTCAAAAGCCTCAGGAATCAAGTTATATAGTGACTGAATGTATTGTCTTATGTACAACTCACAGCCATCAGATAAAGCTGCTGGCTATCTTACATAACTATTATATTCTCAAAACAGTAAAGTTGTGTTTTTAAAAAGTCCTGTCAAAAGCCTCAGGAATCAAGTTATATAGTGACTGAATGTATTGCTCAGAAAAGGAAAAGTCCTACAGCTAGTGAGAAACTAATAATGTCAGCATGTGAAATTATAGTAAGTGAAATGTTTAGACAAGATAGAGTATGAGAAATTGAAGGCTCCAGTCTCAGAACAGTACAGTAAGCTGACATATTGATGACATGTCACATCATACTGAAGAGGTTTCGTGTAACATACTGAAAACAACAGTTTCTCTGTAGATTGATGAGTCAACAGACTTCACCAATAAATGTCATGATGTAGCATTATAAGATTTGTAAATGATGGTGAAATTTAAGAAAAAAAAATTGCTGCTGCAAAGAATTACCTACAACCAACAAGTGCCAGGATAAATGTAACTCTTTGTCTACATATCTAGAAACAAAAGTTTTATCTTTGAGGAATTGAGATGTTGCCCTATATCAATTGTTGACTCTATGAAAGGTTTTGCCTCTCTTGTAAAAATAAAACAAAAACTGATGTCATCACAACACACTACTCTCTTCAGAGAAATGCTGGTATCGGGACCTGTAACAGAGGAAAGAAAGAAATTCTGGTTAATGTCACAAGAGAAATTCTCCTGAAAATTAATCTTAACATCATAATGCAGAGTAGCTTCAGTATAGAAAGCTATATCCAGAATATCCATATCAAATTTGTTAAATTAAAACCAGTATGGAATCTGGGAATAGATTTCAGTATTATCCAGTTGGAGAAAAGTGGTGACATCAATGATGAATATATTTTTTAGACATTCAGATTTTGAAACTATAAAGATCAATTCTGGATCTAGAAGATGTAAAGATTTAATTCCTATTAATCATTTTCTTTTAGAAATTTTAGGTTTTGTCTCATTATCAGCATAATCCTCGAACTTTGGGCTGAGACTTGTAGATACTTTGAAGTATAGGTCTTTTTTTTTTTTTTTTTTTTTTTGGTACAGAGAGCAGTGTCATGTGACTTGTTTATACTCACCTGTGTTCTGAGGCTAAGTTCTGTGCTATGCAGGGATGCCACCTCATTACTGACTTCCTGACTTTAGACCTCCCCTGTTCCCTTAGCAGAAATGTTGAGTCATTCTCCTGAGAGGTTCCTTGGAACAGTCTTATTTTTTTTTTCTTTTTAAGTTTGTTATTTTATATTTTCAATAAAGTAAACTTTTTCTTGATCTGTCCATTTGGAAAATACAGAGGTAAATAGGAATAGTCAAAGTTTTTTCCCAGTGTTCAGCCTTAAGTTAGCCTTGGAGTTCATGAAGTTTGAGAGACAAAGCCTGCATTATCCTCTTGCCTTAAAGTCATCAAAAATAAGATAAGACTTCTTACAGATCATTTTTAAAAAGTTTTTTTTTTTTAAAAATCAGATTTACTGAGGTATAATTCACATAAAGTAAATATTTGCCATATATGTGTGTTTGAGTTTGACACGTATATACTTCCATATGACCACTACTTTAACAAAGAAATTTTTTTTTCATGGCCCATTAGAGTTAAGATCTTCCTTCAACCTTGTCCTTTGTCAGTCTCTGCTTGATTTTTGTGCCTATAGTTTGCCTGTTCTAGAATGTCATATAAATTGAATCATAGCTAAGTAGCCTTTTGACTCTAACTTTTTCAAATAGCATAATGTATTTGAGATTCAACTACGTTGCTGAATATATTTGTAGTTTATTCCTTGGTATTGGTAGGCAGTACTTCTTTGTAAGATGGTGCCATAATTTGTTAATCTATTCACCCATTGATGAATATTTATTTGGCTTTTTCTAGGTTTTCGTGAATATGAATAAATCTATAAATATTCATGTACAGACTTTGAGTAAACATATGTTTTTATTTATCTCATATAAATAACAGGATTGCTGGGTTGTATGGAAATTGTATGTTTAACTTTTAAGAAACTGCTAAATTGTGGGATGCCTGGGTGGCTCAGTCAGTTAAACGCCTGACTCTTGATTTCAGCTTAGGTCATGATCCTCTGTGTCCTGGGAGATCAAGCCCCATGTCAGCCTTCCCCCTCAGCGGGGCCTCTGCTTGAGAATTCTCCCCCTCTCCCTCTGCCCCTCCCCTCACTTGCACTCTCTTTCTCTCTCTAAAATAAATCTTTAAAAACAAAAAAACTGCTCAATTGTGTCTCAGAGTGACCATATTATTTTGTATTCCCACCAGTAATGTATCAGAGTGCTAGTTGCTCCATATCCATTCCAGTATTGTTTATTTTCTCTTGTGTTTGTTTATTTGTGTATCTTTTTTTGGTATACATCTTTTGCCCATTTCTTAGGTCATTAGTTTTGTTATAATTGAGTTGTAAGGATTTTTGACATGTCCTTGATAAAAGTCCTTTGTTGGATATAGATTGTGCCATTATCTTCTTATATCCTGCTCTTTGTCTTTTCATTTTAACTACATCTTTCAAAGTACAGAAGTTTTAATTTTTTTTTTAATTTTTTTATTCTTATGTTAATCCCCATACATTACATCATTAGTTTTAGATGTAGTGTTCCATGATTCATTGTTTGTGCATAACACCCAGTGCTCCATGCAGAACGTGCCCTCCTCAATACCCATCACCAGGCTAACCCATCCTCCCACCCCCCTCCCCTCTAGAACCCTCAGTTTGTTTTTCAGAGTCCATCGTCTCTCATGGTTCGTCTACCCCTCCGATTTCCCCCCCTTCATTCTTCCCCTCCTGCTACCTTCTTCTTCTTTTTTTTTTTCTTAGCATATATTACATTATTTGTTTCAGAGGTACAGATCTGAGATTCAACAGTCTTGCACAATTCACAGCGCTTACCAGAGCACATACCCTCCCCAGTGTCTATTACCCAGTCACCCCCTCCCTCCCACCCCAACCCCCACTCCAGCACCCTCAGTTTGTTTCCTGAGATTAAGAATTCCTCCTATCAGTGAGGTCATATGATACATGTCTTTCTCTGTTTGACTTATTTTGCTCAACATAATACCCTCCAGTTCCATCCACGTCGTTGCAAATGGCAAGATCTCATTCCTTTTGATGGCTGCATAATATTCCATTGTATATATATACCACATCTTTATCCATTCATCTGTCGATGGACATCTTGGCTTTTTCCACAGTTTGGCTATTGTGGACATTGCTGCTATAAACATTGGGGTACCCTTTCGGATCCCTACTTTTGTATCTTTGGGGTAAATATCCAGTAGTGCAATTGCTGGATCATATGGTAGCTCTATTTTCAACTTTTTGAGGAACCTCCATACTGTTTTCCAGAGTGGCTGCACCAGCTTGCATTCCCACTAACAGTGTAGGAGGGTTCCCCTTTCTCCGCATCCCCGCCAACATCTGTCGTTTCCTGACTTGTTATTAGCCATTCTGACTGGTGTGAGGTGGTATCTCATGGAGGTTTTGATTTGGATTTCCCTGATGCCGAGCGATGTTGAGCACTTTTTCATGTGTCTGTTGGCCATTTGGATGTCTTCTTTGGAAAAATGTCTGTTCATGTCTTCTGCCCATTTCTTGATTGGATTCTTTGTTCTTTGGGTGTTGAGTTTGATGAGTTCTTTATAGATTTTGGATACTAGCCCTTTATCTGATATGTCATTTGCAAATATCTTCTCCCATTCTCTCAGTTGTCTTTTGGTTTTGTTAACTGTTTCCTTTGCTTTGCAAAAGCTTTTTATCTTGATGAAGTCCCAATAGATCATTTATGTCCTTGCTTCCCTTGTCTTTGGTGATGTTTCTAGGAAGAAGTTGCTGCGGCTGAGGTCGAAGAGGTTGCTGCCTGTGTTCTCCTTTAGGATTTTGATGGACTTCTGTCTCACATTGAGGTCTTTCATCCATTTGGAGTCTATTTTTGTGTGTGGTGTAAGGAAATGGTCCAGTTTCATTCTTCTGCATGTGGCTGTCCAATTTTCCCAACACCATTTGCTGAAGAGACTTTTTTCCATTGGACATTCTTTCCTGCTTTGTCAAAGATGAGTTGACCATAGAGCTGATGATCCATTTTTTTTTTTTTAGATTTTATTTATTTATTTGAGAGAGAGAATGAGAGAGAGAGAGCATGAGAGGGGGGAGGGTCAGAGGGAGAAGCAGACTCCCTGCCGAGCAGGAAGCCCGATGCGGAACTCGATCCTGGGACTCCAGGATCATGACCTGAGCTGAAGGCAGTCGCTTAACCAACTGAGCCACCCAGGCGCCCCATGAAGATCCATTTCTGGGCTCTCTATTCTGTTCCATTGATTTATGTGTCTGTTTTTGTGCCAGTACCATGCTGTCTTGATGATGACAGCTTTGTAATAGAGCTGGAAGTCCGGAATTGTGATGCCACCGACTTTGTTTTTCTTTTTCAATATTCCTCTGGCTATGCCGGGTCTTTTCTGCTTCCATACAAATTTTAGGATTATTTGTTCCATTTCTTTGAAAAAAATGGATGGTATTTTGATGGGGATTGCATTGAATGTGTAGATTGCTCTAGGTAGCATTGACATCTTCACAATATTTGTTCTTCCAATCCATGAGCATGGAACATTTTTCCATTTCTTTGTGTCTTCAATTTCTTTCATGAGTATTTTATAGTTTTCTGAGTACAGATCCTTTGTCTCTTTCGTTACAGAAGTTTTAAATTTTGATGAAGTACCATTTATCAATATTTTCTTTTGGAATTCATGTTGTTCTTTATATGTAAGAAGTTTTTGCTTTAAGAAAGGTCATAGATTTTTTCCCTTTTTTGAACTTTGATAATTTTAGATTTTAGGTATTGTCTATGATTTAGTTTGAGTAATACTGTGTATTTGGTGTGATGTCTGGGTCAAGGGTCATTTTTGTATATGATGGCATATCATTAAGGCATGGTTTGTTGAAATACAATCCTCTCCCCATTGATTGTTTTAGCAGATTTATAAAAATTCATCTGAGCACATATATGTTTATGTCTGGCTCTTTTTTTCTGTTTATCTGTATGTTCATCTTCTGCCAGTATTATACTAGCTTGACTATTGTTGCTTTGTAGATAATCTTAAAATCTGGCTTTGACTCTTACACATATTATAGGCTTTGAGTATTACAAAGCAACTAGAAGTCTGAAACATTGTTGGGACCAAGATAACTCTATTTCTTTTCTCATAAATATTCTAACTATTCTAAGTAATTTGCTTTCCCATATAAAAGTAGTAATGATATTCAGAATTTATACAAAACCTGTGGCACCTTTAGAGGATTATGTTAAATCGAGAGATTAAGTTTGGGAGAATTAATGTCTTAAGTATTTAAATCCATGAACACAGTGTATCTTTACCACATATTTTTTGATTTCACTTATCAATAATTTCTATTTCCATGATACAAATTTTACATGTTTTGTTAGATATACACCCAAGTATTTCATCTCTTTACTAAGGCTATTATTAGTGGTAATTTTAAACTGAAGTATAATTAACATACAGTATTATGTTTCAAATGTATAATAAATTCAACAATTTTATACATTACTCAGTGCTCATAATGATAAGTTGTACTCTTAGTCCCCTTATCTATTTCACCCCTCCTCCATACTCAACTCCACTCTAGCAACTGCTAGCTTGTTCTTATATTCAATAGTCTGGTGTTTTTGTCTTTTTTCATTTATTTTTGTTTCTTAAATTCCATATATGAGTGAAATTACATGGTATTTGTCTTTCTCCAACTGACTTAACATTATATCCTCTAGATCCATCCATGGTGTTGCAAATGGTAATATCTCATTGTTTTTTATAGCTGAGTAATATTCCTCTGTGTGTGTGTGTGTGTATTATATCTTTAGTCATTCATCTATTGATAGTTGGGTCGCTTCTATATCTTGGGTATTGTAAATAATGCTGTAGTTAATATGGGTGTGCCAATTAGCATTTTCATTTTCTTTGGGTAAATACCCAATAGTGGAATTATTGGTAATTCTATCTTTAATTTTTTGAGGAGCCTCCATACTGTTCCCCACAGTGGCTGCACCAGTTTGCATTCCCACTAACAGTGCATGAGGGTTCCCTTTTCTCTAAACTTAATTTCTTATCTTTTTTATTCTAGCCATTCTGACAGGTGTGAGGTGGTATCTCCTTATGGTTTTGATTTGCATTTCTCTGGTGGGGTATGTCTTCTTCAGAAAAATAGCTATTCAGGTCCTCTGTCCATTTTTTTAATTGGATTGTTTCTTTTTTGGTGTTATGTAAATTTTTTATATATTTTAGATATTAATGCCATATTACATTCATCATTTGCAAATATAGTTTCCCATTCAGTAGTTTGCCTTTTTGTTTTGTTGATGGTTTCCTTCACTGTACACAAGATTTTGATTTTGGTGTAGTCCCAGTTGTTTAATTTTGTTTTTGTTTCCCTTGACTTAGGAGACATATTTAGAAAAATTTTGGTATGGCTGATGTCACAGAAATTACTGCCTGAGCTCTCTTCTAGGATTTTTAGGGTTTCAGGTCTCACATTAAGGTCCTTAATCCATTTGGAGTTTATTTTTGTGTATGTTGTAAGAAAGTGGTCCAGTTTCATTCTTTTCTATGTAGCTGTCTAGTTTTCCCAGCACCATTTGTTGAAGAGATGGTCTTTTCCCCACTGTATATTCTTGCTTCCTTTTTCATAGATTCATTGACCATATAATCATGGGTGTATTTCTGGGCTCTCTATTATTTTCCATTGATCTACGTGTCTATTTTTGTGCCAGCACCATACTGTTCTGATTGCTATAGTTTTATAGTTTAGTTTGAGATCTAGGACTGTGATATCTTCAGCTTTGTTTTTTGTCAAGATTGCATTGCCTATTTGGGGTCTTTTGTGGTTCCGTACAATTTAAAATTTAAGATTATTTGTTCTAGGCTTGTGAAAAATGATGTCTTCTGCCCTACAGTTTCTGCTGAAAAATAAGCTGATAGTCATATGGGGTGTCCCTTGTATAAATGGTAAATTTGATTTTAATTTTTGCAATTCTTCATTGCCTGTCTGGAAATACAATTGGCCTTTGCTTCCTAACAACTAGCTTAACTCACTTATTGGTTCTAAAAGCTTGTAGATTTATTTATTTTTTTTTTTTTTAAGATTTTTTTATATTTATTTGTCAGAGAAAGCACAAGCAGGGGGAGCGGCAGGCAGAAGGAAAAGCAGTCTCTCCGCTGAGCAAGGAGCCTGATGCAGGACTCGATCCCAGGACCCTGGGATCATGACCTGAGCCAAAGGCATACGCTTAATCAACTGAGCCACCCAGGCATTCCAAGCTTACAGATTTTTTTTTTTTTTGATTTCCTACTAATATAATCAGATATTCTGTAAATAAAGACCGTTTCATTTCTTCTTTTCTGTATTAATTTTTTTTTTTTTTATTTCACTGACTAGGGCTTCCACTATGATGCTGAACAGAAATAATGAGAGCATATTTGCAATGATCCCAATTTTAATGAGAGTGTTACCATTATATAATATTAATTGTAGGTATTTCACAGATTCACTTAATCACATTGAGAAAATTATATTTCTAATATGTTGTGGGCTTTTATAATTAATGGATGTTGACTTTTGTTAAATGCCTTTTTAGAATCTAATGTGATGATTATATGATTTTCTTCTTTAGTCTGTTGGTGATGGTGAATTATGTTTACTGAGTTTTCAAATGTTAAGCTTCCCTTGCATTCCTGCAATAAACCCAATTTGGTCATAATGCATTATTTTACAAATCTATTGCTAGGTTTGAATTACTAATATTTTAAGGATTATGCATTTATGCTAATGAGATCCGTCTGCAGTTTTGTTGTAGAATATTTGTTAGGTATGTTGTAATATCTTTGTCAGGGTAAGTTGGCTTCACAGAAAGAGTTGAAAAATGTTTCCTTTTTTATTTTCTAGAGTTTGTGTGAAATTGCTATTACTTTTTCCCCCCAAATGTTTGATAAAACTCACCAGCCAAACCATATGTGCTTGGGGTTTTAAAGTATCAATTTAATTTATTCAATAAATATCAAACTCTCAAGGGTATATATTTATTTCTGCATGAACTTAGTATTTTCTATCTTTTAAGATATTTGTCATTTTATCTAAGATATAAAAAATTTATTTATATAAGTTGTTAATTATCTCCCTTTAAGTCCCCTTCCCATTACTGTCTCTAGGATTTGTCATATGTCCCTTCTTTTACATCTAATATTGGTAATTTTTCTTCTCCCTTGTTTCTTAGTCAGTATAGAGACAATAATTTTATTGATCTTTTAACAGATAAAACTATTTTTGTTTTATGGTTTTCCTGCCTTTGATTTCATTGGCCATTTTTCTCATCTGTAGTATTTCTTTCCTTTTGCTTACTTTGGGTTTAATTTGCTCTTCTTTTTCTAGTTGTTTTTTTGTTTGTTTGTTTGCTTAAGGTGGGCATTTGTATTATTGATGTTAAACCTTGCTTTTTTTTCTAATAAAAGCAGGTAGTAGTATATAACTTCCCATAAGCCCTATTTTGGCTATATTCACCAATGTTTGACATGTTGTGACTTGACAGAAAATATTTTCTAGTTTCTCTTGTGATTTCCTCTGTAACCTCTGGTAATTTGTTAATTTGCCATTTAACTTTGTCTTTTTGATTTCTAGTTTATTCCATTGTGTTCACTTCAAATCTTTTACATTTGTTGAAGTTTATTCTACATTTATGTGGCCCAGAATATGTTCTATTTCATTGAATGTTCCTTGTGCACTTGAAAATAGTGTCTTATGCTGTTGTTTAGGTAAAGTGTATTATAACTGTCAAGCAGGTGAAGTTGGTTAATTGTGTTTAGTTCTTCTGCATCCTTATTGATTTTTTGTTTACTTGGGAGGAGTTCTGAAGTCTTCAACTATAATTTTGGCTTGTTTCTCCCATGAGCTCTATAGTTTTTGCTTCATGTAATTTTTTAAGGTACATATTGATTTAGCATTTTTAGATCTTTTTGGTGAATCGACTCTTTGCCATTGTGTAATAGGTCTCTATATACCTAGCAGTATTCTTTTTTTTTTTTTTTTAAGTCTTTGATATTCATCTAGCTTTCCAGTTTTTTTTAAATTATTGATAGCATATTCATCCTTTTCATTCATTTTGCTATCAACTTACCTATGTCTTTAAGTTTTTTTTTTTTTTTTTAATAAGAGAGCATATAGTTCAATTTTGCTTTGTTCTGAGATTTTCTTTTAATTTCATACCTTTTTCCTTTAATCACTGATATGGTTGGGCTTAAATTACCATCTTGATAGCTTTTTATATTTGTCCTCTCCTTTGTTCCATTTTCCCTCCTTTTCAGCCTTACTGTCTTATTTTTTTATGATTTATTCTCCACTATTAAGTTGTTATACCTGTTTATGGTTTTAGTTTTTTTTCCAGAGTTTAAAATATATGTCTTTAACTACATTTCTAACTTTTCAGTCTATCTTCAAATAATATACCACTTCATATGTAATGTATGACTCTTATAGCAATATATTTCCAATTCTCCTTCTACTTCTGAAATTTTTTCAGATGTTTTATTTTTAAATATGTTCTACATTGCTTTAAATAACTAAATAATGGCAATAATTTATGAAAACTCATTGAAAATATAGGAAAATTATTTTATATTTCCTTTTATTTTTATAATTTCTGATGTTCATTATTTAGATTGAGTTTCTAATATAATATTTCTTCTGCCAGAAGAACTTCCTTAATATTAGAGTTCTGCTATAAATGAATTATCTTAGGTTTTGTCTGATAAATACTTTATTTTGCCTTCATTTTGGAAAAATATTTTTGCTGGGTATAGAATTTTGGGTTGGTCGCTGTTTTTTCTTTTAGGTATTTAAAAAACTTAAATTTTTTCCTGGCTTGCATGATTTCTGATCACGTGCTGTAATTCTTATTTTTGTTTTTCTCTATGTAATGTGTCTTCACAACTTTATCTTTGCTGGGAGGATTTTTTTTTTTTTTTTTTGTCTTTGTTTATAAGTTTGACTAGGCCATGTCTTTTTTTTTCCCCCCTTTTATTCATTTATTTGTGTGTATTCATCTTGATTAGAGTTCCTAGAGTTTCCTGAACCTATGGTTTGATGTCTTTCTTTACTTTAATTTTCCATATTATATCTTCAAATGTATTTTTTGCCCTATTCACTTTCTCTTATCTCTCTGGGATTAAATATTATAGACATCTGACCTTCTAATATTATCCCACAGCTCTTGAAATATATATTAATCTATCTTCAAATTCACTGCTTCTTTCCTCTATTGTGTTGAGTCTACTAATGAGGCCATTAAAGGATAATTATTCCTATTCTTATTTCTAGCATTTTTAACTTAGAGTTCTCATCTCTCTTTTGATGTTCCCCATGTTTTCAAGCATTTTATTAACGTTTCTGGCTATATCCTTTAATATATCAATTATAGCTATTTTAAAGTTTCTGATAGTTTTAACAGGCCATCCTTGAGTCTGATAGTGTCAATTGCTTTATCTCTTTACAGTTGAGTGGGTTTTTCTTCTTTTCTGTGGCATACTTTTTGATTGAATGCCTATGCTCATGTGTAGAATAGTAGACAAGACAATAAATGGTAAATAACCCTTGAAATGTGCACAGTTTTCCTGTCAAACTCTGAACAGGGGGAGTTGAGTCTGTCAGCAGCTGAGCTAGTTGTTGGTATTGTTTTATTGTTACCTTCGATGCTCTACAGGCCTCAAATTCCTTTTATGGTGGGCTGCTTTTCCCTTGTATTTAGAGAATGGGCTGTATTACTGGATGGTATTTATCAGTATTCCTCTTCCTTCTCATCTTTCAGCAGTCCCTGTGTGCCCTTGCCAGAGGGATTTTTGTCTCTCTGCTCTTACTCTTCCCCCATCACAGCTGGAGTGGCCTCTGTGCATGTGGGTCTTGGAAAGGAGTATATATCAATCTTCCTGTTTGTCCTTACCTGGGTGACCAAACTCTTTCTTATATCTGTACTCGGTCTTGCACAAGACATTCCTATACTTCCCCCAGCAATTACAGACTTCTGCTTGTTATGGTCCAAAGATAAATCACTGTTCCTTCCCCAGGATTAGAGGGTTTGTTTTTTTTTTTTTTAATCTACTGTTTTCCTAGTCATGATAGATCTTTGTGTCCTGAGAGTGACAAATTTATTGCCCTTCCTCAAGTGGTTATAGGGCTTTTTAGAAGAAAGGGTTATTGGAGTGGGCAAGGCTTTGTGTCTCCTTGATAACAGCCATCACTTAATTTTTGCATGCCTGTACCACTGAAAACTCTTTCTAGTCCTTCTATTCCTTCTGAGTATCTAATGGAGGCCCATGGAAAAGATTTTCCAAATGAGTTCACTTATGTTTGGTGCCTCCATCTATTCTGAAATACCATATTAACCCCACACTTGGCCTTTTACAATACATTGCATTTTTAAGTGATTCCATCTTACCTGCTTATATGTTAGCCACTTGTGTCTTCCATGCTCTGCCAAAGGTACAACTCTTTTTGTGTTTTGTTTATCCTTGGAAGGGCTTATTCCTTTTTGGCTTCCAGATTACTTAGTTGCTTCACAAACTTAGCTTTCTGATGGGGTCAAAAATTATGATTTTGTGGATTGTGCAGCTTTTTATCATTGTTAGGTTATGAATGATGTTCTCTAGAGCTTTTATATCCTAAGTGGAAGATTTTGCTATAGTGAATTTAACTGTAATTAGTGAATGCTGACTATCCTATAAATAAGTTGTAAAATGACTCTGCCTAGACAAGAACCTGGAGAGCTAGGTTGTTCTTAGTAGGTGGGAAGTTAAGACTCACACTTCTGCAAAATAAAGAGTTTAAGTTTCTAAGATTGGGAGGAAACAAACCACCACAGATCTATTTGTATTTGTAATGCCCATAGATAGAGATTTTTAAATTGGAATTCAAAAATATAAAATCGTGTCTGACTGAGGCTCCTTTAGAGAGGGTTTATTCTAGATCAATACAGGCATTTATTACAAAGATCTCAGTTACTGGAGTCAGGGAGGAAGACCATTGTAGGAGGATTGCTAGTTATGGCACAGTGTAGATGATTTGGGAAACCATCTTGACCTAATCTTGGCATCATGGATATGTGTAAAGAAACACTAGTATATATGGAAGGAGCTGGACCACCAAAAAGTCATAGCCCTGAGCATCCAAGCAATTTTGCTGTGGGACATTCTTTACTGAGTTTCAGCTGAAGAGGGGAAAGTATGTGTTCTTATTGTAAGGAGACTACTTGGATTAATTGGCAGAAATCTAGAAAGGATCAGGAGGAATATAAAAGTCATGAGTGAGATGTCAGTAGTAATAAGGACAATAACTTCAGTCAGAGTGACTTCATTGTAGAACTACTATGGCTTTTGGCACAGCCATTAGCAACTTTGGATGCTGACCTCTTCAGTCAGTAGCACTGGAGACATCTGCCAAAGACAAGGTTAATCACAGATCTGCATTTACAGACTCTAGCCCTAAAAGAAAGGCCTCAGAATATGTTCTATCAAGCAAATTAAGATGAGCAGAAATAGTGACTAATTCGTGGACATATTCAAGCAGCACTGAGGATTTGAGGATGAGGAGATCCCTAGGAAATGCTGAAATCTCTGTTAGTAAAGTTGATTGTTCCCTGAATCATTTTAATTCGGTCATAAAATCCACTTGAGTACTCAAGCTAGTGAGATACAAAGGGTGTTTGCATTTCAAGATTAAAGAATCTACACAGAGTCTAATAACCACCTGTGTGTTATTCATAATTGCATTCTAGTATCTAATCCAGTGCCTGACATGGATAGTTTTTTCATTAAATGTTTACTGAATAAAGAATGACCATAAACTTAAAGAGAATGTAATTTGATACTTTGACAATATTAATCAGGCCTTTTTTTGCTTGAATAGCTAGATCCAAGTAAAAACATTCTATAAATGAGAACACCATCATTTCTATCAATTGTTCATGTGTTTGCTTATACAGGTAAGATATTTAAAAATATACAGATTGTAACATTTCTAAAGCTGGTCCAATAGTAATTACAATTGTTTAGAAGTTTAATAAATTCTCATGCCTGTTTATGGTCTGTGAATTATGGAATATCTGTGTGTCAGATCCAACAGCTCAGAAGCTACTTAGAATTGGAGAATCCTATCAGATATTGTCTATAGACTCATTTTACCATTGGGATCCATAGATTCTTCAGAAGTGGGAACCATAGTTTCTAGGAACAACAAAAATACTATGAAAAAAAAAATGCTTTCTTAATGCACATGGTATATAGTAGCAAAGATTTTCTCAATTATCCCCAGGCTGGAAAATGAGGCTAACTCAATGCAGGCACAGTCTAAGACAGGAATTGGCAAATTATAATTTGTAGGACAGCTCTACCCCAGGTCTGTTTTTGTGGGTTTTTTTGTTTGTTTGTTTTTTGTTTTTGTTTTCTTTTAAGGCGAGGGAGAGGTAGAGAGAGAATCTTCAGCAGGTTCCATGCTCAGCATGGAGCCTGACGCAGGGCTGGATCTCATGACCCTGAGATCATGATCTGAGCCAAAATCAAGTCTGATGCTTAACTGATTGAGCCACCTGGTCCCCCTGTAAATAAAGTTTATTTAGAACACAGGCATGTCTATTTGTTTATATATGTTGCAACAGAAGAATTAAGTTGCGACAGAGATTGTGTGGCTTCTAATACCTAAAATTTTTTCCTATCTGGCCATTTTCAGGAAACTGTACTCAGTTTTGCTCTAAGATAAAACAGCTATGTTCGTGTGTGTGTGTGTGTGTGTGTGTGCATGTTATTAACCTTAGAAATAGTTATTTTACCAGCAAAATGAATTTATTCAGGAATAGGAGAATTGCAGTTTGGGACATGTGAACTATGGGAAACCATAGGCAAGTCCAGAGAACAAAGGAGAGGAATATTGCTTTGTAGAGAAAAGGGAGGAAGTTGGGAAGGGCTGCTTTGAAGGAAGATCTTGTTGGAGGAAAGCAAGAGTTCAGTGTGGCAATAGTCTCTTATTGGTTGAGTGTGGCAGTTTTTCACTGACTAGGCTGGCAAGGAGGAAATCTTCCTTTCCTGTGCTGGGGTAATAAAATGAAGTTCCTGCCCAGAAATGTGAAGTAAGCTGCAATAGCAAGTACGTGTGTGAGAGCTCCCCCTTCAGGGCTTCCAAGCTCCATTTCAGATGAGGTTTCTTTTTTTCATGTTTACAGTTTCTTTTTGTGCATATAGGATTTCCCGACAGAGTTTTAAGCTCAGAAATAATGGAAATAGACTTTGCAAGGAGGTTTTGGTGTGTATGGCCCAGAAGAAACTTTGAATCTTATATGATGACATTTGAGTTAATTAATGTACAAGTTTGGGTCTAAATGTTAACATGATCTGGTAAATACACACATGGTAATGCCTTGGGACATTTGGGTTACATATTTGTAAATAAAGAGAAAATCAATAGATTCTGCTTCACAGTGGCTCTTTAAGAGAACTTGACCATATTTTTTTTTATTACTATGAATAAAGGCTCAAGATGTTACGATGCATTTGATCAAATATTAATAAAATGTGCTTGACACAGTGAATGTCTATTAGCAAAATAACAGAGAAACTTAAGAGGAAACCAGCAATGGAGATTGCTCTAGGAGGCAGATGAGAGTATTTTTCCCAACTACAGTTGAGTTAAATGAAAATGCCTAGCTTTGTCCCTCTGTGGCAAAGGCTGGGGAACTATCAATCTTGTCAGTACCTGAATACTATTTTGCTGGCAGACTTTAATTACATAGGCTAGACAGCTTGCAAGGAAAAAAAAAGTTGAGAATCTCTATTCTGGGGTAAATTTCCTAAGCAGTGTGTGAGAGGTGTGCGCAGAAATCCTGTTGACAAAATATTTTGTGCAAGTGCCTCCCACACACAGCTTTAAAATGTTACCCCTATGTGTTTTCCATTCCTGCTGCTATTCAAGTAACAAATGTCTGCAGCTTCTTAATCTGTTTCTTTCTCTCCCTTTCCCCATGACTCCTCCAAGAAATATTAGCAACTATTGCATTAATATCCTTATGTCATTTCATGTAATTTTAAAATGATTTTACAATTAATTTGAGTCCTAAGTTTTCCTAAGAAGTTTTCTGGAAGGTAAGTTAAAGTAAGTGAACCATGAACACGTCACACTGTATAATATGCTTTTTAAGGTGTTGAAATTCACATTTTCATTGAAAAAGTTACTTTTTTAATGTCTTTTGTGCATTTTAAATATTTTCAGGGAGAATTGAGGAAACACACAACTTGAAATTATGAAATGACTAAAATGTTTCTCTCATAAGATCTAACATTTTAATCATGTAATCCTTCCTCAATGACTCCAGTATTTTTCTTGTCTCTTTGTTAAGTGAACCATCGTGTTGGTCAAAGTGTCTTTACAGTTTCTGGAAGCTATCTGGAAACTGTCCACTGAGAGAACCCCTGAAAATGCAGTAACAAGGAAATTCAGGTCATTCCTTCATTCATTGGTCACCTGATAAACTTTTATTAAACCCATGTGGTGTACATATTAGAAGTGTATGATAACAAGGAACAAGTGCTCTAATGGAAAGACCATTGACTATGGATTCAGAAAGTGTTAGAGTGGAATCCTGCCTCTGCACCTGCTCGCTGTGTGGCTTTGGTCCCTATGTTTGGCCTTCCCGAACCTCAGGTCCTTCCCATCTCATCTTCACATCTATGGATATGAGGATTAGTGATAACAGTATGTACAGAACTTAAGACATGGTAGAAGCTCAGCTTAGGCAAGTTACTTCTTTTCTTTGTGGAAAGGGTTATAATGGAATGCTGGGAGAGAAAGCGGCAGTGTGTGGAGTGCAGTCTGTGTTAAGACCTATCTGGATTTGAATACATATTTGAGGACTTTTGGCTCTAGTGGGGTCTCAAAATGATTAGCCTAACTCTGTGGTGAAGATAAAATATAAATTCTTTATTTGGCCTATAACTGGTTAAGTCCCTCTGATGGATATGGCAGTCAGTGTTAAATGTCCAACACAATTTAGCTTTAAAACTCAGGGTGGGCAATAATTTAAATAGTCTCTTTAGATCAAACTGGTTCTTAAATTGTAATGTACATTGGCATCTCAGGGAGGGATTTAAAATGACAGAGTGCTGAACATCATCTCTAGAGTTTCTGCTTCAGTAGGTCTGGGAAAGGCCTGAGATTTTGCATTTTTAACCAGTCCCCAGGCGATGGTGATGCTACTGGCTAGGAGCCCACATTTTGAGAACTCTGCTTTAGATAATGTTTAGTCTTTAAAAAAAATTATTTTCTTTTATTTCCTCCTGCTTTTTGAAATCTTCTTACCCAGCTTATTTAAAAATATCTATAAGTGACAAAACTTATTTGAGTTAATTCTGAATATATCCTAACATTTGTATGCTATTATATATTGATATATATTTATATAAAATAATATATAATGTATTATCTATATAACATACATATTAACATTTGTGATAGTAAACTTAAGCAATGATAAAAACTTGAGAGTATTTAAAAACTTGGGTATATTCATAGAGAACATTAAAAATACCATTTTATCTCATGACTTTAAAATTTTTTTTGACTTATTTTTTTATTAACCTTTTTAATTCCATTATAGTTAACATACAGTGTTATATTAATTTCAGGTGTACAAGATAGTGATTCAACAATTCTACGCATTACTCAGTGCTCATCATGTTAAGTGTACTCTTTAATCCCCATCACCTATTTAATCCATCTCCCCACCCACCTCCTCTCTAGTTTATTCTCTGTAGTTAAAAGTCTGATTCTTATTTTGTCTCTTTTTCTTTTTTTTCATTTGCTCACTTGTTTTGTTTCTTAAATTCCACATATGAATGAAATCATATGGTATTTCTTTGACTTACTTTGCTTAGCATTATACTCTTTAGCTCATCCCATGTTGTTGCAAATGGCAAGATTTCATTCTTTTTTATGGCTAAATAATATTCCTGTGTGTGTGTGTGTGTGTGTGTTTATATCTACCACATCATCTTTATCCATTTATCTATCAATGGACAGTTGTGCTGCTTCCATAGTCTAGCTATAATAATGTTGCAATAACATGTATCTCCTTGAATTAGTGTTTTTTAGTTTTTTTTGGTAAATACCCACTAATGCAATTACTGGATTGCAGGGAAGTCCCACTTTTAACTTTTTAGGGAAACTCCATAATGTTTTCCATAGTGGCTGTACCAGTTTGCATTCCCACCAACAGAGCACAAGGGTTTCTATTTCTCCACATCTTCACCAACCCTTGTTGTTTCTTGTGTTTTTGATTTTAGCCATTCTGACAGGTGTGAGGTAATAGTGTTACAAGATTGCAAGGTTCTTGTCTCATGGAGTCAAGGACTGAATCTCGGGGACACAAAAGGGTGAAGTGAAGTGAAAATTTATTAAGTGAAGACAAGAGCAGAAAGGAAAGGAAAAGCTCTCTAGAGTGAGAGGGGTCCCAAATGGGTTGCCACTGAGAGCTTTTAGTGGTAGTCTTTTATTGAGAACTGACTGGGAAGCTTGTGGCCTTGAGATTCTTGTGCCATCTTGGTTTGAGTAAGGACTATTGATAAAACCCTTAATGACTTAATTCTTTGAGGTTTGGTCATTTTCTGTGATGCACTGTAGCTGCCAAAGAAAAATACTCTGACCATCCAAGGCCAGGTGGTCTGTTTCCTAATCTCTTGTTCACTCTGTCTTAGGGCTTCTGCCTGTTGGGAAGAGTTTCAGAGCTAGTCAGGGGCCCCCTACCTCTCCCTGCCTATACCTTAACCCTTTCCTTACTCAATATCTCATTGCAGTTTGTTTTGCATTTCCCTGATGATGAATAATGTTGATCATCTTTTCATGTGTCTGTTAGCCATCTCTGTCGTCTTTGGAGAAATGTCTGTTCACATCTTCCCATTTTTAATTGGATTATTTGTTTTTTGGATGTTGAGTTGTAGGAGTTGTTTATATATTTTAGATACTAACCCTTTATTGGATATGGTATTTGAAAATATCTTCTCCCATTTCATAGGTTGGCTTTTAATTTTGTTGATTGTTTCCTTTGTTGTGAATGACTGAAAAATAGTATAATTTATATTTGCTCTTTTCAAGCATTATAGACCCATGGCACTTTAAATGTTCATTTTTTTTCCCAGTGAAGTCTAATTATTATTTTTTACCCTTTTAGTTGGGGCTCTTATTCTTTTTAGCACTATTCCAGATATCTTTGAAAGCACTCTTGCAATTTAACAATAAGATATTCTAGGCACGTTTTGATTTTACACATTCCAAAACATGGATTCCAGTAATGTTAGTGAGCAATAGTATTAGAGACAAAAATTTTGTGTTTTAGGAGTATATATTAGTTTAGGTAATAGAACTGGCAACAGTTATTGAAAATAACAAATTCTTATTGATATATCTATTTATTAAATCCTTCTAATATTTGAAGTCACTTTTTATCCTCTTCTAATATTTTAAAAACTTATTTTTTAAAATATATCCTCTTATATCATCTCTATCACAACTTTTTCATTAATTTTAGTCTGCTCTGCTATATTCTGTCATTGAAAATAATATGATTGGGGCGCTTGGGTGGCTCAGTTGATTAAGCAACTGCCTTTGGCTCAGGTCACAATCCAGGGTTCTGGGACTGAGCCCCATGTCTGGCTTCTTGCTCAGTGGTGAGCCTGCTTCTCCCTCTCCCTCTACCAGCTACTTCAACTGCTTATGTTCTCTCTTTCTCTGTCAAATAAATAAAAATTATTTAAAAGAAAATAACATGATTAATGTAGAATATTACCATATTTCCTTGAATCTAAGATGTCACATATTGTATCATAAGAAAATCATGCTATATGGATATTACGTTTTAAAAACTCAGCTTATATCTCACAATGTACACAAACATCACTTCAGGTATGTTGTAGGTCTAAATGTGAAAGGTGAAGTAATAGAGTTTCTAGAAAAATAACCTTCAGATCTTGAGGTAGTAAAATATTAAGTAGAATACAAATCATTAACCATGAAAGGGCATTAATATATTGAACTACATCAAAATTAGTATCACTATTAATAAAACAAAAAGGCAGACCACAAAGTGGGAGAGACTATTTATATGACATATAACTGAAAAGTGTTCATATTTTGAATACATAACCAATTTTCCAAATCAACAAGAAAAAGGCAGAGTCCACTTGTAAAATTTTCTAAGTAGACAAAAGACTTGAACAGTTACTTCATACATACACACACACTCTCTCTCTCTCCAAATAGCCAAAATACATATGAGGTGTTTTGACTATTAGTTGTAGTTAGGGAAATAGGGAAATGCAAAATTAAAACTACAGAATTTCAGTTCAGTTCACAAGAAAAGCTAAATTTGAAATACCAACTATTGGTATAGATGCGGAGCTACTAGAATTCTCATGCACTGCTGATAGGAACCTGATTTGTACAAAGTCTGTGGAAAAGTGGTAGTACTGTTAAAGTTGACATATGAACACTCTGACCCAGCAGTTCCTCTCCTAGGTATACACTTCACAGAAATCTATACATATGTGCACCAAAAGCCATGTACAAGATTATTTATAGAAGTATCACTCCTAATTCCCAAGGTTTGGAAACAGTCCAGTATCAACAGTAGATTGGATAAATTGTGGTATGTTTATACAATAGAATGCTAAACAACAAGGGAAATAAACTACTGGTACATTAAACAACCTGATATATTTAATAAATACAGTATTTTATGAAAGACATTAGACATAGAAGAAAACACACTGTGTCTTTCCTGTTTTTGAATTTATATAATCAATGGTGGCCAAAGTTAGTTACTAGTTACTTTTGGGGAAGAGGGGAGGATAGTTGGGGGCATTCTGGGTTTCTGAGACTGTTTTATTTCTTGACTTGGTTCCAAGTTTGTTCTTACTTTGTCGTAGATCATCAAGCTATATCCTTTAATTTGTGCACTTTTTGATTTACACTTCAATGACAACTATTGTTGTTGAAAACCTGTATGCACAAAGTTATGTTGGAAGAGCAGAGACCAAATATCTGACTTGGACATCAAGGAAATCCTCTCGGAGGATTTAAAGTCAGACTTTATTCCATGATGCATTCAAATGCAAGTACAGAAATCCCTTTTTTTAATAGCTTAAAGTATGGGCTTTCTGTTCAGAAGAAAAACAGTTTAGTAATGTATATGTCTCAGTAACATCATCAGACTAACTCAATTCCTGCTGTCCTTTGTGTGTTTTTTGGTTTCATTTTTATTTTATTTATTTATTTTTGTCCTTTTGGCTACAAGATGGCTACTGCTTCTTCAGGGATTTAGTCTGCATTACAAGAATAGAGAAGGGAGGGGTGCCTGGGTGGCTCAGTAGTTAAGCGTCTGCCTTGGGTTCAGGTCATGATCCCAGGACCCTGGGAAGGAGCCCTGCATCGGGCTCCTTGCTCAGCGGGGAGCCTGTTTTTCTCTCTGCCTGCCCCTCTCCCTTCTTGTGCTCTTTCTCTTCTCTGACAAATAAATAAAATCTTTAAAAACAAACAAAAACAAAAAGAATAGAGAAGGGAAAAGAGGAAAAAAATTGCCCAGCTACCTCATACCTATACCTCATTGACCAGAGCTGTTCATTCTTAGTTTTGAACATGTCTGGAATGATAAAACAGAGGGAGGAAAGGGAAGGGGGGTTGAAATGGGTGTTTAGTGAGCCAACCTATGGGACTTGCCATACATACCTGAAGGATATGTCTGCCTGATATGTTTTGGAAGGGCACTACAAATGCTAATGAAAAGGTATGTGCAAATACAGATTTTTTTTTTTTTTTGACACTGCCTCCTATTTTTAGCTTAAGGTCATATGTTCTTGGAAACTTTCACATCTCCTCATGTGGAGTGGGATTTAATGTTCACAGATGGTACTTAGTTATGCTGATTCTCATGGAATAAAGGACCATAAATAAATAAATAAAGAGAAGGGTCTGGGCTCCTACAGTAACAGTCTGTTCATTTTATTTTTTTCTTTTAGCTTTTCTCCTTTAATATTTTGGCATAGGTGAGATTATGGGAAAAAATAATTTTAGGCATCAGTTTTCTAAAGCATTCAGTAGATTTTGTTTAAACAAAAAACAAACAAACAAACAAAAAAATGAAAAGAAGAAAAATACCATGTACGTAACTTCAGGAACAACAGAAAACACTATCCTGTTGGTTCACCTTCAGAATTGAAAGAAGATGGTCAATTCTTAAATTCCAAAGAATTACTCATTTACTCAACAAATAATTATTGTGTACCCCTCATGTGCTAGGTACTACGTTACCTACTTTAATACATGTTATCATATTTATCTCCACAAAAGCCCTTCCCCTTTGCAAACTATAAAATTGAGTCCCAGATGGGCTCAGGAATTAGTCAAGTATTGCACACTTATTAAATTCTGGAATTGGAACCAAGGCCTTCTTGACTGTTTACTCTACAAGCTGTTTGATCCTTATATTGATTATGATGCTTAACTACATCCACCAAATTGTCCACTTTTAAGTAACCAGTTATTACTAACAATACGTTGAGGTGATATATCTGATGCAGTTTCACATAATTTTATATCAGCCTCAGTTGTTGTCACTAGGTTGTAAGGTATTTACTATTAGTGAATTTTAAAGGGGAGAAATGCTAATGAAGAAAGTTACCTGATTTTTCCCTGGGGGACTCACTGGATTATAGAATTTAGTTGTGGTTCTAGCTCAAAGTTCTGACCACATAAGAGTGGGGGTCTGGATATATTTCATGTAATTGGATATTTTGAAACATCATTTTAGAAAAGAAATAGGAAATTCTTTTTTTTTTTTTTTTAGGTATATTTGTGTTTTTTTTTTTTTTTAATTTTATTATGTTATTTTAGTCACCATACAATACATCATTAGTTTTTGATGTAGTGATCCACGGTCCATTGTTTTCGTATAACACCCAGTGCTCCATGCAGTACCTGCCCTCCTTAATACCCATCACCGGGCTAACCAATCCCCCCTCCCCTCTAAAACCCTGTTTGTTTCTCAGGTCCATAGTCTCTCATGGTTCATCTCTCCCTCCAATTCCCCCCGCCCATTTTTCCCTTCCTTCTCCTAATGTCCTCCATGATATTCCTTATGTTCCACAAATAAGTGAAACCATATGATAATTGACTTTCTCTGCTTGACTTATTTCACTTAGCATAATCTCCTCCAGTCCCATCCATGTTGATGTAAAAGTTGGGTATTCATCTTTAATGATGGCTGAGTAATATTCCATTGTATATATGGACCACATCTTCTTTATCCATTCATCTGTTGAAGGGCATCTTGGCTCTTTCCAGTTTGGCTATTGCGGACCTTGCTGCTGTGAACATTGGGGTGCATATGGCCCTTCTTTTCACTACATCTGTGTCTTTGGGGTAAATACCCAGTAGTGCAATTGCTGGGTCATAGGGTAGCTCTATTTTTAAATTTTTGAGGAACCTCCACACTGTTTTCCAAAGTGGCTGTACCAACTTGCATTCCCATCAACAGTGTAAGAGGGTTCCCCTTTCTCCACAACCTCTCCAACATTTGTTGTTTCTTTCCCTGTCCATTTTCTCAGTGTGGTTTTGATTTGGATTTCCCTGATGGCTAATGATGATGAACATTTTTTCATGTGTCTGTTAGCCGTTTGTATGTCTTCTTCAGAGAAGTGTCTGTTCATATCTTCTGTCCACTTTTTGACTCAATTATTTGTTTTTTGGGTGTTGAGTTTGATGAGTTCTTTATAGATTTTGGATACCAGCCCTTTATCTGTAGTGTCATTTGCAAATATCTTCTCCCATTCTGTGGGTTGCCTCTTTGTTTTGTTGACTGTTTCCTTTGCTGTGCAGAAGCTTTTTATCTTGATGAAGTCCCAAAAGTTCATTTCTGATTTTGTTTCACTAGCTTTTGGAGATGTATCTTGAAAGAAGTTGCTGTGGCCGATGTCGAAGAGGTTACTGCCTATGTTCTCCTCTAGGATTTTGATGGATTCCTGTGTCACATTGAGGTCTTTCAGCCACTTTGAGTTTATGTTTGTGAATGGTGTTAGAGAATGGTCAAGTTTCATTCTTCTGCATGTGGCTGTCCAATTTTCCCAAAACCATTTATTGAAGAGACTGTCTTTTTTCCATTGCATGTTTTCTCCTGCTTTGTCAAAGATTATTTGACCCTAGAGTTGAGGGTCCATATCTGGGTTCTCTATTCTGTTCCATTGGTCTGTATGTCTGTTTTTGTGCCAGTACCATGCTGTCTTGGTGATCACAGCTTTGTAATATAGCTTGAAATCGGGCCACGTGATGCCCCCAGCTTTGTTTTTCTTTTTCAACATCTCCTTGGCGATTCGGGGTCTTTTCTGATTCCATACAATTTTAGGATTGTTTGTTCCAGTACTTTGAAAAATGTCATTGGAATTTTGATCGGGATGACATTGAAGGTATAGATTGCTCTGGGTAGCGTAGACATTTTAACAATGTTTATTCTTCCGATCCATGAGCATGGAATATTTTTCCATCTTTTTGTGTCTTCTTCAATTTCTTTCATGAGTGTTTTGTAGTTCCTAGAGTATAGATCCTTTACTTCTTTGGTTAGGTTTATTCTGAGGTATCTTATGGTTTTTGGTGGTATTGTAAATGGAATCATTTCTCTAATTTCTCTTTCTACAGTTGCGTTGTTAATGGATAAGAAAGCAACTGATTTCTGTGCATTGATTTTTTATCCTGACACATTACTGAATTGCTGGATGAGTTCTAGTAATTTGGGGGTGGAGTCTTTTGGGTTTTCCACGTAAAGTATCATGTCATCTGAGAAAAGAGAGAGTTTGACTTCTTCCTTGCCAATTTGAATACCTTTTATTTCTTTTTGTTGTCTGATTGCTGTTGCTAGGACTTCTAGTACTATGTTGAACAGCAGTGGTGAGAGTGGGCACCCTTGATGTGTTCCTGATCTTAAGGGAAAGGCTCTCAGCTTTTCCCCATTGAGGATGATATTCGCTGTGGGCTTTTCATAGATGGATTTCATGAGCTTGAGGAATGTTCCCTCTATCCCTATACTCTGGAGAGTTTTAATCAGGAAAGGATGTTGTATTTTGTCAAATGCTTTTTCTGCATCAATTGAGAGGACCATATGGTTCTTCTCCCTCCTCTTATTAATGTGTTGTATCACACTGATTGATTTACGAATGTTGAACAACCCTTGCATCCCGGGGATAAACCCCACTTGGTCATGGAGGATGATCCTTTTAATGTATTGTTGGATCCTATTAGCTAGGATTTTGTTGAGGATTTTGGAATCCATATTCATCAGGGATATCAGTCTGAAATTCTTTTTGATGGGGTCTTTGACTGGTTTGGGGATTAAGGTAATGCTGGCCTCATAGAATGAGTTTGGAAGTTTTCCTTCTGTTTCTATTTTTTGAAACAGCTTCAGTAGAATAGGTATTATTTTTTCTTTGAATGTTTGGTAGAATTCCCCAGGGAGTCCATCAGAACCTGGACTCTTGTTTTTTGGGAGGTTTTTGATCACTGCTTCAATCTCATGACTGGTTATTGGCCTATTCAGGTTGTCAATTTCTTCCTGTTTCAGTCTTAGCAGCTTATAGGTTTCCAGGAAGGCCTCCATTTCATCCAGATTGCTCAGTTTATTAGCATATAGTTGTTGATGATAATTTCTAATAATTGTTTCTATTTCCTAGTGTTGGCCATGATCTCTCCCCTTTCATTCATAATTTTATTAATTTGGGTCCTTTCTCTTTTCTCTTGGATAAGTCTGGCCAGTGGTTTATCAATTTTATTAATTCTTTCAAAGAACCAACTTCTAGTTTCATTGATCTGATCTACTGTATTTCTGGTTTCTAATTCATTGATTTCTGCTCTAATTTTAATTATTTCTCTTTTAATTCGTGGCTTAGGCATCGTTTGTTGCTTTTTCTCTAGTTCTTTAAGGTGTAGAGTTAGTTGGTGAATTTGGGATTTTTCTCTTTTTTTGAGTGAGGCTTGGATGGCTCTGTATTTCCCCCTTAGGACCACGTTTGCAGTATCCCATAGGTTTTGGACCAATGTGTTTTCATTCTCATTGATTTCCATGAATTGTTTAAGTTCTTCTTTGATTTCTTGGTTGACTCAAACATTCTTGAGCAGAGTGGTCTTTAGCTTCCAAGTGTTTGAATGTCTGCCAAATTTTTTCTTGTGATTGAGTTCCAGTTTTAGAGCACTGTTGTCTGAGAATATGCAGGGAGTAATCTCAATATTTTGATATCGGTTGAGACCTGATTTGTGACCCAGTATATGGTCTATTCTGGGGAAAGTTCCATGTGCGCTCGAGAAGAATGAGTATTCTGTTGTTTTAGGGTAGAATGTTCTGTAAATACCTATGAGGTCCATCTGTTCCAATGTATCATTCAAAGCTCTTGTTTCCTTGTTGATTTTCTGCTTAGATGATCTGTCCATTGCTGAGAGTGGAGTATTGAGGTCTCCTACAATTAACGTATTGTTATCAATATGACTCTCTATTTTGGTTAACAGTTGGCTTATGTAGATGGCTGCTCCCATGTTGGGGGCATAGATATTTACAATTGTTAGATCTTCTTGTTGGATAGACCCTTTAAGAATGATATAGTTTCTGGGGCGCCTGGGTGGCTCAGTCGTTAAGCGTCTGCCTTCGGCTCAGGTCATGATTCCAGGTCCTGGGATCGAGCCCTGCATCGGGCTCCCTGCTCGGTGGGAAGCCTGCTTCTCCCTCTCCCACTCCCCCTGCTTGTGTTCCCTCTCTCACTGTCTCTCTCTCTCTGTCAAATAAATAAATAAAATCTTTAAAAAAAAAAAAAAGAATGATATAGTTTCCTTCTGTGTCTCTTATTACAGACTTGAGTTTAAAATCTAATTTGTCTGATATAAGAATTGCTACCTCAGCTTTCTTTTGAGGTCTGCTGGCATGGAAGATAGATCTCCATCCCTTCACTTTCAGTCTGGATGTATCTTTAGGTTCAAAATGAGTCTCTTGTAGACAGCATATGGAGGGGTCCTGTCTTTTTATCCAATCTGCAACCCTGTGCCGTTTTATGGGAGCATTTAGGCCATTCATGTTGAGAGTGATTATTGAAAGATATGAATTAATTGTCATCATGTTGCCTGTGAAGGTGTTGTTTTTATAGATTGTCCCTGTAAATTGCTGTTGTATATCACTCTTGGGGTCTTTCTCCTTTTATAGAACCCACCTTAATATTTCTTGCAGGGCTGGCTTAGTGGTCACATATTCTTTCAGCTTCTCCGGTCATGGAAGCTCTGCATCTCTCCATCCATTCTAAATGAAAGCCGTGCCAGATAAAGTATTCTTGGCTGCATGTTCTTCTCATTTAGTACCCTGAATATGTCTTGCCAGGCCTTTCTGGCTTGCCAGGTCTCTGTGGATAGGTCTGACGTTATTCTGATGTTCCTCCCTCTGTACATAAGGAATCTCTTCCCCTTAACTGCCCTTAAGATGGTTTCCTTGGTTCTAAGATTTGCAAGTTTTACTATTACATGCCGGGGTGTTGGCCTGTTTTCCTTGATCTTAGGAGGGGTCCTCTCTGCCTCTAGGACTCGAATATTTGTTTCATTCCCCAGATTAGGGAAGTTCTCAGCTACGATTTGGTCAAATACATCTTCTAGTCATTTCTCTCTCTCCACTCCCTCCGGGATTCCAATTATTTTGACATTGGAACGCCTCATGGTGTCACTTATTTTTCTGATTCTGTTTTTATGGATTCTGAGTTGTTTTTCCCTGGCCTCCTCTTTTCCCTTTTTATCTATTATATTGTCTTCCAGGTCACTTATTCTGTCTCAGTTACCCTAGCTGTTAGATTATCTAGATTGGATTGGATCTCATTGATAGCATTTTTAGGTTCTGCCAATTCGCCTTTTATTTCTGCCCTTAGAGACTCTATGTTGCCATTAATTGATTTCTCCATTCTAGCCATTGTCTTCACAATTGTTAGCCTGAATTCCATCTCTGACATCTTGGTTATATCTGCATCCATTTGTAAATCTGCAGCATAAGTCATAATCTCTGAGTCTTTTCTGTTTTGGGGGCTCCTCCTAGTCATTCTGTTGAGGGGTGGTTGAGGGAATGTATAGAGTCCAAATTATTGACCACAACCCAAGCAAGATGCACCTGTTTTCTTGGGACCTTAGGGTTGCTGGCCTCTTGTTTTCCCAGCCTGTCTTCTGGGGGAGGGGCCTGCCGCACTGTTACTCAGGCAACCCTGTTTGGGCGGAGTTGCCCTGTGCCCCTGTGGCGGGGGATGGGCTCAGTGGGAATCAGTCTTTGGGGCTTTTGTTCTCTGGCGGCTTTCCGTGTCTCTTCCACAAGTCAGAGCAGAAGAGACCATTTCCAACCCTCTGCCTCAGAGCAGAGAGACCGTAGTCTGTTCTTCAGTGAGCTCTCCAGGCCACACCATCTCCGTTTCTGTCCGTGCTGCTATAAACTGCAGCTTGCTGTGTTGTGCGCCCCTCCGCAGCGCTCCCAGTTCTGCCTCCAGGTCGGGGCACATCTCTGCCCTTTGTGCTTCTAAAACCGCCAGCCGCTCCCAGTTCGCGTGCACGCAACTCCACCGCTCCGGGTTTCTGTCCCGAGGCTGCCCTAAAGTGCCTTCCCAGCGCTACCAGTCTGCGAATCTGTGCCCGGCCCACAGCATGCGAGGCTGTCACTCACCGGTGGTGTAGGATCCCCACATCCAGGCACCCTCCCGCTGCCCGCAGAGTCATGGCTCTCCGCTTTGTACCTCAAAACCAACTGCCTGTGATATTCTGTTTGTAGAGATCCAGATCTTCTTACATCTCAGGCTGGTTTCACGGGTGCTCAGAGTGGTCTGGTAGATATCCAGCTCAATTCCGGGGACCAGTTGAAATAGGGTCCCCTACTCCTCCGCCATCTTTCCCCCCTCCCAAGAAATAAGATATTCTTTATTCAATTCTTGTGATTTAAAAAAAAGGGGGGGGGGGAAGAAGAAAATTTCTAGTGATAACATACCAAAAAAAAAAAAAGAACACTCACTTTTCCAGACTTAGCCAATCATAAAATGGATCTTAACCAGGGTTGGTATGAGTAACCTCTAAGAAGTGATGCTGTGCAGGAAGATGGAGCCACCATTTAACTTCGTACATGGAATTCTTTTTCTTGGCCTTGTTGCATTGTTTGAGGACTTTTAACTTTTCTTAAATTAACAGTTGAGGCAAAAATGTTCCAACTGATGGCTAAAAATGGAATCTTAAATAAAATAAAGCTTTACCCAGAATTCTAAAATAGAATCATTTTGTTCTGAGATGTTGATAATCTCATGGCAGTGACTCAAAGCCAAATTAGGCCAAGAGTACATTGGTGCCGATCTTTGCACAAGTGAACCTGAGGCAAAATATGCATCATCCATGAACCTGTAGGAATGCTGAGATTGGATTATAGTTTTGCCTTGTGTATTGTACAGAATATTTTTATTATTTCACTGCCCTTGAGCAACTGATAAACACTTTATGACTACACTTAGCATATTGTGTCATCTTTTTTTTTTTTTTTTCTTTTCAAGTTTGAGTCAAAATATCTGGCTTGCCTTTTAATCACTGAAATAAATCCATATGTGTGAAAAGGAAGCAAAGATACAAATTTTCCATATGGCTCTTTCACGTATAAACCACCTTTAAAATAAATATAATCCCTTGTTTGGGAAAATAAAACTAATTTTGTACAACTTATAAAAAGTTTTTTGTTTTTTGTTTTTTAACTTAAAATCCATTGCTGAGGGTGGAAAATCCCTTCTAATGGCTCATGAAGCTTGTCACAGGTAGGTGGCATTTGATGACTCACAGAATAGGAACTGTGGTACAGATGAATTATTTTTTGGCTATAAAATGATGCTGGTTTATTTTGTACTAATAATGAAGTTAATAAATGTCATTTAAGTCATTAAACTGAAGTTTCTGACCACTGGAAACTATAATCCAAGAATGTTTTGAGAGAGCAAACATTTATGGTAATTTACCAACATTACTAATATTCCTACCATTAATATAACCTACCATTAATTAATATTCCTTAGCAAATCTGTCCAACAAGCAATGCATAACTTGTCTCATAGTTTCACTCAAACAGTGGAATACTCTCAACATTTGCACTTTATACTGAAGGTTCCTTCCTACACATAAGTATCCTGCCATAAAATAGTTTTAAAATAAGCCATAACCGGGCCGAGTGTGGGTGAGAATGTTGGAAAATGGACATCTTCGTATATTGCTTGTGGGAGTAAACTAGGACATTTCCAGAGGGCAATATGTATTAAAAGATGACATAGCGGGGCGCCTGGGTGGCTCAGTCGGTTGAGCAGCTGCCTTTGGCTCAGGTCATGGTGCCAGGGTCCTGGGATCGAGCCCCACATAGGGCTCCCTGGTCAGCAGACAGTCTGCTTCTCCCTTTCCCTCTGCCTGCCGCTCTGCCTACTTGTGTTTGCAATCTCTCTGTCAAATATATAAATTAAAAAAAAAAATGACATAGTCTTTGAACTAGAGTCTAATTCTAGGAGTCTGTTCCACTGAATTAGACACATGCCAAGGATGTTCATAACAATATTACTTACAGTAGAAAAAAATGAAATAATTGAAATTTCCTATAAGAGGATTTTAAAGATGTTATTTCTGTATAATATTATGTCACAATTAAAATTATGTAAATTTGGTTTTGATATAGAAAATGTTTATAGAATTTACAAGGGGAAAGGTTATAGAAAGCTGTATGTGGTATCTCTACTTTTGTAGAAATAAGTGCATTATAGAGGTAAACATATCTATAGATATGTGTATATTACACACATTAAATATATTTGCACTGGGTGTTGCATGCAACTAGTGAATCGTTGAACACTACATCAAAACAATTGATGTACTATATGCAGGCTAATTGAACATAATAAAATAAATAAAGAAAATAAAACATATTCTATGCAAATGAATAGAATAAAAAGAGTATTATATTAAAATAGTCATCTCTGTATAGATGATTTAAAATTTCCCTTGTGTTCTTACCTGTGTTTATCTTTTTCTAAGATAAATATAAATACCTGTATAGATGAACCATGAGAGACTATGGACTCTGAGAAACAAACTGAGGGTTCTAGAGGGGAGAGGGGTGGGGGGATGGGTTAGCCTGGTGATGGGTGTTAAAGAGGGCATGTACTGAATGGAGCACTCAGTGTTATATGCAAACAATGAATCATGGAACATTGCATCAAATACTAATGATGTAATGTATGGTGATTAACATAACATAATAAAAAAATAAAACATCTACGTAAAAAAAAAAAACCTAAAATTAATAAAATATACATTATTCATTGACTTCCTTCTCTAGGAAGTCTTACTCTAGGATGGCTCTGTCCTCTTGTAAAATTATAAGGGCAGAAAGAGCAATTTAAACAGTAAGTTACCTATATCATGTCTCCTATCTCCCACCACACGTAAGCCACCACGATTTTTATCTATCCACCCTTCCCTACTTCCACACATTCAAATGCAACCCAATTAAGGCTTTGACTGGAGGTGGAACAGCAGAACTTTGGGCTTCATATTAGTGACCTCTCTGAGTATCTCTCTGATCTTTTTCCTTCCATTTGTTGGCTGAATTTTCCCTTTCTTTTTAGTTTGAAAGCTGTTCTTTAACTATTATCCATCTTTACCCATGTGGGGCATTCAAAGTTTGAACCTGGGATACTAGCAAGCCAGATTCTTCCATTGCAGGTCTAGGATTTCATAAGAGACTTCTCCTTCACTCTACTTTCTCACCTGATGGACATGTCAGAAAGGACATTCTAAGCCCAAGACTCTGAGGACTCCTACCAACTAAGATATAGAGGGAATCTAGAGAGGAGTCAGACAAAGCCTTTGAAGGTCTTTTCACTTCATTTTGGACATTCCACCAATGTAGACTATGGAATATCACTGACCCTGCTCCTGGACTAATTTGAAAAGAGAGGATACAGGAGATGAGGACAAAGGGAGACCACAAAAGTTAGTGGTTAATAACATGAGATATTGTGTTAGGTCTATATAGATTTGATTTCTAATTCTGCCATTTACCATTGGACAATAGGGCAATTCACTTTGGCTGCCTGAACCTCAGTTTCTCCATGTGGAAAACTGGCAATAAGAATACCTATTCAGGGGTGTCTGGGTGGCTCAGTCCGTTAAGCATCTGCTTTCCGCTTGGGTCATGATCCCAGAGTCCCAGAATTGAGCCCCGCAATGGAGCCCTGCATTGGGCTCCTTGCTCAGCGGGGAGTCTGCTTCTCCCTCTGCCCTTCACCCCTCTTGTGTTCTCTCTCTCTCTCAAATAAATAAAATCTTTGGGGGAAAAAAAAAAGAATACCTATTCAATTGTTATTGTGAAGATAAAATAGTATATACAATGTGATTAGAGTAATGCCTAGCATATAGTAAGAGCACAAAAATGCTCATTTATAGTGATAATGATTATCCATGTGTTTTGTCATCAGAATCCATTTTAGGAAATAGAGGCAGAGAACTGGGTTAGAAAACACACAGTAGCTACTACTGTTATTCACACATAAGTGCAACCAAAATAGTTTATTGTTTCATATTTCTATGTATAAATTTCCCATCTGTAACTTATAAATCTGGTTATACTACATGTGTAAGTTCTGCATTTGGTTCAAAAGTGAAACAAAACAAAATAAGATAGACACCCAACACAGATTTCTACTTACCTGTGTAAAGTGTTAGGCTGCTTATTCCAAATCTGGACAAATGAATCTCAGTTCAGATTTCTTCAAGTTTCAATTGGCATCTTCTTATTGAATCTTTCTTATTTCATCAGGCTTCATCCTCTATGATAATAGTTGCACTGATAAGAGTATAGAAGTAATATTTAATTTAGATGATAAGTAGCTGTATAACAGCTATGTCTTCTTACCTTGATCCAAAGGTTTCATTCTTAAAGTTGGCTTCATGTTTTTGTTAACATGTCTGTTTCTCATTTCTTCCACTTTTGTAACTAGTACCATTAGTACCATTCTTTTTACATTTTTTCTGTGCTAGACTCTGCTGTCTCTTGGTCTCAACAGTAGCTGTGGGATTTTGGCCAGCACAATGCAGAGCACAGAGTCTTTTATTGTTGTTAACTGTTAGAGATTGCTTAAATATTCCTGCAAATTCCCCAAAGACCAGGAACTCTATGGGACAGAGAAATTAATGTAACATAATTGAGTACAGTATCTATCTCACTAAGAATAGAAGTTATTTAGATCTTTTACTGTATGGAGTAAAAAAAAAAAGTGTTTTTCAAGTATTTTGTATGCATTTACTAAATTTCAAAATAGATTTTATTGCAAAGATACCTCATTTATTTCACGTTCATGAAAAACAAAGATAAACACAGCCTTAAAATAATTATTTTTTCCAGAGGACTTGGCTATAGCAATCACAAAATATAAAAGATTTCAATTTATCTAATGTTTATAAATTTTACTGACTATTCCAATCTGTTTCTTTTTTTCCTGAAATATGAAGCTGTTTAAATGATTCATTGTAGTAGTTTTCCATTTTAACAAATTTCCACAAATTATGTAGTTTATTTTTTTTATTTTTTATTTTTTTATTTTTTTAAAGATTTTATTTATTTGAGACAGAGAGAATGAGAGACAGAGAGCATGAGAGGGAGGAGGGTCAGAGGGAGAAGCAGACTCCCTGCCGAGCAGGGAGCCCGATGCGGGACTCGATCCCGGGACTCCAGGATCATGACCTGAGCCGAAGGCAGTCGCTTAACCAACTGAGCCACCCAGGCACCCAAATTATGTGGTTTAAAACAGAAATGTATTCTCTCTAGTTCTGGATACTAGAAGTCTGAAATCAAGACATCAGCAGGGCCATGATTCCTCCAAAGGCTCTAGGAAAAAAAATCTCTCCTTGCCTCTGTCTTTACATGGCCTTTATCCATCTGTGTTTGTCTGTATCTCTGTGACTCTCTTATTCCTTACAAAGGAATATGAATACTAGTCATTGGATTTAGGTTCCACCCTAAATGATTCTAGAAGCCCTGCCAAATTATCCCTGCAAATGTAGGAGAATGAAACCTCCCCAGCTCCTTCATTAACACATTCTCTCATTCTATAATATAAAATTTCTGCTTAAAAATCTGAAGAGTTGGTCTACACCAGTGATTTGCAAAACTTGCTGGTCATGAGCAATACTTTACAACCTTTGAATAAAAATTGTGGATTTCTCTAAAAGAAATTCTGATTCATTGAATAATTGTGGGATCCAGGAATCTATATTATAGACAATTTGCTGAGATGATTCTACCTTTTTGTCCAGCATGGAAAATACTCTAGGCTTTGTGATTATAGAAAAATGACAGAGGAACCATGCAGGGTTGCTGTCACCCATTTCTCATGCCAGTCCACGCTGTTTTACCATAGCAAGTCATTTAATTATCATGGAGTCATTTCTTCATTGGTAAAATGAGTGATGAGCACGTCTAAAATTCTCCTGTTCAAAGTCACTGTTTGTTCTTGAAAATGTGTGGGTGTGGTTGGAGAATTTCCACTTTGGGTCTTGTAAAGAAGGAAGATAGTATGTTTGAAATGATTTCTTAAGTATCTTCTTGGCCTAGTTATTCTAAAATTATAAGAAAAGCATCAATGGTGGTTATCTTTTTTAAAAATTTTTTAAAAAGATTGTTATTTATGTATTTGAGAGAGAGTGAAAGCGAGAGAGAATACAGAGGGAGAGGAAGAAACAGACTCACTTCTGAGCAGACAGCCCAATGTGACACTTGATCCTAGGACCCAGAGATCATGACCTGAGTGGAAGGCAGACACTTAACTGACTAAGTCACATAGGCACCCCAATGGTGGTTTTCTGTGAATGAGTGCTGGAAGAATAGATGGTTTGTTTCCACTACTTTCCACTATATTTCACATTTGTATAATGAGCATGTATTATCTTTAAAATGGAAAGCTATAAATACATATTCATTTTAACAAAGATTAGATATCAAGAGAAATGTAAGAAATCAAGTGCTACTAAAACAAACAAACAAACAAACAAACAAACAAACAAACAAACTGGAGGAAAAAAATTCAAGAGGCCCGTAGCATCAAAAGAAATGCATGCACAGTTCAAAATAGGGGAGCAAAACTGATATAAAGTGGGAAGCATTAGGCTTTCAATGTCAGTATTGTTGGCCTTTCTTTTGATTTTTAGATCATGTAAGATCTTTGATTTACATTTTTACTAGAAAATGGTGTTTTCTCTTAAAAAGTTTTTAAGGTGAAATTTGTTTAAAATTAGAATATTTTGAATTTGCCCAACCCACAAAAATAGATAAAATAATGAAACTGTCATACTGGGGGAGACATTGTCAGCAGCAGTGTCAGAAGGTGGGTTTTCTCAGATGAAAACACAGATATAAAAAAACTGGGATAGAATTGCTTACACCTTATTCTTTTAAGACTAACAAATGGAAGTGTCTGTTCATAAAGTATATGCTTCTTTATTTTTACACACACATTTATAAACTGGCAGTTGGAAATCTTGCAATAAGAATTTAGCTTTTCTGCTTCAAAATTCAAAATTTGAAATTTCTTCCTTAGAAAAAAACAAACCTAGGAGAAAGGCCACGGGGGGGGGGGGGTGGTTGACAAGAAAACCAATTTGGCATTTGACAGTTTTATTATTTCCTTTGATTTTCTAAGAGGCTTTGTCTTGAGAGGAGAAGTAAAGATAAACAACTTCAAAATGAATGGGAGAATTTGTCTTTGTGAATTCATAGACAGTGCTTCAGTAGTCAGACCATTCATACAAAAATGAAGTCTTAATTTTGACTGTATGGAAAAAAAATAGATTATTTAGGTGATGTCAATAATTGAGATCATGCCTTAAATTTTGGGGTAACAATAATTCTGTTAAAAGGAGAAAATCTCCATGACAAACTTAAATTGATTCAAATATTGGAAAAGTTACTTATAATGTTATCTTCTTAGTGCTTGATTTATATCTCAAATCAGAATTCCTCATTGTTGACCAGGAAGTGATGTAGATAGACTTAGAAATAGAATTTTCTTGTAAATGTACATATATGGCTTTTAGGTCATGCTTGGATATATGACCACTTGAGAAGGCTAGTATGCACAATCTATTTTTTAAGAATTTCTAGACTACTTTTCTGAGTTGCCTAGCAACCAGAAATCTTCAGCATTCAAGGGTTGTCTTCCCCTGGTGAAATGTCAGTCCCCTTATGAGTAAGTCCTAAGTGATGTCCTTCAAATTAGGGATAATTTTCACTCAGGGAGTGAAATAGCTTCTACAGAACTAGACTTAACTCACATGAAAATTCAGAGACAAAATTACAGATGGAACAACAGACCAGGGGAAGACTGGAGGCCACTAAAGCAGCATTGTAATGAACCAGGAAAAGGATACTGATATTTGGAGCCCTTGTAGGTCTAGAAATCTCAATACTGAATAATTGTTTATTCATGTTGTAGGGTGCTTATCTCATTGGCAGCAAAGCTAGAGAAGTTTCTATACCATAACCTGAGTAGATATTTCTTTCTCTTTAGCTATCTTAACAGTGATATTACAATCTCTTACAGCAGAAAATCTGCTTTTATGGTTTTTACACATCCAATCCACTACCAGATTCTGTTGATTTTTCTATTTCTCCTTACCCTCATCATCATTAATACCACAGTCTGTGTAATAAGACTTCTCTCTTAGACTTCCAGAATAACTTTCTGACTGGTTTATCTGTATCCAAACTTTCTTCCACTATTCTTCAGACTACACATGTTTTCAAAGTGCAAATTTAATTACATCAGTCCTCTCTCTCAACTTACTTAAAATCTTTAAATTTTTTTCATTACTTTTAGGATAAACATAAATGGTATCTTTCACCAAGGTCCCTCTTGTTTTCCCAGTTCTGAGGAGCTTCCTCACCCAGTTCTTTTCAACTTCAGGATATCTTTTTTTTTTTTTTTTTTTAAGATTTTATTTATTTATTTGAGACAGAGAGAATGAGAGACAGCATGAAAGGGAGGAGGGTCAGAGGGAGAAGCAGACTCCCTGCCGAGCAGGGAGCCCGATGTGGGACTCGATCCCGGGACTCCAGGATCATGACCTGAGCCGAAGGCAGTCGCTTAACCAACTGAGCCACCCAGGCGCCCCTAACTTCAGGATATCTTAATGCTTTACTCTTCACCCAGAGTACTCTCAGAGTAAAATATAATTTTTCTTTCACAGCATTTACCACATCTGAAATTTTGTGTTGATTTATATGATTATTTTATTAGTGTCATTGTCCCTTACTAGATTGGAGGGTTCCATTAAAATAGAAATCGTCTATTTTTAATCATCATGGACTTTCCAGTTTCTAGTGCACATAGTCTAACATTTCATAGGTACTCAATATTTTGTTGACTGTATAGAAAGATATAGTATATCCTTTCTCTTATCTTTTGAAAGGAAGTCTGGGGTGAACACTATAATCTGAAATATCTTAACATGTCCATAAGATAATTTTTTAACATTCTGGATCAATCTATCTCTTTTTAACAAAAAGAATTAAAAATAGAGCTGCTGGGGTGCCTGGATGGCTCAGTCATTAAGCGTCTGCCTTCGGCTCAGGTCATGATCCCAGGGCCCTGGGATCGAGCCCCACATCAGGCTCCCTGCTCAGCCAGGAGCCTGCTTCTACCTCTCCCTCTCCCACTCCCCCTGCTTGTGTTCCCACTCTAGCTGTCTCTCTCTGTCAACTAGATAAATCTTTTTTTTTTTTTTAAAGTGTTGCTGCCAACCTGAAGTGCTTCTAGCTCATGAAAATATGAAAACACTTTTATCTCCTCAATATCCCCAAGAATATATATTTTTTCATGTTTCCTATCTGTCACACAGGTAATATTAAAAGTCCTCAATGAAATATCATGCAGCCTTGAAAAGAAACACCCTCTATTTAAAAGCTATCCTTATAGATACTTCCATAAGTCCATTTTTTATTATGTTAATCACCATACATCATTAGTTTTTGATGTAGCATTCCATGATTCATTGTTTGCGTATAACACCCAGTGCTCCATGCAGAAGTGCCCTCCTTAATACCCATCACTGGGCTAACAAATCCCCCCACCCTCCTCCTCTCTAGAACCCTCAGTTTGTTTCTTAGAGTCCATAGTCTCTCATGTATCAGGGAAATCCAAATCAAAACCTCAATGAGATATCACCTCACACCATAAGTCCATTTTTATTAACAGAGATAAACCTGATTTATTTTAAGAAAAGTATATAGGGATGCTACCATGAATAAATCATTTATTTTACTCATTTTAGCTCCTAGAATTTTTAGAGATAATTTTTTTGGGGGTGGGGGTGAGAAATCAGTGATCCAAAGCCAAACATAATCAGTGTGGGACAGGTCACTAATTAAATTTCTAAAATTACCTTCTCTATTAATATTTAGAAATCCTCCTCTGAGTTAGGTGGCATTATGTAAAATGAGGCAAATGAAGTGCTAAACCGAAGACCCAAATTAGCAGCAGGCTTTACTGGTATTTGGGACTTGTAAATTAAAAATCACAAACATTAATTGCATCTTTGTAGTATATAAATTAATAATATGATAACTTCATCTTCATGTTTAATCATACCATACTAAAATCATTTTATGATTAATTCAGTTATTTTAAGAGCTACTGGGTTTTCTTATGAATCAAAATTATTTTCATCAAGTGTCAGCTTAAGATGTAATTATCTTTGGAGCTGTATTTTAGCATTTATTCCACACCTGCAAGAAAATAAGTGTATCCACAAACTGCCCAAATGCAGCATGTTTATGATTGATACATTAATTAATTAAAGGCCATAATAGAATTTGCAAATGCACAATTTCCTTTATGCTTAAAGATCTCTTCTTTGGTGATTAGCAGCAAATTTTGGAGCAACTTGAGTTCATCAGGGTGTCAGCATAACTGGGTTCTAGTGAGAGCTCTCCTCCTGGCTTGCAGGAGAGCTCTCCTCCTGGCTTGCAGATGGCTACCTTCTAGTTGTGGTCTCAAATGGCCTTTCCTAGGTGCATGCATATGGAGAAAAAGAACATATTCTTGCTCTTCCTCTTCTCATAAAGCCATGGATCCTATCAAATTAAGAGCCCACCCTTATGACTTTATTTAACCTTAATTTCATCCTAAAGCCTCATCTCCAAATACAGTCACATTGGAGGTGAAGTTTTCAGCATATAAATTTGAGGAATATACAGCTCCATCCACACAAAAATGGTTTAAAACTTGTAATAAGTCTGTTACATCCCAAATTATTTCATGATAAAGTTTTACTGCCATAGTTAATAGGCTGCCTGCTTGGAGCAATATTCTCTACAAAGCAAAGACATTTAAAGAACATAAAATATATCTCTCTGAAATCAGTTAAAGAGATTTGATCTGTCGTTTCAGTATAATGCATTCAATCGTTTTTCGCCATGTTTGCAGGTTAACACAGTTGGTGAAGATATGATTCACACAGGAAAAGTTTTCTGTCTTGCTGTGTTCCTATAAAGATCTGACTCAAGTGTGAGGATCCAATTTAAAACAAGCTCCTTGCTTGGATCAAGATTGAAAAGGGAGAGGAGGTGGAGGCAGTTTCTGAGCTTTCTTCAGTACGAATGACTTTTATGAAATAAGTCATACCCTCTTTGAAGAGAGCTGAATCTAAGTTTGATTTAGTAGGAACTTAAAAATATAGTTGTAAATTGTTAATAAAGAAATGAAGCCCTGGGGCTCCTGGGTGGCACAGTTAAGTGTCTGACTCTTGATTTTGGCTTGGGTCATGATCTCAGGGTTGTGGGATCGAGCCCCATGTTGGGCTCTGTGCTCTGTGTGGAATCTACTTGTCCCTCTCCTTCTGCCCCTTCACCTGCGTGCTTGCTCGCAAATAAAATAAATAAATAAATAAATAAATAAATAAATAAATAGAATCTTTAAAAAAATAAAATAAGCCCTGATGTAGAGAGAGGCTTACAGTATATGTTGCTGTATTCTGTTGGTTTCTTCCAGGGAAGCATAGCCAGTACTTTACATTTCTTCAACCTGCCACACTTGAAAGCCAGAGAGACTTGATTTTGGTTTTTCTAAAATGTTTAATGATAATACTTGAATGGAAAATATAAAATCAGAATCCTTAAAGAAGTAGATTCTTAGCTATCTCAAGAAAGGCTGTGCACTCAGTCTTTAAGCTTATATATTCCCAGCTTATTGTTGTGATTTTTATCAGCACTCAGAAAAATGCAGGACAACATATCTGATAACCTAAGCCTGTTTCTCCAGCTGAGCATAAAACAAAATGTATATATGAAAACGTTTTAACTGATGCTGTGTGGACTATCTGCTCAAAAAATGTTTTCACTTAAAACACTAGAGTCAGTTGCTCTATTCAGATGTGGTCTGGAATACATATTCTTGGTGTGGTTCTGGACTGTCCTACTAGAAATGCTAAATGTTTTCCTCATCTAAGCCCTTCTTGAGGAAATCCCTTGCCCCAAATCCTGGAAATCAATTGGATGATCTCTCCTAGCTACAGAGAGAGAGAGAGAATGTGAATAAGTTAACGGGGGAGCTGGTGCTGTGCTCATGATGGACCATATTCAAGAATACAGGAAACCTGGCCAACAGAGATAAAGAAGATTGGAAGATAAATGGATCAGCAGCAAGAAACAGAAACAGTAAATAGAGAGAGAAAGGAACAAATTTCCAATAGTGAATTTTCAGGTCCCTCACTCAGTCCCTATGATGGCAAGCTCCTTTCATTTTTTGGTCATGAAAGAATGTGCATTTGGCTATTATATACCTACAAGAGCATCTATTTTTAACTTATTTTTGTGGTTCTGTTATTTGCCACCAACCATGTCTAACTGAAGAGCTACCAAGAACATAACTCTTCTGCCCTCCAAGTTCTTTGTTTCTTCTTCCCACAGAGTTTTGTATATAGGCTTGGGAGTGAAGTGAACAAGGCCAATATAGCAATTCTGCTTTTCAATTTTGGAAGACCCTATTAGTATGATAGCTGTCCCTACTCCTGACCTTGTTACTGAGGATTCTGTCTGTGGCCTTTTTCCAGAAGGACCTGAGGCAAAAGCTAAGTTATGGTACCAAGGCCAATTTTAGGCTTTTGATACTTGGCTTGTCATTTTCATCTGTTTTTAGCCCTGGAGTCAGTTACCCTGTGAGACCTAAAACAAATATTTAACAAGAATACGTAAGAGCTCTTAAACATAAAGCTATTTTTATTACTTCCCAAGTTCTGTATTAAATCACATGCAGATTCATACCAGAAGTGAATCACTGAGATTTATACCATTATCATATCTTTGATATTTGTTATTGATGCCAATTAGCAATATTATTAGCCCTACTATATCATTAGTCTTTAAGGCAAATCAGTTACAGTACTAAAATTGCTATACTTTGTGTGTGTAATCTAACTTTATGTCACTATATTTGCTTTTTAATCTTCAAAGATGCTGCTTATTTCCTAAACATCATTCCTCAAACATCTATTATCCCCACTGTTTACT
Source organism: Mirounga leonina (assembly GCF_011800145.1). Taxonomy (NCBI): domain Eukaryota; kingdom Metazoa; phylum Chordata; class Mammalia; order Carnivora; family Phocidae; genus Mirounga; species Mirounga leonina. The sequence continues at coordinate 8,754,456 of NW_023270418.1, forward strand.
CTGTTTTGGCTGTCAGGCCATGGGAATGCTGATGAAAGAAAATGTGCAAGAGTAGTGACAATTATAGATTCATTCTATGGAGTTTCATCATGATCCTGCCTGTCATCACATCAACCCTTTTATCCACCTCTCAAATGTCACAAAGCTATTCTCTCACTTATTCTTTTCTCCTTGAAACATTCAACCATCCCCCATTTTTCTGCCCTCATTCTTAGTGAAAATATTGCTGCTTATATTACAAACTGAATTTTGCTAAAAACTCAAATTCCTTGATCTTCAACCTAATATACTCTCATGTTTCTGTTCAGGCTCTTTGGAGGAGAATCTACTACTGTGTGAGCAACTTGAGGGTAGTCATCATGATTTATTCACCCTTATATCTTTGATGCTTAGCTAATTTTCTTTAAGGGTTACTTCCAAACATACTCTAGTATATCCATTATTAAAATATCAAAAAAACCCTCTCTTGACCCTATTACTTATAACTGCATTTTAATTTTTCTGGTTAGCACCAAAATCTTGACCAAAGAGGCTTTTCCATTGCTTCCACTTCTATCTACTCACTCATTTTAACTATGAGAAATAGGATTCCCCTTTCTTCCAAACCCATAAACTCTTGAAAATACTATCAAAAGATTACAGGTAACAAACTGAGGTTGCTTGATGGGGTGGGTGGGTGGAGGGGGTAATTGGGTGGTGGGTGTTAAGGAGGATGTGTGATGTAATGAGCACTGGGTGTTATATGCAACTGATGAATCCCTGAAATCTACCTCTGAAACTAATAATATGCTATATGTTAATTAGTTGAATTAAAATAAAAGATTACAGGTGAACTTTATGTCCCTGTAGTCAGTAACTGTACCTTTGTTCTTATGTTCCTTGGATGCACTCAGATATTTGATATGTGAGGACCTTCTTGAATCTTCTACCTGAGCATTTTGCTGTTTTACAGCATATTCATGGTTTCATTTCTGATCTCTATGCAGATAATTCCCAAAGGACATCTTCAGCCTTTGTCTTCTGCCTGCATTCTGCCTGTGTTTATTCTTAACCAGCAATAGTGCAGGTTAAACTGGACTGTGGATAACATGTAAATTCAGTACATACCGAATGAACTCAATCTTGCTCCCCAAACTGTCCTTCCTTTCCAGATAAAACTGTGTATAGCAGCTCTCACATTTCTAAGTCCCTGAACTCAAATCATAGAGTTGCCTTTCACTCTTCTCTCTCTCTCCCATACACAGCATCTAATATGTCACTGTGTCTTTTGATTCTTCTTTTGAAAAATCTCTGGGCTTCTTTTCTTTTCCCCTTCTTGTTCACTAAAGTGAAGAGCCCAGGCTTTCAACACCTGGACTTAGATAATGTCCCACTACTTTTTCTTGTCTCTTCCACTGTTGTTGTTGTTGTTTTAATCATTGTATCATCACTATATCACTAATATTAAATGAAACTTTCAATCTGTCACTCCCATAGTTGACTTGTCTGTGATGTCAAATCCATACTTTCTGGCTTACATTAATATTCTGGTAAGCTTACTTCGCTTTACCTACTTAGTATTTTTGCTTTATTTATTTTTTTTAAGAACTTATTTGATAGACACAGCGAGAGAGGGAACACAAGCAGGGGGAGTGGGAGAGGGAGAAGTAGGCTTCCTGCGGAGCAGGGACCCCGATGCGGGGCTCGATCTCAGGACCCTGGGATCATGACCTGAGCCGAAAGCTGACGCTTAACGACTGAGTCACCCAGGCACCCCTAGTATTTTCTCTTTAAACACTAACTTTTAATTTCCATCCCATATAAATTTGCATTCTCACATTTCCTGTTTGAACTTTTGAAATCTACACCAACTTCTTTTCCTGATTATGAGCTTTTGCTCCTTCATTTTCCTTGTGTAATCCTACATTTCCTGTACTATGGCACATATCTCATTATTTCAATTCCCTATTTACTCATCGGTCTTACCAGACCCATTGTGCATGAGGACTTTGTTATTATGTTTCCTGCTATATCCTCACTATTTAGCTTTCTGTCACTTAGCAAGTGCTCATCATGTATTGAAAAATAAATATCCTAGTTGTGAATCACCTACAGGATCTAGTCAACTGAGTTCCACATACAATGCCCTCTATTCATCCTGGCTGTTTAATTAATATACAAACTTTCCTTCTTAATCATTGGATTTTAATCATTGAATGATATCTGTCATTGGTATCACTTCATAAGGTAGATTTATACTGAACACACCCATGCTTGTATTTGCTTTTTATTCCTTTTCAAAATGTCTGTAATATCATGTCTGCATAACCAAATTGCCAAAAATAACTTTAGTAATGTTTAGTTTATTAAGCATTTACCTTTGATTGTTTCATATGAAATAGATATATTATGTTGACCATAAGAAGGACAAAAACATTTCCCATTTATTACCCTTATTAAAGGAGTGGTAAAGATATTTCATAATTGTTCCTGTCTACGTTTTATATAGTCTTATGTTAGTTGTCCTAGCATAGTATTCCCCTATTGTTAATTTATGATTTTTATGCTTGGAAATGAGTGAGGCCTTTGTTAAATGAATTATTGAACAAGGAGATTTGTTTTATTTCTTGTTCTTTTTTATTAATATTATTATTATTACTAAGACTTTCCAAACTTTCCAAGTAAGTTATTAGCTTAGATATATTATTACATTTTATACAATTTACAATAAAGAAGACAACCCAGCCCTTCTGTATTGAAACTATAGCCCAGAGAACTTTTGCTCATACATTAATACATTAATGAGTATAATGCTGAGAAAAGCAGAGGAAACTATGAAAAGCTTTGATTTGATACTGTGCAGGTTTAAAAGTATATTTCAAAAAAAAGTATATTGTTTGCTTTGTGTACTTCTAAATTACTAAGGACAATCAACAAATATCTTTAAGACAAAATGTTCTTTATAACAGAAAATCTTGGATATAATGCTAAATTCATAAAATTACATAGTTCTTGATAAAACAAGAGGCGCCTGATTCTTTAAGAATCTTTAAACATGTAATCTTATGCTTATGCTTGACAAGTTTTCTTTTCAGAAATTCGCTAAACAAATATTTTCATGGATAGCAGTGTGGGAAAATGAGACTATGCATCAACCACAGGTTAAAATAACAGAAGAAATAATACCTCATAGCACTTTGAATGGGAAACTGGTACTGAAAGTCTCTTTCCTGCCTGAGGCCTTCACTTCTATTCCTGCCACCCACTTCTGACCTATGAGTCACTGACTATTCCAACTTCATTTAAAATCTTTATTAAAATAGTTTGAATCCTAAGCCTTCTGTACTAAGAGAAATTGTGTTGGATTTTATACCTTTAAAATAAAGAATCACAGTGGAGATTGCAGAATCCTTGGCATGTTTGCATATTTGGAAATTTTGGTATACGTATATTTGTGTACGCACGTGTGTGTGTGTGTATGCGTGTGCACACGCTCATATGAATGCAACAGGTTTGACACCATCCCCTGTTATTCCTTTAGTCTAATGATGGCATGCTCTATTGCTTTTTTTTTTTTTTTTTTATAGATTTTATTTATTTACTTGACAGAGACACAGCAAGAGCAGGAACACAAGCAGGGGGAGTGGGAGAGAGAGGGAGAAGCATGCTTCCCGCGGAGCAGGGAGCCCAATGCAGGGCTTGATCCCAGGACCCTGGGATCATGACCTGAGCCAAAGGCGGACGCTTAACGACTGAGCCACCCAGGCGCCCTGCTCTATTGCTTCTTTAAGATGGAATAACAACACTAATAATGATTAACATTTATTGAGTGTTTATTATGTGCAAAGTGCCATGCTAATTACTTTGTCACACTCACTAAAAAATTATCCTCCATTCAGTGGTAAGCTTAGTGTAGTTGCCTGTGTGTATCTTATTCATTACTAATAATGCCTATTATATAATGGGCACTCAATAAACTTTAGTTGAGTGAAAGATTCAATCACACTATATTCTTATAAAATAGACATAACTGTTTCATTATGCAAGTGAAAAAAAAAAAAAAGACTTTGAGAGATTGAGAACTCTCAAATTTCACCCTTACTCCAAACCCCATGGGTTTAATTACATTAAAATTAGATGGAAATAATCACTAGAGACAAACTTTGGACAGGATTCTCAGTTTGATTTACTAATTTCTTTGTGGGGGGAAAAAGTTTCTACTAACACATAATTCTTCTTTTGTTATGAAACAGTAACCTGCTAAAACATTTTCCGTAAGTATAAGCATCCACAGTGCTTTGAAACTGTTCCAGATAAACTGTGTTAATAAATGGTTTAAAAGATTGTGGTTTCTTGGTATTGTTTTAAACATATTTGTTGCTTTAAGTTATTTTCATTAAGATATGGAGGGCCACATGCCTAGATATAGTTAAAAAACTTGAGGGTGTATATGTGTGTGTGTATATATATATACATAATTTTTTTCTCTATTTTTTTGATGTAGTATCCCATGATTGTTTACATATAACACCCAGTGCTCCATTCATACATGCCCTCTTTAATACCCATCACCAGGCTAACCCATCCCCCCACTCCCCTCTCCTCTAGATCCTCAGTTTTTCTCGGAGTCCATAGTATCTCATGGTTCATCTCCCCCTCTGATTTCCCCCTCTTCATTTTTCCCTTACTACTATCTTCTTTTTTTCTTTAACATATAGTGTATATGTTTCAGAGGTACAGGTCTGTGATTCAATAGTCTTACACAATTCACAGCACTCACCATAGCGCATACCCTCCCAATGCCTATCATCCAGCCAACCCAACCCTCCCACCCCTCCCACCCCCCACCACTCCAGCAACCCTGTTTGTTTCCTGAGATTAAGAATTCCTCATATCAGTGAGATATGACACATGTCTTTCTCTGATTGACTTATTTCGCTCAGGGTAATACCCTCTAGTTCCAGCCACGTCGTTTTTTTGATGGCTGCATAATATTCCATTGTATGTATATACCACACCTTCTTTATCCATTCATCTGTTGATGGACATCTTGGCTCATTCCATAGTTTGGTTATTGTGGACATTGCTGCTATAAACATTGGGATGCACGTACCCCTTCAGATCACTACATTTGTATCTTTGGGGTAAATACCCAGTAGTGCAGTTGCTGGGTTGTATGGTAGCTCTATTTTCAACTTTTTAAGGAACCTCCATTCTGTTTTCCAGAGTGGCTGCACCAGCTTGCATTCCCACCAATAGTGTAGGAGGGTTCCTCTTTCTCTGCATCCTCCCCAACATCTGTCGTTTCCTGACTTGTTAATTTTAGCCATTCTGACTGGTATGAGGTGGTATCTCATTGAGGTTTTGATTTGGATTTCCCTGATGCCGAGCGATGTTGAGCACTTTTTCAAGTGTCTTGTTGGCCCTCTGGATGTCTTCTTTGGAAAAATGTCTGTTCATGTCTTCTGCTCATTTCTTGATTGGGTTATTTGTTCTTTGGGTGTTGAGTTTGATAAGTTCTTTATAGATTTTGGATACTAGCCCTTTATCTGATATGTCATTTCCAGATATCTTCTCCCATTCTATTGGTTGTCTTTTGGTTATGGTGTCTGTTTCCTTTGCTATGAAAAAGCTTTTTATCTTGATGAAGTCCCAATAGTTCATTTTTGCCCTTGCTTCCCTTGCCTTTGGTGATGTTTCTAGGAAGAAGTTGCTGTGGCTGAGGTTGAAGAGGTTGCTGCCTGTGTTCTCCTTTAGGATTTTGATGGACTCCTGTCTCACATTGAGGTCTTTCAACCATTTGGAGTCTATTTTTGTGTGTGGTGTAAGGAAATGGTCCAGTTTCATTCTTCTGCATGTGGCTGTCCAATTTTCCCAAAACCATTTGTTGAAGAGACTGTATTTTTTCCATTGGACATTCTTTCCTGCTCTGTCAAAGATTAGTTGACCGTAGAGTTGAGGGTCCATTTCTGGGCTCTCTATTCTGTTCCATTGATTTATGTGTCTGTTTTTGTGCCAGTACCACACTGTCTTGATGATTATAGCTTTGTAATAGAGCTTGAAGTCCGTAACTGTGATGCCACCAGCTTTGCTTTTCTTTTTCAACATTCCTCCAGCTATTCGAGGTCTTTCTGGTTCCATACAAATTTTAGGATTATTTGTTCCATTTCTTTGAAAAAAGTGGATGGTATTTTGATCAGGATTGCATTAAATGTGTAGATTGCTCTAGGTAGCATGGACATCTTCACAATATTTGTTCTTCCAATCCATGAGCATGGAACGTTTTTCCATTTCTTTGTGTCTTCCTCAATTTCTTTCATGAGTATTTTATAGTTTTCTGAGTACAGATTCTTTACCTCTTTGGTTAGATTTATACCTAGATATCTTATCATTTTGGGTGCAATTGTAAATGGGATTAACTCCTTAATTTCTCTTTCTTCTGTCTTGGTGGTGGTGTATAGGAATGCCACTGATTTCTGTGCATTGCTTTTTATATCCTGCAACTCTCCTGAATTCCTATATGAGTTCTAGCAGTTTTGGGGTGGAGTCTTTTGGGTTTTCCACATAAAGTATCACCTGCAGAGAGTGAGAGTTTGACTTCTTCTTTGCCCATCTGGATGCCTTTTATTTCTTTTTGTTGTCTGATTCCTGTGGCTAGGACCTCTAGTATTATGTGGAATAGCAGTGGTGATAGTGGACGTCCCTGCCATGTTCCTGACCTTAGGGGGAAAGCTCTCCATTTTTCCCCATTGAGAATGATATTTGCTGTGGGTTTTTCATAGATGGCTTTTATGATATTATGGTATGTACCCTCTATCCCTACACTCTGAAGAGTTTTAATCAAGAAAGGATGCTGTACTTTATCAAATGCTTTTGACAAAGGATCATATGGTTCTTGTTCTTTCTTTTATTAATGTATTGTATCACATGATTGATTTGCAGATGTTGATCCAAACTTGCAGCCCAGGAATAGATCCCACTTGGTCATGGTGAATAATCCTTTTAATGTACTGTTGGATCCTATTGGCTAGTATTTTGGTGAGAATTTTTGCATCCATGTTCATCAAGGATATTGGTCTGTAATTCTTTTTGATGGAGTCTTTGGTTTTGGGATCAAGGTAATGCTGGCCTCATAAAATGAGTTTGGAAGTTTTCCTTCCACTTCTATTTTTTGGAACAGTTTCAGAAGAATAGGTATTAATTCTTCTTGAAATGTTCAGTACAGCCATCCTTTTCTTGGGGTTGCGCTACTGTCCAATGAACGTCTAGTGAGGGCAGTACTGCTAACGTCCCACATCAGGCTCCCTGCTCCTTGGGAGCCTGCTTCTCCCTCTGCCTGCCTCTCTCTCTCTCTCTCATGAATAAATAAATAAAATTAAAAAAAAAAAAAAAAGAAATGTTCAGTACAATTCCCCTGGGAAGTCATCTGGCCCTGGGCTGTTGTTAGTTGGGAGTTTTTTGATTACTGCTTCTATTTCCTTAGTGGTTATGTGTCTGTTCAGGTTTTCTATTTCTTCCTGGCTCAGTTTCGGTAGTTGATACACCTCTAGGAATGCATCCATTTCTTCCAGATTATCTAATTTGCTGGCATAGAGTTGCTCATAATATGTGCTTATAATTGTTTGTATTTCTTTGGTGTTGGTTGTGATCTCTCCTCTTTCATTCATGATTTTATTTATGTGGGTCCTTTCTCTTTTCTTTTTGATAAGTCTGGCCAGGGTTTATCAGTCTTATTAATTCTTCCAAAGAACCAGCTCCTAGTTTTGTTGATCTGTTCTACTGTTCTTTTGGTTTCTATTTCATTGATTTCTGCTCTGATCTTTATTACTTCTCTTCTCTTGCTGGGTTTAGACTTTATTTGCTGTTCTTTCTCCAGCTCCGTTAGGTGTAGGGTTAGGTTGTGTATTTGAGACCTTTCTTGTTTTTTGAGAAAGGTTTCTATTGCTATATACTTTCCTTTAGAACTGCCTTTGCTGCATCCCAAAGATTTTGAACAGCTGTGTTTTCATTTTCATTTCATTTGTTTCCATGGATTTTTTTAATTCTTCTTTAATTTCCTGGTTGACCCATTCATTCTTTAGTAGGATGCTCTTTAGCCTCCACATATTTGAGTTCTTTCCGACTTTCCTCTTGTGATTGAGTTCTAGTTTCAAAGCATTGTGGTCTGAAATTATGCAGGGAATGATCCCAGTCTTTTGGTATTGGTTGAGACCTGATTTGTGACCTAGGAAGTGATCTATTCTGGAGAATGTTCCATGGGCACTAGAGAAGAATGTGTATTCTGTTGCTTTGGGATGGAATGTTCTGAATATATCTGTGAAGTCCATTTGGTCCAGTGTGTCATTTAAAGTCGTCCATTTCAGTGAGGGGGATGTTAAAGTCCCCCACTATTATTGTATTTTTCTTGATGTGTTTCTTTGCTTTTGTTATTAATTGGCTTATATAATTGGCTGCTCCCATGTTATGGGCATAGATATTTACAATTGTTAGATCTTCTTGTTGGATAGACCCTTTAAGTATGATATAGTGTCTTTCCTCATCTCTTATTTTAGTCTTTGGTTTAAAATCTTATTTGTCTGATATAAGGATTGCCACCCCAGCTTTCTTTTGATGTCCATTAGCATGGTAAATGGTTTTCCACCCCCTCACTTTCAATCTGGTGGTGGTTTTGGGTCTAAAATGAGTCTCTTGCTGACAGCATATCAATGGGTCTTGTTTGTTTGTTTGTTTGTTTTTTATCCAGTCTGATAGCCTGTGTCTTTTGATTGGGGCATTTAGCCCATTTACATTCAGGGTAACTATTGAAAGATAGGAATTTAGTGCCATTGTATTGCCTGTAAGGTGACTGTTAATGTATATTGTCTCTGTTCCTTTCTGGTCTATGTTACTTTTAGGCTCTCTTTGCTTAGAGGCCCCCTTTCAATGTTTCTTGTAGGGCTGGTTTTGTGTTTGCAAATTCCTTTAGTTTTTGTTTGTCCTGGAAGCTTTTTATCTCTCCTTCTATTTTCAATGACAGCCTAGCTGGATATAGTATTCTTGGCTGCATATTTTTCTTGTTTAGTGCTCTGAATATATCCTACCAGTCCTTTCTGGCCTGCCAGGTCTGTGTGGATAGGTCTGTTGCCAATCTAATGTTTCTACCAATGTAGGTTACAGACCTCTTGTCCTGAGCTTCTTTCAGGATTTTCTCTTTGTCTCTGAGACTTGTAAATTTTACTAGTAGATGTTGGGGTGTTGACCTATTTTTATTGACTTTGAGGGGGATTCTCTGCCTCCTGGATTTTGATGCCTGTTTCCTTCCCCAAATTAGGGAAGTTCTCTGCTATAATTTGCTCCAGGATACCTTCTGCCCCTCTCTCTTCCTTCTTCTTCTGGGATCCCAATTATTCTAATATTGTTTTGTCTTATGGTATCACTTATCTCTGGAATTCTGCCCTCATGATCTAGTAGTTGTTTATCTCTCTTTTTCTCAGCTTCTTTGTTCTCCATCATTTGGTCTTCCGTATTACTGATTCTCTCTTCTGCCTCATTTATCCTAGTGGTTAGAGCCTCCATTATTGATTGCACCTCATTAATAGCCTTTTTTATTTCGACTTGGTTAGATTTTAGTTCTTTTATTTCTCCAGAAAAGGTTTCTCTAGTTTCTTCCATGCTTTTTTCAAGCCCAGCTACTATCTTTATAATCATCATTCTGAACTCTAGTTCCCACATCTTACTAATTTCCATATTGATTAGGTCCCCTGGCAGTCAGTACTGCCTCTTGTTCTTTTTTTTTTTTTTGAGGTGAGTTTTTCTGTCTTGTCATTTTGTCCAGAGGAGAATAGATGAATGAGAGAACAAAATGCTAACAGGGTAATAATGACCCCTGAAAAAATATACACTAAACAAATCAGAAGAGACCCAAAACCAGGGGAAAAGAAAGGGAAAGAAAGAAAAAAGAAAGAAAAGAAAAACAAATAAAAGGATATGATCAAATATGCTCAGGCTGGTGAATAGATCAGTGCCACCCACTAGATTTTGGGCATATTTTGGTCTGTTAGAAAAAACTCCCTCCCAAAATTTTAAAGAAAGAAAAGCTTATATATTTAAAAAATAAGGGTAAATACAATGGAGGGATAGAATATGACTGTAAAGATGAAAATTATAAAAATTTATAATTAAATTTATAAATTTTATAAAAAAATTATAAAAGATTCTATAAAAGGAATTGATAAGGTAAGAAGTTGGTTGAAAAAAGAAAAGAGAAATTAAAAAGGGATAGAATGTCATCAGGCAGGAGACTAGAACAAAGCCATACACTAGAGATTTAGGGTATATTTTGGTCTGTTAGAAGAAAGTGTATCCCAAAATTTTAAAGAGAGAACAACTTTATATATACCAAATTTGGTATATATATACCAAAAATAAGGTTAACTACAATGAAGGGATAGAATATGGCTCTATAAATGAAAAATAAAAAAGATTTAAAAAAAAAGGGGGATTGATAAGATCTTGGTTAAAAAGGGGAAAAAGAAAAATTCAAAAATTCAAAAAAAAAAGAAAAAGAAAATTAATTAACTTTGAAAGACTAAAGAATCATCGAGAAAAAAGCCATCTATTCTATGTGCTGTATTCCGCTAGTGCTGGAGTCCTGCTGTTCTCATTGATCTATAAACTCCGTCTTGGCTGGTTGTTCTTGCTGATATTCTGGGGGAGGGTCCTGTTGCAGTGGTTCTCAAATGTCTTTGCCTGAGGTGGAATTGCACCACCCTTGTCGGGCCAAGCTGTGTAATCTGCTGGGGTTTGCTCTTGGTAGCTTTTGTTCCCTGCAAGTTTTCGGTACAGCTTTGGAGGACAAGAGTGAAAATGGCAGCCTCCCAGTCTCTGCCCTGGAGGAGCTGAGAACTCAGGGCCCCAATCCTCAGTGCACCCCCCAGAGAGAAGCAGTCAGTCATTCCCGTCTACATGGTCTCTGGTTGCACTCCATGCTCACCTGGCCTGTGACCGAGAGTTTCTATCTCTGGCACCCGACCCCATGTGGAGTCTCCAAACCCAGTAGATCCCTGTGGTGCACTCCCACGCTGCTCCTCCCAGGGGAGGAAGGGGAGTCTCCCCAGATCTGCCTCTTGTTGGGTCCCTGCTTGAAGAGTAGTGGCCCTACTGTGCCACGGATCACAGTTTATGACAACCCTGAGCTGAGAGTCCACTCTTCATCTACATCTTTGCAGCCGGCTTTCCCACTCTGACACCTGGGAGCTCTGCTGCACTTAGGCACCACCGGTCTTTCTGTAACCCCAAGGGTCCTGAGACCACACTGTCCCAGCAAGGGTTCCATCCCCCGCTTAGCCACTGGAGCAATGTCCCTCAGTGGAGCCGACTTCTAAAAGTTCTGATTTTGTGCTCCGTAGCTCTCTCACTTGCCGGTAGCAGCTTACAGAGTCTCCCTCCCCCCGCGGTCTATCTTCCCGAATATTGCTCGGATTCACTTCTCCACACATCTACCTTCCAGAAAGTGGTCGCTTTTCTGTTCAGAGAGTTGCTGCTATTCTTTTCTTTGATATCCTGTTGATTCTTAGGTGTTCAGAATGGTTTGATCCCTATGTAGCTGAATTCCTGGGGCCAGACGAAATTTAGGTCTCCTACTCCTCCACCTGATGCAACTGAAAATTGCACTTTTTTTTGGTTCATACTTAGTTGCCTAATTTCACCTAGAACAAGTCACTTAACCTCCCTGGAATTCTGTTATAACACACCATTTGGAGCTTATTATGAAATTTGTTCATGCCTTTTTGTATGTAGGGACTTTGGACTTGGCTATATGGTCTGTTTTAGCTAATGAAACAGTGGGAAATATGGTATGAATGGAGGCGTGAAAAATGCTTGTATTGTGGGGCTTACTCACTTCCTGCTCTTTGGCTGTCTGAGACCACTCTATGAAAAAGCCCAGGCCATCATGCTGGATGATGAAGCAGAGATGAGTCATCTTGGCTGAGACCTCCTAAGCTAGTCAGACTTCCAACTTGTGGGTGAGGCTATCCAAAGTCATCTAGACCTAGTTAAAGTTGCCCAGACCAAAGGAATATCCCATCCAACTCCATAGTCACAAGAAAAAGCACCATGTTTGTTTCTTTAAGCATCTACATTTTGGGGTGATGTGTTACAGAGCAAGAGTCAATTGGTACATTGCTATTGAAAGAATTAGCAAATGATATATTACCTGTATTTAGAAGGCTTGGGTTTATCTTCTCTGCAACTGGCTGTGTGGCCTTGGATAATTAACTTCACCTTTCTGAATTTCAATTTCTTTATCTGTAGAATATTTCTCCAGATGAAGTATAATAATAAATATAAAATCATAAGTTCTGAAACATTAGCGGTTATTCCTTTTGCTTTTATGGTATTAAAGTAAAACTTTTGTTCTAAGCCAAGTTTCCTAGTATCAATTTAATATGATAAGAATCTTATGTGGTTTGTATTGTTATAATATCCATTGCAATGTAGCAAAACATGACCTAGAGTCCAGTGGGCTGAAATATTATTTCTATTAATAAGAATAAATATAAAAGCTGATATTAATGGGATTTGTATCTGCTATGCATTGTGTTTTGTCCACTTTAGCTCATAGAAAGTTCCCAACCCCTCTATGAAATAGGTACTGTTAATTGTCACCACTGTTTGTGTGAGGAAGCTGTCAGGACTTAGCCTCTAATTCAGGTTTATTCTGAGTTCAGAACCTGGGTTCTGAACCACTAGGTTGCCATGTACCAGAAATAGAGTCCCAAGTTTCAAAGAAAAAAAAACCAACCAAGGAAGCCCTTGAATAATTCTCAGATCACTTGGGGCATTAATCTGGCAACACTCTATTCACTTAGGGCTCTTTTCAGAGTGATTCTACACTCTCAGATCTCCTCCACAGAGAGTGTCTAGGACAATTTAGGGTGCTTTATCTATTCTCCATAACTTAGAATCTGTGACAGATGCAAAGTACTCCCAACTCACGTCCAATTAAACAACACATCATTTTTGGAAAATACATTTTTTTTCTGCATGGATTTATCATTTCTTCTTAAGCCCTCTTTCTCTCCATTTTATGTCAGGTGATTTGTACCAGTGTTAAAATTTAAACTTCAAAAATGATTCCTATTAGGCTTACTATTTTTTTTTTAACATAAAATTCTCCTTTGAAACTGACCTCTGTCCTGACCCTTGCTGTAAAGTCAGGTGCTACTGACTCACCTGATAGCAGGTCAAAAAATGTAAATATGACACCAGCCTAATGGTTTATCTGAGCTTGTTGTAAAAAACTAAACTTTTACAGATTTTTCTCCTTGCCAAAATAAATATTTTTGATCTTAATGATTTCAGTTAAAACCAAAATAAGACAACATATAACTCATGAAAATCCAGAGCCAGAAGAAAACAAAAACCATGTTAGCTTCCAGAAGCTTATTTCTATTATTATTTTCTCTTTTTTGCACCATTGACCCCTCCAAGTCAGTCCAGGGGCAAAATTACTAGGAGCATTCAAAAGTTTCAATAGTTTGAAATGATTTTTTCTTAAGGTTCAGTTGTGATGTTACATCTGTCATAGATACTGAAGTACACCTCAGTTCTTGATTCATAAATTACCTACAGGTTAGTACTAATACAAAATGTATTTATCCTCTCTAAAGTGCAGCCTTTAAAATAATGTATCATTGGGTACCTGGGTGGCTCAGTCGGTTAGGTGGCTGCCTTCGGCTCGGGTCATGGTCCTGGGGTCCTGGGATTGAGTCCCATGTTGGGCTCCCCCTGCTCTGCAGGGAGCCTGCTTCTCCCTCTCTCTCTGCTGCTCGTCCTGTTTGTGCTCTCTCTGTGTGTCTGTCAAATGAATAAATAAAATCTTAAAAAAAAATAATGCATCATTGCTGGCTTTTCCATGTGACAGATGTTACCAGATGTAATGTAAGTAGGGATGTCACAATAAGGTACCATTTGAGAATCTGATAACTAAGGGATATTTGGATGCATTTCAGGCTTACATTTTAAAAATAAACTGTAGTTAAAAGAAGTTCGACTTTGATCTATTGCCTTAGTACACATTTTCATAAACTAAAAGCAAGCAAACTCTGCCATAATATTTAGTAAAAAAACACAAACATTGCATATTATCATCCACAAGTTATCAAATTTTATTTTTCTTGAACAACTCTGAGTAGCTTAGATTTTCCAATCATTTTATTCTTTTGTTCCATGTCTTACTACTCCTAACACTCGTCCGTTTATTGTTATTTAAGCCTTGGTCCTTCATCATTTTGTATTGTACTTCTCTGTTTTGTTAGCTTTATTGTCTTCAAGAGTTTGAATTCCTCAAAGGTGGAGACTGTACTTGGCCCTCTGCCACCAGTGCCCAATTGTGGGACTTATATATGGTGTGTCTTAAAAGATATGTTGAATAAATGCATCATTTTATCATGTGTCTGACTCTCCCTTTCTCTTCATGTTTTTCTATTGCTTCAACCTTTCTCTCTTCTCACTCTTCAGTTTTTAAATCTGCCTGAGATTCTAACATGTCTGAGGCCCAATCTTTGGTTCTCATGTAAGGGGCCTAATGTTTCTGTCCTCAATGTTCCCTGAAGAATCATTACTATTTTCTCAGATCCTTGCACAACAGCTTAATTATTATGTTTCCTTCTTCTCCAGCTAGTACTTCCAGATCTTTAAATAGCTCTATTCCCTTATTTTTCTACTAGGTTCCAAAGCACAGATGAGATGGAAGAACCAAAGCTGAAGTTAAACAATCTGATGGCCATCCCAGTAGAGTAAGTTTCTTGTTTCCTCTCACTTTACTGGAGCAAAATTTATGGTCTACAGGTAATTTCTCTATCATGGGATTAACTCTTGGCCTTGAGCCCAAGGAACAATCAACAGTTTAAATGTGCATCAGCTGTTAGTTATGCTTTACCTTACATGCCAGCAGTCTATTTGTTCTAAATGTCCAGCTGCTGGTCAGCCACTTGGCAGGCTCACACCAATATGGCGTTAACCAATTTAATCCCCCCTCATCTGGTTCTGGAAATTGATCCATGCATATCTGATTCATTACTTCGAACAAACCTGATCAAGGGGCTTGAGAACCACAGGTGGCCATTTCAGCTGGGAGAAACAAAAGACCTTGTGGAGATGGTTTCTTTAACATCAACAGACAACCCAGTTTAATAGTACTTGAATCTGATTTCTCATATACAGCAAGTGTTAATTCATATTTTATTGTGATTATATTTACCTCACCAGGTAAGGACTAAATGTGTGCATTTTTGGCATTGTGCTAAATATTTTATCATTTACTTTTCAAAATAACCCTATGAAGAAAAGAGACATACAGTTCCCACGTTATAGATGAGAAAGAGACTGTAAAGTAAAGACACTTGCTGGTGGTCACACAGTTATTAAGTCATAGAACTGAAAAAAGGACCAATTTTATTTGGTGCTAAAGTCTGTATTTCTTTAACCCTATGCTAGTGTGTCTGCGGGGACTAAGAAAACTGGATGGTACATGGGGCATTTTGGAAAAAGTTCCAGATTTGCAACTGAAAATTGCATTTTTTTTTGGTTCATACTTAGTTGCCTAATTTCACCTAGAACAAGTCACTTAACCTCCCTGGAATTCTGTTATAACACACCATTTGGAGCTTATTATGAAATGAAATCTGGATGCAATTCAGTTTTATTTTTTAAGAACTCTAGTTATGAGAAATTCTGGTTGGCTTGATTGACTACATTTGTATGTTTTTATTGAATAGAAATAGAATCAGAGTTGCTATTAACATGGCACATGGAGTTATTTGCAATCTGATGGCAGCAGTGTACTTCACTCTCATCTCTACTTTTGTATCCTCATTTTCCCAGTAAACACCCTATTGAAGATACTGAATTGTTCACTATATACTTCAAATATGCTGTTATCTTTTATATCTGAGTTTTTGCACACTCTTCCTTAATCTAGGCAAATCGCTTAAAACAGTGTTAACAGTGCTGCAACAAAGTAAGAGTTAATATGTTATTATTAAATTATTTTATTCCTGGCAAACTGCTCTTCAACTTTTAAGAGCCAGTTAAGATACTGTTTTATCTGTGACTCTATGTATTAGTAAGAAATTCCATTGCATGTCACAGAAAGCCCAACTCAAACTGACTTAATGCAATAAACAAGAAAATGCATAAATAATAGAGGGACTTTGTTGATTCATATAACTGAAATATTCAGGAGTACATCAAGTCCATCAGTATTCTTGGGCTCAGTCTTTGTCTGTTAGTTCTGCTCTTCCTCATTTGCTTTATTCCCTTAGTCTCCTAAGGTGACAGTAGGACTGGCTACAATACTAGGCCTGCAAAGTTCACAATGAGCTCAAAAACAGAGTGTTCTTTCTTGTAGCCATTACACAGCTCTTAGATTTACTCTGATCACATCCATTTGTATCCCATATCTGTTCCTGAAGCAATCACTGTGGCCTGTAAGAAGAAAGGATCTATACTTACCAGGCATAGATCAAGAATCTACTTTCAAACAAGTTGTTCTACCAAGCAGCACACTTTTTTTACACCCTTACCTATCCAGTCTGTGAATTTATTCAGGCTAGAATTGTTTCGTGCTTTCATGCACTCCTGGAAATTATACTGATGGCAGGCACATAGTTGATTCTCAAAAATGTTGAGTTGGGTGGGTTCATGGACTCATGAAAGTCAAGTGTCTGATTGAAAGACCTTGACAGTGTAGTAAGGCAGTAAATTTGATTCAACTAATATTAATAAACTACCTGTAATGTGCCAGGCAACAAACTCTTAAGAAAACAGCAGTGAATAAGATAAATCACCTCTGTTCTAATGGAGTTTACAGCCTGTTATAGAAAGCCACTAGCAATTATAAATAAATAGCATTATAATAGAGACTAAAAGGGCTTTTGGGAATTGGGGAGCAAATGGACTAATCTAGATTAAGGATCTAGGGAAACTTCTTGTCAGGTTCACCTTTAAGCTGAACCCTGTGAGGATAGATTAAGGTAAGAGATCATTGAGAACCAGCAATGTATGTTCAAAGAAATGAAAGAAATTCCAAATGGGTGGTCAGGATGAAGGTGGCTTAGGCTGGAAAGGGGCTTGAAAATAATTTCTAGAATTATGTGTCTGATACTAGGAGAAATATAAACCCTTTGAAAACATGATTGTATCTGAATTTTATGGTAATAATGATATCAAAGGCAGATACATACAAAGTTGTATGCTGTCTGTAGCGTCACTGAGAAGAGTTTACAAAAGTTATGTGTTTTCTACACTATGAAGAATGAGTAGAAGTTTTCATCACAAAATGAGTGACACTAAGACATCAGTGCAGTAGTGTATTGATGCAAAGGGCTCATACTGTTCTGGTATGGTAGACTTTGAATATATGTTTGCAGGATACTATGTGTTGAGAGCACTGGAGATGAGCCTAGAAAGGTAGTTAGTGGCAGTATGTGAACCATCTTTGTTTTCCACCTCAAAGAATCTGAATTTTATCCTATAGTCAGTGGGGAATCTTTTAAATAATGGTCCTTCTCCTCAGATTCTCTCAGTTGTTTCTTACAGTAAATTCTGGAACTTCCAAAGATAAAGATAAATAAAGATGGGCCTAAATTATTTTTTTAACTTAGCTGGAAAGACCAGCAAAATAATTTACACAAAAAATCATTCAGATTAAGATATTGCAATGCTCCTTGAAATTTCTCATAACATAGATCACGGAATTGCTGACCTTCAAAAGACCACATTTGACGTCACCCAGTAGTCCTAAAATAACTCTTTGCTTTGTAGTTTTATTGCACAATACATTTTCTTTGCGCTCACACTGTAGAAGTTCACTGTTGTTTTGTAGGCAGCTGCCCTTTCCCTTTATAAGGGAAAGTAGCATTTTATCATCTACCAAAGATCATTGTTGAGGAAATAAGTATTATCACTCTGCCAATGGCCTATTTTAACTACCTTCCTTGGGTAGTAATCAGAAACGGGCTGAATAAAAAGAATGGAAAATTATTTCAAAAAAATCTGTTTATAGTACATAGAAAGCAAGAAAAGTAACTGTCTTGACTCTGCTGGTTTATTATTATATAGTAGAATAACATGCTCTTGAAAAGCTCTTGAAAAGGAGTGAATTGCAAATATCACTTGCTAAATCATCTAGAAACATGGAAACTATATTGGTATGATTTTAGTTTTTTTCATATATAGAATTTATTAGGTACCTTTACAGATCTCATTTCTTAGAGACAGCTGTGTTAAAAATAGCTCACTCAAGAATAGAAGTTTGCCTTTAGACATCAGCTTCTTTCTGCCTTACATCCTAGGTACCTACTCCTGCTTGTTTCTTCAATCACCATTCAGGCATCACACTTTCTGTCCCTTCTCAAACAACCTTATTTATACCAGTCATAAAATGTCACCAGTCTGTACTATTTCCCCCGATTCCTGGATAGGGAATTGTTGTAATAAATGAAAAAAAAAATGCTAATGTGTGGTGCAATAATTTTAAGCAGAAATTTTTCATGATTATGTTTTGGTTTAAGAAAGTTCTGATGAAAGTGGGCTGGATGCATTAAAAAGTATAACTAGTGGGTTGCTATTGTAATAATATAGGTAAAAGATGGTGAGACAGTAAGAATGTTATAGTTTACATACAACAAAATATGGAATTTGTAGAGCTGATTTCTATAGTAAATGAGGAAGAAGAAAGAAACAAGTGGCAATAATACGTAAGAATGTGGACAGTGGGAGGATATTGACTCAACACATTTGGGATAAGGAAATATAATGAATAGAGTTATAGATATATGCATATTAAGATGTTTTTGGGGATATCTAAGTGGGATACACAATAAGCAATAAAAATATGTGTCTACAACCCTAGAACTATAGAATGAGATTTGATGATCAGTATATGGGTAGATAATTGTTGAGCCCATGGGAATGGATATAACAGGGAGAGTTTATGAAACAGGAAGCACGGAGATCTGAGAACAGATGCAAGAGTTCTGGTCACCTTTGAATATTTATTATTGGCCAGTTCTAGGCTAAGCTTTAAAGATGTCATGGTGAAAACTACAGACATGATCCCTCCTTCAAAGAGCTTGGTATCTAGTTCAGGAGACAAACAAGTTCTCAGAATGATATTCATTGTAACTTACTTATAAGTTTTAAATGCCATCACCATTACAAAAGAAAATTCCAGTATGTTATGAGAGCAGGTAGGTAGAGAAAGTCACCTAAGTAGAAGAGAGTGAAAAACAGATGGACAGTTGTTTATTCCAGGGCAGTTCTTGTTGTTCTTTTCTTAGTATTTCTTAATATGGACCCATTGCTTTTCGGTCCCTTATATTTCCTTCACTTTATGATATTCATTTTAATTTGCTTAAATATATCTTCAAGTAAAAATAAGTGAATTATAATTTTGTATTGTCCACATCTTGATTACATCTACATAATGTCTGACTACATAATGTTTCTAAGTCAAAACCATTTGCTCTCAGAATTCTATGACGATATTTGAATTCAGTTCTGCTATCGATAATTTCAATTATAATATGATTCTCACTCCATTGCATGTAATCTTCACCTACTTCTCCCTTTCCTTGCTCTATTGTGAATCTTTAGTAGTTTCTCTATTCATGGTATACTTAAATTTTACAACAGTGGGGTTAGAGCGTTTGACATTTTCTTTCGTAGCAATCTATGTGTTTTGATGCTTTAAATTTGTAGTGTTATTTTTTTCAATTGTGGGACATTTTTTTAGCTTGTTCTACTGTATTAGTTATTTTCCTTTTTTTCTTGTTTTTATTTGTGTAATACCTTTGGGATAGATGTCCTTTATTGATTCCATCTCTTCAGATTTCTCTATTTTATGTCTTTTAGGACTATTTTTATGCTTTTTAAATTTTTTTCTTAAAACTTTTTCAACCCATTGAATATTTGATGCATTCAAAACTGTCTGTACTACAGAGGTATAGATTGAAGCATAATAATCACCTATGGCCAGACTTAAAACATTATCTATAGCAGTGAAGTTTTTTATGGCCTTTTGCCCACATTCATTCTCCCTATAAAGGCAATTACTTCTAATTTTTTAAAATAAACCTCTTTCTTTTATTTGTAGCTTTAGTAAATACATATTCTAAGCAATATATGGTTTAGCTGTGCATGTTTTTAGACTCTTAAGAGATGGGGTTCAAGATGACAGCATAGGTAAAAATCCTGAACTCAGCTCCTCCCAAGGGCATACCAAATCTACAGCTATGTCTGGAAAATTAGTTGTGAAAAAGACCTGGAAAATAGCTGAATGACAACTTTACAACAAATGATAAAAGGAAGGGCCATGTTGAGATGGGTAGGAGAGGCAGAGATGATGTGGTCTTGCCCCAAAACTCCCACCCTGGCATTGTGACCCACAATCAGAAGGAATCTCACAAATATGGAGCATACTAGTGACAGGCGCCCAAATGTCTAGCTTTGAAAACCAATAGGGCTATGTCTAGGAGATGTAAAGGACTGTAGGGAACTGAGATACTATTTTTTTTTTTAAAGATTTTATTTGTTTGACAGAGAGAGACACAGTGAGAGAGGGAACACAAGCAGGGGGAGAGGGAGAGGGAGAGGGAGAAGCAGGCTTCCACGGAGCAGGGAGCCTGGTGTGGGGCTCGATCCCAGGACCCTGAGATCATGACCTGAGCCGAAGGCAGATGTTTAATGACTGAGCCACCCAGGCGCTCCCTGTGATACTATTCTTAAAGGGCTTGCATGAAGACTCACTTTCCCCAGTGCATAGGGCAAAAGTAGTAGTTTGAAAAGTGCCTGGACAATATGTGAGGGACATTGATTTGTTAATTTTAAAGCATCTGTTTAAGGGTCAGGGGCCGTTGGGACTCTCTCCAGCGATGGAGGCACTGGTAAGTGCCATTTTTGTGTTCTCCTTTTACTTTGCTGGCACCAGCAGGTGTACAGAGTCTCTGTACTTTCCTGCTGCCCTACTAAAACCAGCAGGTGTGCCTTGCCCCTGCACTCTCGCTGTCTCCATAAAGCCAGTGGGCACACCCCAACCCCTGCACTCTCCTGCTGCTTTCCCAAAGCCAGTGGGAGCACAGAGTCCACATGGGTGATGCCCCTTGGTTACCTGCCTCTGGTGGCTCTGGGGGCTTGCATTTCTGGGCCTCATGGGACTGAAATAAGCAGGGACTGTTTTTGGCAGGCCACCACCCCCAGGGCACTGCACAGATAGCAGGCTGAACCATATCCCCAATCTTCTTGTGACCCACTCCTTCGAGACCTGAAGGAGATAGCTGTTTTGCCCAATACACAAAAACAAACACAAAGTCAAGCAAAATGAAGAAACAGAGGAATATATTTTCCAAAGGAAAGAACAAGATAAAACTCCAGAAAAAAAAAAAATAATAAACTTAAAGAAACAGAGGTAAGTACTTTGCTTGATAAGGAATTCAAAATAATAGTCATAAAGGTCTTGGGAGAAGAATGGACGAACACAGAGAGAACTTTAATAGGGAGATAGAAAATATAAGAAAGTACCAAACAGAAGTCACAGAGCTGAAGAATGTAATAAACTGAAAAATACACTAGAGGGATTCAATAGCAGAGTGGATGGAAACAGAAGAAAGAATTGGCAATCTGGAAGACAGGGCAGAGGAATTCACCCAAATGAAATAGCAAAAAGGAAAAAAAAATTAAAAAAGTGAAGATTGCTGAAGAGACCTAAATGACTGCATCAAGTAGAATAATATTCACATAATAGGTGTTCCAGAAGGAAAAGAGAGAGAGCAGAGGACAGAAAACACAGTTGAAGAAATAATGGCAAAAAAATGGCTATAAACTTAACCTGTTGAAGGAATAGATGTTCAGATCCAGAAAGCCTAGAAAGCTCCAAATAACCCAAAGAGATCCTCACCAAGACATGTGATAAAAAAAAAAAAAAAAAAAAGCCAAAAGTTAAAGATTCTTAAAAGAAGTAAGAATCTTAAAAACAACTTGTTACATATAAGGGAACCTTTCTTGTAAGACTATCAGCAGAGTTTTCCATTGAAAATGTGCAGACCAGAGAGTGGCATGATATATTCAAAGTGCTGAAAGCCAAAATCTTCCAAACAAGACTATTCTCACTGGAAAGGAGAATAGTCTTCAATATTGAAGGAAAAATAAAAGTTTTCCAGATAACCAAAAACTATAGTAGTTAACTGACAATCACTTGCCATATGATTTCACTCATAGGTGGAGTTTAAGAAACAAAACAAAAATGAGCAAAGGGGGAGAAAAAAAGAGGCAAACCAAGAAACAGACTTTTAACTACAGATAACAAACTGATGGTTACCAGAGGGGAGGTGAGTGGGGATATGGGTTAAACAGGTGATGAGGATTAAGGAGTCCACTTGTGATGAGCATCAAGTGTTGAATCACCATATTGTACACCTGAGACTAATATTACACTGTATATTAACTAACTGGAATTTAAATAACTTAAAAAAAAGGAAAAAAATAGCCTCCACATCACACCTCTACATTGGTCTTATAGGAAATATTAAAAGGACTTCTTTAAGTGGAAAAGATAGGGCAGTGATAAGTAATAAGAAAACATGAAAGTAAAAATGTTGCTGGTAAAAAATAAATATATATTAAAGCTAGTAGACTAATCACTTATAAAGCTAGCATGAAATTTAAAAGACAAAAAATAGTAAAAATTCCTTCATTTAAGGAATAAAAAGATGTAGAATTTGACATCAGACATAAAAGTGGGGGAGGAGAAGTAAAAATGTAGAGCTTTAGAATGCATTCAAACTTTCTATCAACTTAAAATAGACTGGTACATATATAGGTTGATCCACATAAGTCTCATGGTAACTACAAAGCAAAAACCTAGAGTAGATATACAGAAAGTAATGAGAATGGAATTTAAGCATAGCACTAAAGAAAGGCATCAAACCACAGGGAAGAGAGCAAGAGAAGAATAAACAGAGAGGAACTACAAAATAGCCAGAAAACAATTAACAAAATGACAATAAGTACAATACCTACCTATAATTACTTTAAACATAAATGGACTGAACTCTTCAAGAAGACATGGAGTGGAAGAGTGGATTAAAAAAAAAAAAAATCTATCTATATATCGCCTAAAAGGCTAACCTCAGATGAGAGGGCACAAAGACTGAAAATAAAGGGAGCGAAAATTTTTTATGCAAATGGAGATGAAAGAAAGCTGGGGCAGTTATATCAGACAAAATAGACTTTAAAACAAAGGCTGTAGGGATGCCTGGTTGGCTCAGTTTAATCATCTAACTTAGGCTCTGGTCATGATCTCAGGGTCCTTGGGCTCTGTGATCAGTGGGGAGTCTGCTTCTTCTTCTCTCCCTCTGCACCTCCCCCAACTCGACTTGTGCTGGCTCTTGCTCTCTCAGATAAATCTTTTTTAAGTGATGCCTGGGTGGCTCAGTCAGTTAAGCATTTGCCTTCAGCTCAGGTCATAATCCCAGGGTCCTGGGATTGGGTTCCGCATTTCTCTCTCTGCCTGCCATTCCCCCTGCTTGTGCCCCCTCTCTCTTTTCTGATAAGTAAGTAAAATCTTTAAAAAAAAATAAATCTTTTAAAAAAGGACTGTAATAAAAGAAAAAAATGGGTCATACATATACATAATGATAAAGAGGTCAGTCCAGCAAGAAGATATATTATTTATAAATATTTAGGTACCCAACATAGGAGTACCTGAATATATAAAACAAATATTAACAGACCTAAAGGGAGAAATTGAAAGTAAATCAATAATAGTAGGGGACTTAAATCCTTGCTTACATTAATGGATAGATTATCAAAACAGAAAATCAACAAAGAAACATCAGTCTTAAATGACACATTAGATCAGAGGGACATAATATATAGAGAACATTTTATCCAAAAGCAGCAGAGTTCTTAAGTACACATGAAACATTCTCCAGGATAGATTATATATTAGGGCACAAAACAGTCTCAATAAATTTAAGAAGACTGAAATCCTATTAAGCATCTTTTCTAGCCAAAATGGTATGAAACTAGAAATCAATTACAAGAGAAAACTAGAAAAATCACAAATATGTAGTGATTAAACAACATGCTGCTGAACAAACAACAATAGATCATGAAGAAATAAAAGAAGAAATATAATACTTTGAGACAAATGAAAATGGAAATACAACAAACCAAAATCTATGGGATGTAGCAAAAGCAGTTCTAAGAGGGAAGTTCATAGTGATATAAGCCTATCTCTAGGAAAATGAAAATTCTCAAACCATCTAACCTTACACTTAAAGGTACTAGAAAAAGGAGAGTAAACAACACCCAAAGCCAGAAAAATGAAAGAAATAAAAGATCAGAGCAGAAATAAATGGAGTAGAGACTAAAAACACAGTAAAAGAGATTAATGGAACAAAGAGCTAGTGTTTTGAAAAGATAAAACTGACAAAGCTTTAGATAGATTCACCAAAGAAAAAGAGGGCCCATATAAATAAAATCAGAAATAAAAGAGGGAAGTTACAACTAATACTATAGAAATACAAAGGATCACAAAAGACTACTATGAACAATTTTACATCCACAAATTAGACACCTAGAAAAAAAATGGATACATTCCTAGAAACCTATAACCTTCCAAAACTGAATCAGGAAGAAATATAAAATCTGAATAGACAAATTACTAATAAGGATATTACATCAGTAATCAAAAACCTACCAACAAATTAAAGCCCAGGACCAGATGGCTTCACTAATGAGTTCTACCAAACATTCAAAGAAGATTTAATATCTGTCTTTCTCAAACTCTTTCAAAATTTGAAGAGGAACAGATGCTCCTAAACTTCTTTTATGAGGCAACATTACCCCGATATCAAAAGCATACAAAGACACCACAAAAAAAAAAAAAAAAAAAAAAAAATTACAGGCCAGTATCACTGATGAACAATGGTGCAAATATCTTCAACAAAATATTACCACACCAAATTCAACAACGCAGTAAAAGAATCCTACATCATGATTAAGCGGGATTTATTACCATGATGCAGGTAATCAGTTAAGGTGATATACCACATTAACCAAATGAAGGATAAAAATCATGAACATCTCAATAGATGCAGAAAATGCATTTGATAAAATTCAACATCCATTTATGATAAGACCTCTCAACAAAGTGTGTATAAAGGGAATGAACCTCAACATAATAAAGGTCATATGTGACCAGCCCACAGTTAACATCTTTTACTTTAGGATCAGGAACACGACAAGGATGCCCATTCTCACCACTTTTATTCAACATAGTAATAAAAATTTTAGTCACAACAATTAAGCAAGAAAAGGAAATAAAAGGTATCCAACTTGGAAAGGAAGAAGTAAAACTACCACTCTTTGTGGATGACATGATTTTACATATAGAAACCCCTAAAGACTCCACCAAAAAAACTGTTAGAACTAATAAATGAACTCAGTTGAGTTACAGAGTACAAAATCAATATACAAAAATCTGTTGTTTCTATACATTAACAGTTAACTATTGGAGAAATTAAGAAAATCCCATCTATAGTTGCATCAAAATAAAATACCTAGGAATAAATTTAACTGATGAGGTGAAAGATCTGTACACTGAAAACTAGGACACTGATGAAAGAAACTGAAGAAGATACAAATATATGGAATAATATTCCATGCTCATGGATTGTAAGAATCAATATTGTTAGTGTCCGTACCCAAAGCAATCTTCATATTCAATGCAATCCCTATCAAAATTCCAGTGACATTTTTCATATAAATAGAATAAACAATCCTAAAATTTGTATAGAACCACAAAAGATCCTGAATAACCAGTGTAATATTGAGAAAGAACAAAGCTAGAAATATCATGCTCCCTGATTTCAAACTATATTACAAAGCTATAATAATCAAAACAGTATGATATTCACATGGAAACAGATACATAGATGAATGGAATGGAATAGAGAGCCCAGCAATATGTAAGAGATCCCACACATATATGGTCAGTTAATTTATGAAAAAGGAGCCAAAATGGGGAAAGGACAGTCTCTTCAGTAAATGGTGTTGGGAAACTAGAAAGCCACATGCAAAAGAATGAAACTAGACTACCATCTTACACTATACATAAGAATTAACTCAAAATGGATAAAAAACTTGAATGTGAGAACTAAAACTATAAAATTCCTAGAAGAAAACATAGGTGGTTATCTCCTTGTTATTAGTCTTGGTGATGATTTATTGGATCTGACTCCAAAAGAAAAGGCAACGAAGAAAAAACAGGTGGGACTACATCAAACTAAAAACATCTATATGGCAAAGGAAACCATCAAAAAAATGAAAAAGCAACCTTTTGAATGGGAAAAAATATTTGCAAATCATATATTTGATGGAGAGTTAATATCCAAAATGTAAAAATAACTCATATGCTTAATAGCTAATCAGTTAGAAAATGGGCAGAAAAACCTGAATAGACATTTTTCCAAAGATGACCTATAGATGGCCAATAAGCAATGAAAAATGTTCAATATCACACTAATCATCAAGAAAATGCAAATTAAAACCAATAGCCAAAATATGGAGATAATCTAAGTGCCCATCAATGGATGAATAAAAATATGGTGTGTGTGTGTGTGTATGTGTGTGTATATATATATATATATATATATATATATATATATATATATATATATAAAATGGAATACTACTTAGCCATAAAAAAAAAATTGCCATTTACAACAACATGGATGGACGTTGACAGTATTATGTTAAATAAGTCAGCCAGAGAAAGACAAATACTGTATGATGATTTCACATATATGTGGAATCTAAGAAACAAAATGAAACTTATAGATACAGAAAACAGAATGGGGAAGAGGTTTTGGGGTAGATGAAATGTGTGAATGGAATCATAGGGTACAAACTTGCTGGTAAAAAATAAGCTATAAGGATAGAACATACAGCATAGTGACTATAGTCAATAATATTGTGTGCCTATTTGAAAGTTGCCAAGAGAATAGATTTTAAAAGTCCTTATCATGAGAAAATAAAATGTAACTGTGTGGTGATGGATGGTAACTAGACTTATTGTGGTGATCACCTCCTGTTTCACAGGGTTTACAAATACTGAATAATTGTTATGCATGAAAAACTAACTTAATATGTAATATGTAGGTACACCTCAATAAAAATGTATTTCACAATATTCTGAAGTACATTTGTTTTAGTCAACAACATATTTTTAATGTCTGTTAATTTTGCCACATCTATGTTTTTGTTTTGTTTTTTTTTTTTTCATTCACATGAGGCATTCCTTGTATTATGTATAAGGTTGTCAGGCACAGGTAAACCAGCAGGAGTAGAGCTTAAAATCCACCCAAGCTACTCTTCCAAGCATCAGTCCAAAAGAGGGTTGCTTTTTTTTTTTTTTGCTATTGTCCACCTAGAAGGAAGATTCTTGAATTTTATGCACAGGTGTCATATGAGGTATGAAATTAATGGGGGCTGATTCCATAATTGGCTTATTTTTTTTCCTGTCCATAAATATTTAAATTATTGGGTTTTGCCAGATTTTTGGTTTTGTTTTGAGGAACAATGGTTTTATGAAATCTCTTGTATAGGTGTCCATGTGCATGTTTTCTTTCCATGTGTGAACATCTGTAGGGTGCAATTACTGGGCAATAAGGTATGCATTTTTAAATGCTCAACATTACAAGAAAATATCAAAGTAACATTTACTAATTTGTATTTCCATCAAATTTGTGAACATTCCCATTATTCTGTAACTTTGCCAGCTGTGATGCTGTTAATGCTTTTAATTTTTGTCAACTATTTAATTGTACCATGGTCATCTTGTTAATTTCCATGAAAAATGCATTTAAATTTTTAATAGGACTCCATTTAGTCTAGAGATCATTTTAGGGGGAATCAATAATACTATGATCAAGAAAGTAATAAATCTTTTTGTAGCTTTTTATTGTTATTGCTCATAAGTTTAGGATTTTGTCCATAAAGATCTTGCACACCATTCATTAGATTCATTCATATGTACCTAATATTTAGTTATATTTATTTGTATGCATTTTTTTGCATTTTTTCATGGTTTTAAAAATTGCATTTTAACTTCTCTTGTATAGAAATATAATTGACTTGGGAAAATTATCTCATGTCCATCAACTTTGCTAAACTCTTACTCACTCTGTTATCTTTTGAGTTTTCTAAATACACAGCCCCCCCAAAAATCTGTTAATGGCTAACAATATGATTCTTGTCTAGATTTTCAATATATTTAACTTTATTTTTCTTTTTGTCACACAGCTAGGCACATTTATAGTACAATATTAAACAGAAGTGGTGAAATTTGGCATTTTTCTCTAGCCCTGAATTTTCAAATAGTTTCTATTCTTCTTGACTACTAAGCATTATTTTATTAATTACACTTGACCAGGTCTTGTTTTATTTTGCACTTGTTTTATAAATACAAATATAATGCTTCTATGTGCCAATCACTTTTACAAGTTTTTACATATATTAACTTTTTTTATTTACATTTAATTCAAGTTAGTTAACATAGAGTATAGTATTTGTTTCAGGAGTAGAATTTAGTGATTCATCACTTACATATAACACCCAGTGTTCATCCCAGCAAGTGCTCCTTAATACCCATCACCTATTTTACCCATCGCCCAACCCACCTCCCCTCCAGCAACCCTCAGTTTGTTCTCTATAGTTAAGAGTCTTTTAGGGTTTGCCTCCCTCTGTTTTTATCTTATTGTAGTTTTCTTAGTTTTCTTTACCTTCCCCTATGTTCATCTGTTTTCTTAAATTCCCCACTTGAGTGAAATCGTATGGTATTTCTCTTTATCTGACTAACTTATTTCACTTAGCTTAATACATTCTAGTTCCATCCACATTCTTGCAAAAGGCGAGATTTCTTTCTTTTTGATGGCTGAATAATATTCCATTGTATATGTATACCATCTCTTCTTCATTCATCAGTTGATGGATGTTTGGGCTCTTTCCATAGTTTGACTGTTGTTGATAGTGCTGCTATAAACATTGGGGGTGCATGCGCCCTTCAAATCATCATTTTTGTATCTTTTGGATAAATACCTAGTAGTGCAATTACTGGTTTGTAGGGTAGTTCTATTTTCTAACTTTTTGAGTACCTCCATACTGCTTTCCAGAGTGGCTGTACAGTTTTCATTCTCACAAACAGTGTAAAAAGGCCCCCCTTTCTCTACATCCTTGCCAACATGTGTTGTTTCCTGAGTTGTTAATTTTAGCTATTCTGACAGGTGTGAAGTAATGTCTCACTCTGGCTTTGATTTGTATTTCCCTGATGATGAGTGATGAGCAATTTTTCACGTGTCTGAGAACCATTTTTATGTCTTCAGAGAAATGTCTATTCGCATTTTCTGCCCATTAACTGGATTACTTTTTGGGTGTTAATTTTGATGAGTTTCTTATAGATTCTGGATACTAGCCCTTTATCTGATATGTCAATTGCAAATATCTTCTCCCATTCCATTAGTTGCTTTTTAGTTTTACTGATTGTTTCCTTTGCTGTGCCGAAGCTTTTTATCTTGATGAGGCCCCAATAGTTCATTTTTGCTTTTGTTTCCCTTGACTCCAGAGATGTGTCTAGTAAGAAGTTGCTGTAGCCAGATTAAAGAGCTTGCTGCCTGATTTCTCCTCTAGGATTTTGATGGTTTCCTATCTCACATTTAGCTCTTTCATCCATTTTGAGTCTATTTTTGTGTATAAGTGGTCTAGTTTCATTCTTCTACATGTCACTAACCAGTTTTTAAAATTTTACTTATGAGAGAGGGCGCACGCGCACATGAGCAGAGGGGAGGAGATTGGGATTACAGTGAATGTGCAGATTGCTTTGGATAGTATAGATATTTTAATAGTATTTGTTCTTTCTGTGAGCATGGAATGTTTTCCATTTTTTTGTGTCTTCAATTTCTTTCATAAGTGTTCTATAGTTTTCAGATTACACATCTTTTACCTCTTTGGTTAGGTTTATTCCTAGGTATCTTATGGTTTTTGGTGCAATTGTAAATGGGACCGATTCCTTGATTTCTTTTTCTCCTCCTTCATTATTAGTATATAGAAATGCAACAGATTACTGTACGTTGAATTTATATCCTGCAACTTTGCTGAATTCATGAATTTCTGTTCTTGCAATTTTTTTGGTGGGGTCCTTTGGGTTTTCTACAGAGTATCATTGTCATCTGCGAAGACTGAAAATTCGACTTCTTCCTTGCCAATGTGCATGCCTTTTATTTCTTTTAGTTGTCTGCTGAGTCTAGGACTTCCAGCACTATGTTGAACAACAGTGTTTAGAGTGGACATCCCTGTTGTGTTCTTGACCATAGAGGAAAGGCTCTCCACTTTTCTCCATTGAGGATGATATTATCTGTGGGTCTTTAATATATGGCCTTTATGATGGTGAGGATGTTCCTTCTACCCCTACTTTTTTGAGGGTTTTTATTAAGAAAGATGTTGTATTTTGTCATATGCCTTTTCTGCAGCTATTGAGAGGATCATATGATTCTTACCCTTTCTTTTATTAATGTGGTATGTCATGTTGATTTGTTTGGGATATTGAGCCATCCCTACAGCCCAGGAATAAATCCCACTTGATCATGGTGAATAATACTTTTAATGTACTGTTGGATCCTATTAGCTAGTATCTTGTTGAGAATTTTTATATCCATGTTCATCAGGGATATTGGTTTGTAATTGTCCTTTTTAGTGGGGTCTTTGGTTTTGGAATAAAGTTAACGCTGGCCTTGTAAAATGAGTTTGGAAGTTTTCCTTCCATTTCTATTTTTTGGAATAGCTTCAGAAGAATAGGTATTAACTCTTCTTTAGATGTTTGTTAGAATTCCCCTGGGAAGCCATCCAGCCCTGGACTCTTGTTTGTTGGGAGATTTTTGATTACTGATTCGATTTCTTTGCTAATTATGGGTCTGTTCAAATTTTCTAATTTTTTTAAAAGATTTTATTTATTTATTTGACATAGGGAGAGAGAGCACAAGCAGGAAGAGTAGCAGAGGGAGAAGCAGGCTCCCTGCTGAGCAAGGAGCCCGATGAGGGACTTGATCCCAAGATCCTGGGATCATGACCTGAGCCGAAGGCAGACGCTTACCCAACTGAGCCACACAGGCATCCCTAAATTTTCTATTTCTTCCTATTTCAGTTTGGTAGTTTATATGTTTCTAGGAATTTATCGATTTCTTCCAGATCGCCCAATTTGTTGGGCTCAATAAATATATTAGCTATGGCTATTATAAATTAGGGACAACTGATGCACCAATTTACCTTACAGAGGTGTCCTGAAATTGAAATTAAATAAATATATACTTAAGCCACTTTAAAAACTGAGGACTAAGTAAATTGAAATATTATCAGTTTTGTGTTGCTTTGCATACAACCATTCTCAGATGGGAAACCTTTCTTAGTTCCTCTTTTTCTGATAATTTCATTCCTAGAACAGCATCTTTAGCATATGGTCATATGGTTTCTGCTTAGCTGCTTCCAGTGTCAAGAATCTCCCTGTCATAGCAATCTATTCTATTATAGAATATATTAGGAAATTTTTCTTCATATTATCATATGCTTATTCATAACTTATACTAATTATTCTTAGTTCTAGTCTTGAAGTCACACAAAAAATAGCAGTCAATGTATATTCTGGTTACTACCAATGCTTAACAAACCACGCCAAAACTTAACAGTGTGAAACTGACATTAATTTTTGCATGCAGTTTTGTGAGTCAGGAATTTGAAGAGTGTTCCTTGGGCATGTTTTTTATTCCCTGTGGTATCTGCTGAGGTCAGAGTTATCCAGATGGTGGGTGGGCTGGTCTGGGGAGCCTAAGATGGCATTATTTATCAGGTACGTTAGTGGGAATGAATTGGACTGTCAACTTGAGCATATATATGTGGCCTCTCTAGCATGGTGGTCTCAGAGTGTAGTTGGACTTCTCGCATGGTAACTGGCTTCACTCTGAGCAAACATCCCAACAGCATCAAGTTACATGGTTTTTTCTGACTTTCTCTCAGAAGCCACTTAATGCTGTACTCCATTAGTCAAAGCAGTCACAAGCCCACACAGATTAAGAGCAAGGGAATTTTGCCTTTCAATGAGAGGTGTATAAAAAAATGGGAGGGGGACATACTTTAATACCACCACATTTGATATTTTAGTATGCTTCTGGTTGAGGGACCTCAGCCCTTAGAGCAGAAAAAGATCTGCATATGGCAAAGGTTACAAAACACTGTTTAGAATGAATTCTAAGTCATAATCTAAGGGGCTAGAGATGACTGCATATCAGCTGGTCCTCTTTGGAATGAATCATTCCTTGTCAGATGAGACTCTGGACAGTAACAGCTATAATTCTTGTCTATTTGAAAAATGAAATCTTCAGAGCAAAACTGTTGTGGTATTGTTTTGCATATAAATAACATTCAAAAACCTGACTGGAAACAATCTTATGATTACCTAATAATAACCAAATAAAAACAGGAAGTAGAGACACAGACTCATTTTTCCTAATTATAATTAGCAAGTACACTTGCTTAGGATTTTGCTTATGATGTCCAGAATTTAGGAATCTCAGCAATCAAAACTGGAAACATCTGTGTCCTAAAATGTAGATCCTTTTTTTTTGTTGTCACATAACAGAAATGACTAACAATTGTGACATCAGTCCCTATTTCTCCCCAGGTTTCCACCAAGGCAAGCTAATTGCCAAAAATAGATTAGTATCTTACGTTGTTGGTTTGGGCAGGAATATGAAAAGAAATTAAGTTGGTCACCATATAGGCATTAGAGCCCATGTTGACAGATCATCAGAGGTTTTTTGTTTGTTTTGAGAAACTGAATGGGAGCCTTTTATATAACTCTTTTCTTTATTAAATGGTGGTTTAAATAAAAGAAAAATCATTATTATACTGGTTAAAATAAATCGGCAGCCTGATGGGATTTGTGGGCTTCAACTTTGTGACTTTATTCTGGAGCATCATATTTGTAAAAAGGAAGAAAAAAAAATATTCCTCTTTCTTTTCAAGGCTGCATAATGAATATCTATGTCTCCTTCTGCCCCCACACATATATAAACCTACCTTCCCACCCATGGGTTGGAGAAACGTTCTCACTATTTAGCAGCCCTTCTAAGGACATGTTTCTCTATGGGGCTACATAATCGTAAGTCTCAGTGGGATGCTGGGCAAGTCAAGTCGTATATGGAATATAAACATCTGTCTAGTTGGAGAGAGAGCATACTCACTTCACTTATGCCCTTCATTAACTTTCTGGGGTAGGGTTTATTGTTTTGGAAACACTGGGCTAATGTGAATATAGTACATGATGATTTCATTTATACAGAGTGTAATATAATATGCCCATATACAAGCATGATGTTGTGATTTCCAAACAGTATACAAACATTTAATTCATGTGTATGGCTGTGTGTGGTAGTCTAGGCGGGAAACATGGGAAATGCAGACGACTCATGTTAATTGAACGCTTAGTATGTTCCAACACTTTTATTCTGTTCAACTCATTTTACAAGTAGAAAACAAATCTCACAGTTGGCATAGTTTAAAAATACGCATGAAAAAACTGGCAATACAGTGCCTTGAATGTCCTATTCCATGAGTGGTACAAATAGCCCGCAGCAAGGAAATATTACCTCAGGCAGGCATGGTT
The DNA here is from genome assembly GCF_011800145.1 of Mirounga leonina. Lineage (NCBI taxonomy): Eukaryota > Metazoa > Chordata > Mammalia > Carnivora > Phocidae > Mirounga > Mirounga leonina. The sequence continues at coordinate 8,788,192 of NW_023270418.1, forward strand.
TTGGAAGACTTCATGGAGGAGTAAAGCCTTGGAACAGATTTGGATGGTGTAATAGAAGTAACTCTGCAGTTGACAGTGTGATAGTCATAAGAAGAACTAAAGAAGAGAATTTTTTCTCCTAAGATGTATCTTCACCAAATTACTATATAGATAAACTCCCAGATCATCTGATACCACAAATTATAATATGTGAAAATACATGTTCTTATGCAGTAGTAGTTTGTTCTTGAGGTGTAAGGAGTAGGAGGAGGAAGATGAAGGACCTGTAGAAATTTTTTCTTGCTTCACAGGCCTTCCCAGAAATGTCTCTGATATCATGTGAGTCATGGAGGGAAGCTTTGCTCTCTTTCTCTGCTCTGTGTAAGTCATTGTAAAGCTCAACGGTGCAGGATGTAGGACAATAGGAGAGATTATTCCCAGGGAGTACTAGTAATGATACGGAGCATGAAAATAGTTAAACAGGACAAAAGAAAAACCTCAAACAGATCAATTGGGCAGAGAGCTGATGTGCATATAAAAGAATTCCCATCTGGAAACCAGAGGGTTGAAGTTCTGAAGAAAACTTCAGGGCCCCAGCCAGACAGTGTCTGTCATGCAAAAGGCCTCAGTGATGGAAGGAACAGGAAATGTCATCAAAAAACTAATGAGACTGTCAAGTTTTAGCTAGAATTAGATGAAAGCCTGCTTCACTTGCAGGGGACAGTCCTAGTTAGAAGATGAGGAGCCAGAACAGAGCTTGAAGAATGGGATGTTTAAGATAGATTTTTAAATCTCCTCTTATCACCTACACCCTCTATACTACATTTAAGAACAATAACTTCAAAGTATCTGGCAACCCAGAATAGTTGACATTTCTTTTTGGAGAATGACTGTTCAAAAAGGTGCCTGGGACCTCCAGTTTCAAGAGGGAAAGTTTACCTGCATCACATACAACTTGGGAAACTGGGGCCTTTGTAGTGCATAATTGTGGAGGATAATTTCAAAGAGAAATGTGTGTGTGTGTGTGTGTGTGTGTGTGTAAATTTGACCCAAATATTAGCTTTGCTTTTCTTTCTAAACACATTTGAGGATGTTAGCAGCCAAAGGGTCCAACAGAGCTTGTTGTGTACTTCTTAAGATTTCAGGTTAAAAGGCACATACATAATTGACCTACTTGTGGAATTGTCTAATACCTACATAAATTTCCTATATATGATTTATTTTTCTCTAGTCATTATATAAATAATCCAAATAGAAGATTATTAAAATTATGTTAATTGGCCATGTTCCTTTTATGATTTACTTATAAGTGTCCTCAGGCACCTTCTCAAAGTATTTATATATATATATATAGTTTTATATGTATAGTTATATGTTATATAGTTATATATATATCATGCATATAAACTACATGTTATATATACGTGTATGTTTTTGGTACCAATAAATCACATTTTCAGAGAGCTTTAGGTCAGGTCAGATAATGCTTAAAATATTGAAGGGTATTTGTTTCCATAAAAATCCCTGAGGTCAAGCTGTGACGGAGACCACATTTGCCTTTGATCCTCTTTGGTCTTCTTTCTGCATCCGTAGCTTTCTGCTCTGCCCTGCATCTCATTCCTCTGCAGTTTATTCTGCTACTGAGCCCCTCATTATGATGTCTGTGTTTTTATAAAGCCATTTTCCCTTGTCAGAATGAAAATTGTTTTGATCCATCACTACCTCTCAGTTTCTGTTGGAGGTATGAGTTTTCATTTTTGAGTCCTATGTCCTGTTTGTTGTTTTAGTGTGAAGTTGGGGGAAAAGTGCATTGGAGACTTCTCTCCAGTTGTTCCTTTAACCTTGAGAACTTATAATTTTAGATATCCATTTTCCTTCTCTTTGTACCAACTTTTGAAGTCTTTGTTCTGGCTTTTATCATCTCTCACCGAGATATGACATAGCTTCTAAATTTATCTCCTTTACTCTAGCTTCTGTTCTTCTCAAATTTATCATATACCATGGCTCCAAAGGGTAATCATTTTAAAATTCAAATATGATTATGGTATGTTCAGTTAAAATCTTCCATGATTCTACATTACCTACATTATAAATACAAATGAAACTGGTAGGTATATAAGATCTTATACAGTCTGTTCTGACCCTCCTTCATCAGACTCCTCTTCTTTCATTCTTAATAGACCTCTCTCTCTTTCCCCTCTATTTCCAGATACTTGAAGGACTCTCTTTATCTGTAAGACAACTTTTGCTCCCCAAACATACTCTGGTTTTAATTTAAGAATTCGATAATACGTGAGAAAAGAAAGGAGAAATCTTTACCCATCTTTTATTATATAGGCCCTGACTTAAGAGTACCATAGACTCTAGTGATCTGAGAACCAGGGGAATCCCTTTGCTAGGTAAGTGAGAAAGAGTAACTTTGTAAGGCAACTCTTGTATGGTCAATTCATCCCTTCTCTTTCTCCTTTTCCAGTCAAATTTCTAACCCCAAATATTGTAACTTCCTGGGAAAAACTGGGAAGAAAGCAGGTGGAAATTATTGCAAATGTGGAGATGGATATGATTGGTGATGTATTACATCCATGCAGTTGAGATCTCCACAATTAGAATACTGTTGGTGTGACAAAAACAAGAAAAACCCTGGTAATGATTTATTTAGATATTTTGGTTTTGTTTCTAACTTTTCCATCAATTCATAATATCAGAGAACCAGGTAGTAGATATGAAAGTTATCTAACAGGTCAGAGTTGCATTTGAAAATTATCTTCTAGAGGCAGTTAATTGTTTGCATCATCTAGTCCTTGAGCTGTAGAACTGAGAAAGAGAGTCATATAATACCCAAAAGCACAGGAAGTAGAGATGAATAAGCCTGTAAGCAAACACAAGTTTTTAGTCTGGGCAGAACTTAACTTTATTGAAAGAGAAGCATAAGGAAAGAAAACTAAAATGTGGGAAAAATAATGCCATATAAGGGAAATAAAATAGTATCTTACCTTAAAACTAAAGAGGAAATAGATGCCTTTGAAAATACTATATTTCAGATAGCTAAGAAAATATGTTTTATAGCCTTAGGGAAGCTCAACAACAGAAGTATAAGAAAATGAAGAACAAAAAAAGTTAAATAAAGAATTAGGATAGGGCGCCTGGGCGGCTCAGTCGTTAAGCGTCTGCCTTCGGCTCAGGTCATGATTCCAGGGTCCTGGGATCGAGTCCCGCATCGGGCTCCCTCCTCAGGGGGAAGCCTGCTCTCCCTCTCCCACTCCCCCTGCTTGTGTTCCCTCTCTCGCTGTGTCTCTCTCTGTCAAATAAATAAATAAAATCTTAAAAAAAAAAAAGAATTAGGATAAATTGAAAAATGAATAGATAAGGAAGGTCTGCTAGAAAATTAACAAAGAACTTCATTAAATGTCACATTGGAGTGAGTAAAAGGACATAATACTAGGCAAAATCAAATTGGATATATAGAGAGAAATCTGAGCTAGACTCAAAACTATGAGTCAGAAGATCTGTATTTGAATAGATTGAAGATTTACTACATGCCTGGCTTTATATAGCATTTACCTATTAGATCTAATTTACATATTATATGACAGTTAATCCAAATAACAACTCTGTGAGATAGGCACTATTATCTTCTTTTATTTACAGATGAGAGCATTAGAGTTTAGGCTGTTAACTTGCCCAAGTTTAGACAGATGGCAAGTAGAGGAGCTATTGACTACAAGTTAGATAAAATGTCATTGACTATTCTTACAAAAATAAAAATTTTTATCATAAAAGACTAAAACTAAGGCAAATGACAAACAGAATAATATATATAAGACATATGACAACTGAAGACACAAAATTAGTTACTATAAAAGAAAAACATGAGCAACATGAATACCATAAAAGAGATGATGTTCTGAGGACATTTATAGGCAAATCATAAAAGAGGAAACATGGCCAATTAACATACTTGTAGTAAATAGCGAATTTACTAGTTACAAAATAATTTCAAAATAAGGCAATGGAATACATTTTTTCATCTTTTAAATCAACAAAAAAGAAAATGATATTGACAGTGATGAATGAGGACAAGAATACTGTGATTTATTGATGATGGTAATAAAACTGGGCATAAATTTGCTAGAGAAGAATTTAGCAATGTGAGTTAAAGCCTTAAGAACTAATATGACTTTTAAGCTAAAAGTCTACTATGAAGATTCATTCACCATAGATAATTTTACAGGTGCACAATAACATGTTTATTATAGCATACTTTTACCATAGTATTCTTTATAATAGGGAAAAAGGTAAAAAGTTAAGTGTTCTAATAAGAACATTAAATACATTGTTGAATATATGAATCATCCTTCGGTGAAATAATTTGCAGATATTCAAAACGATGTTGTATCTGCCATCTTTACATGGAAAAGGATGCTTCAATTATAATATGAGAAAAAATACAGAAAACCATGACATCTATTCTATGACACTCCTTTTGCTTATTTGTGTTTTAAATTCTTTCCATAAAGAACCTAGATTATTCATGTTAAAGTAAATAAAATACTTGGAAGAAGATTCTTTGTTTTTCATAACTTTAATGTAATAAAGATCCTGTTCCAAAGGTAGCATCTTCCTCTTCTGATAACATCCCCCTCTGTCAATCATACCAAAGGACAGTTACAAAAGATGGATGACAGCAGGACTATCTGGAAGGAACTGGAACCATTGGAACCATTTATTAAAAGCAGTCCCTGCCAGAGTTGCCACCTGAGGCTGAAAGGGAAGGGTAGAAATACCCCAAAGACCCCCTTTTATCCATCCTCAACTTGCTCTGCCTGCAGCTCCTGGGAGGCTAATGCAGACAGAAGCCAGGTGATGTGGAAGTCTGAAGTTCAGTAGCAGAAGAAACGTAAGAACTAGATGTAAGGGAAATGCAAGACACCAACCCTATGGGTAGATGCTACTTTAAGTTCTCTATAAATCACCCTCATTGAGAAGTGCCTGGGTTGAGAGGTGCTCTTATTCAATAGTAGCCAAAACAAACAATACAAAGAATAAAATTTAAGAAAGATATTGGATGAGATGAAGAAAACTTTACAATTTAATATAATTCAGAAAACAAACAAAACCTTTAATCAAGAAATGTTCTATTCTTGAGGAGAAAAACTCTATTTATTTAAAATGTTTTATTTACTGTATAATTACTTGTAATTTAAAATCAATGCCAATTATAATTAATGACAATATTCTATAGTTTGAGAGAATATACTGAAAATACTTGGAAAATAGGAATAATGGGGGGGATGATGGAAGAGGCTTATAGAAATAGATGTCACAATATGTTAACAAAAGTTATCATTAGATTGGGGTGTATTAGATGCAAAAATACATTCAAAAATTTGGAGTGCATTTTATTATATATGAAACTATGTTACCTTAAAAGGTTGGCAAACCAAATCCATGGAGGAATGGAAGGCTTATTGAATAAATGATGCTATGAAAAAATGGTTAATCATAAAAATAACAGATCTAGTGTATTAGTCTGCTTTGGGCTGTTTTAACAAAATACCGCAGCCTGGGTGGCTTAAACGACAGAGATTTCTCATAGTTCTTGAGTCTGGGAAGTTGAAGATTAAAGGGCAGGCCAATTCCATTTCTGGTGAGAGCTCTCTTCCTGGTTTGTGGAGCCACCTTCTCACTGTGTCCTCACATGGTGGATAGATGCTCTGGTGTCTCCTCCTTTTCTTATAAGGACATCAGCCCTATTAAATGAAGGTCTTACCTTTAGACTTCATTTGACCTTATCTTCACAGGACCTATCTCCAAATATAGTCATGTTGGGGGCTAGGGGTTCAACATACAAATTTTCAGGAGACACAAACATTCAATGCATAACATGTAGTTAAGTGGTAAATAAAGCAAAAATAATGTAAATAAAATAGAAAAAAAAAATGCCTGATCTCAAGGTAAGAAAGGCCTAAATCATGTTAAGGATGAAACATAAGGAAAAGCTCAATATAATCTAATAAGTTAACAGATGAGATTTCTAGGTGGTAAAATTTTTGTTGTTAATTTTATACTTTCAGCTTTTGTATAATTTCTGTTTTCTCCATTGGATTTGAATAAATTTTATAATCTAACCAAACATTTGGAGATGAGGATTGTTATAGGAATTGCGTTAATGAATTAATCTAAATGCCTTAGGAAATGCCTAGCATATAGTAAGAGCTCAATAAGTGATAAATATTAAACAGCACTTAGCTGTCCACAGGTTTAAAATTAATGAAAATGTTAATATATTTTAATAAGACTATTTTTAGAGCAATTTTAGAATTATAGCAAGTTTGAGAGGGAGGTACAGAGATTTACCATATACTCCCACCCCCACACATGCATAGCCTTCCCCACGATCAACATCACTTATCAGAATGGTCATTTTTTTTTTGACACATCATAATCACTCATAATTTACCTTAAGGTAACTTACCTTCTTGGTGCTGTACATTCTATGGGTTTGGACAAATGTATAATGACATATATCCATCATACAGAGTATTTTTACTGCCCTAAAAATCCTTTCTGCTTTGCCTATTTGTCCACACCCCACCCCACTACACCCCTGGCAACCACTAATATTTTTATTCATAATTTTGTCTATTCTGGAATGTTGGATAGTTGGAATCACAGCATGTGTAGCCTTTTCAGATTGGCTTCCTTTCACTTAGTAAAATGCATTTAAATTTCCTCAATGTCTTTTCATGGCTTGATAGCTCATTTAGCATTGAATAATATTTCATTTTCTGGATATACCAGTTTATTTACCCATTCATCTGCTGAAGGATATCTTGGATTCTTCCAAGTTTTTGCAGTTATAAGTAAAGCTGCTATACACATCTGTTTGCAGGTGTTATGTTTTGTTTTGGTGGATATAAGTTTTCAACTCCTTTGGGTAAATACCAAGGAGCATGGTTGCTGGGTTTTGTGGTAAAGAATATGCTTGTTTTTTAATAAATCACCAAACTGTCTTCTAAAGTAGCTGTACCATTTTGCATTTCCATCAGCGTTGTGTGAGTGTTCCTTTTGGTCCACGTTCTCACCAGCATTTGGTGTTGTCAGTGTTTTGGATTTTGGCCATTCTTATAGGTATGTAGTGGTATCTTGTTTTAATTTGCATTCCCCTAATAACATATGATGTGTAGCACCTTTTCATATGCTTATTTGCCAGCTGTCTTCTTCAGTAAGATGTCATAATAAATACTTCTTAGTGGAATTGATTAATTTTTGATTTTCTTAATCCTCAAGAAATTGAAATTGAGATCTGAATAATTTTTGTTACAGAATGACAATGTATAAAACAGAACACTTTTGTATTTGAATATTTTAGTTAGAAATAATAAAGTAAAAGTACACGAAGTTTTTCAAAGGCTGTAAGTACAGGCATTTCTCGGAAAAATATGTTTTTTCAGGAAGACAATGAAGAAGAAAATAATATTCTTCATTCTTTCCAAAGGATGTCAGCAGTCTTATTGTGAGATCATTAAAATTACTTTGAATTGAGTTTCAGATTGGGATGGTTTCATTTTATTAGTAGGTAGATGTCAAAAAGAAAGGAAGTAGACTGGGCAGTGAAAAGTCTGTGTTAACTGGATGTATGCAAAATGGTGACTGTTTTAATTGAGCCAAACTTTTTAAGAGACTCTTTTTTGTTTTGTTTTCTTTGACATGCCATCACCAATGCTCAAACACATTAGATATATTTTGTTTTTCGTTTGGGGGCCTTGGCCTCACACTCTATGGTACATTCTTTGAAATATTGTCATTGGCAGCAAATCTTCATCTTTTAAAGTTACATTTTATTTTTGCATGTTGATAAATTCTTCCCGGTTGAATAAAGAGATTGATTAAGCCAGGGAATACTAGTTTAGGGATGAATATTTGGTGGATTCGAAGAATATTGATTTTCTTTTGTTGCATGAAAATTGGTTTTGGAGATAATTCTGAAAGAGTAATGTGGCAGATTAAATTATAAATTCATGAAGATTTATTTCCTCTCTTCCCTTTCCTTCCCTGTAGGCATTGGTTTTGAGCCTGGTCATATGATATGTCCTGGCTAATGGCATATAAGCAGAAATAGCATTTGCTATACCTAAGCAGAAGCTTGAGATGGGCTTTCATGGTTTGGCTTTGTCTGTTTTGTTCCTGCTCTTTGTCATGAGAAAATAGCATTTTCAGATAGTGGCTGCCCATTCAGTCTGTGTTCTAGAATGAGAAGGAACATGGAATCTAATTGAGTCCAAACATGCCCAGGAGAAAGGATGAGAGCTAAAATCAACCCATTGCTCTTATGTTACATGGGCAAGGAATTACTATTTTGTAAACCTCTAAGATATAGGAATTGTCAATTACTACAAAGATGAACAATGAAATAAATGGTTTAAGAAGCATTATGCTAGAAAAAAACATAAAATACAGAATGGGAAGTAGCAAGAAAAACTGATAAAGGAGGCAGGAAAAATAACAGTATCTTACACAGTGGTAAAATATTTTATAAAATGATTGCCTGCAATAAGATGGAAGCACAAAATGCATCTAATAATTTCGTGACTTTGGGCAAAGAGATATTAAAGAGAATTTTCATAGCATGATTTTGTTGTTTTTAGCTGTATTTGGTTAGATATTATAAGAATATATTGGCCTGTTTTCAAGAATGAAGAAAGAGAAGAGGGATGATTCCAACATTCTAGGTCTAGTGGATTAAAAGATGCAATGCTTTTTTGTCTCCCACCAGTAAAATATCCTCAAATTAAGACAATCTCAGGGCATAAAGACACTCAAGAGTGTGATTTTTCACCCTTCAAGATCTTTCTTTGGGTTAAAATGGAACCAGAAAATCCCTTCAGTTGGACAAAAAGTCTTAAGGACTGTATAGAGGTTGCTATCCCAAGAAATAATGTTTATCTTGAGGCAACCAAAATTAATGATAGAACAGCACTGTCCAAAAGAAATTAAAATTTAATTTTTTAAAAGTAAAAAGCAGATGAAATTAATTTCAATAACTTTAATTTAAAAAGTACACTTTTATTGAATACAACATTTGAAAATAATACAGTATTCATGTACAATTGATATAAAATATTAACGAGACCTTTTCCATTTTTTTATACTCTGTTGAAAAGCAGACATATGCTTTACATTTATAGCACATTTCAATTTAAACGAGTCACATTTCAAATGCTCAAGAGCTATATGCAGCTAATGGGTTCTGTACTGGGTGGCAGAGTTTTAGAGAATGAGGAAAGGCAGAACAAGGTTTGTTGATGTGGTTCTTGGCAAAGGAGATGAATAGAATAAAATACACCAAAAAAAAAAGTTTTTAAGAAGAAATATATTGCTAGAATGAATTAAAGGAGACCATGACTCCTTGAGCTATAAACTGACCCTTTAGATTTTGTATGGTATTCTGAGAACAATCTGAGAACTATAATAACTATATCCTGTTAAGATGTTGTAGTTGTTTGTTGCCATAGCAAAGCTAACTGATGCAAGGAATATTAAAAATATTTTTAAAAACAGAATTTTAATAATATGGGCTTTTAGTACTGCCAAAACATGCCTACCTATTCTTCCTGACTGGTCTCTGCCATGCTTATTGAAAAAGTGGAAGCTTATCTCACACCAGCAAAGACACTGGAAAGAGCAGAAGGATTGTTACCAGAAAAACCTGGCTTTGAATCTCTTACCACTCTTTAAATGTATAATACTTAAACTAGATACTGTTACAACAAACATAACACAAACAGAATCTTGAAAAGCACTTACATATTGGAGCTTATTCTTTTGGAATGTGACCACTATCTCAAGAAATTAAGACATCCTGCTGCAGAAATGTGGCCAGTCCAGTTGCCATCCCCACCGATCAAACATGCGAGTTAGCTACCTTAGACAGTTCAGCTCAGACAAGCCATCCAGTGACTACAGCCATGTGAGTGACCACAGTCAAGACTAACAGAAGACCTGCCCCTCTGATCCCATCCTAAATTGCTAATCCAGAAAACTGAGTAAATAAAATGGTGGTTCTTATAAGCCACTAGATTTTGGGGTAAAAATTTGTTATACAGTGACCACATAACAGACATATATGACTTATGGGAAGTTATTTAATCCCCTTGATCAGTTTTCTCATCTATAAAACAAAGATAGTAATATCTGCTTCAGTGTTGTTATGAGATGGTGCCTGGCATATAGCAAATTCTTAAAAAAGAGTAATGTGTTTGTTTCCTTTTTCTTCACCTTTTCTTCCTTTCTTTTTCCTACCTTTTCTTCCCCTGTTGCTTCTTCCTCACTATCTCCTCCTCCCAGGAGCATTGTAAGAGCAGTATTGTTAGAATCAATGGGTAGCCTAACAAGATGACTACTTCAAAGGGGCCAGCTTCATTTGGATAAGTCAATACTAAAAAGTTGGTATAAAATTAGCTGCATTACATTACAGACACATATGATAAAAATCTTCATTAAATGCAGGTGAAAAGTATATATCCCTAGAGAATTATAAAATTTCCTATAAATACTGCACCAAAATCTTCTCCTAAGTGATAGATTTCTCTACTAGTCATGTTTCTCATCAGTAAAATGAAATTTGTATACTTCTGTGTCAGTCTTGTTTTTATGCCAGGGGAAAAAAAAAAAACTGTCTTTGGCAAAACCAATAGACTAACAAGGCATTCTTTATTCATCCAACTTAATCAAAACTTATAATCAGTGAATAAGAATCATTTGCCTCAAAAAAAAAAACAAAAAAACAACTGGGTCTAGGCTTGAGTGACTCATGCAGGAAATTTATGATTTTGCTCTGTGCTTTATGAAGTAACTTCATAATCATATGTAATTATTTTAAATATTTTATAAACTACAGTGACTTTTTAATAAGGGTTTCTAATTACCCATACAGTTTCTAGAAAGATTTGCCAAATATATAGTATATGTGTGATGAATCATTTGTCATCCAAAAGCTTGTGAAGAAACCCTCATTCCTAAAAATAGGGCCCCCGTAGATTTGATCCCGGCTGTAATTTTTCACTTCAGATATTTTCCTTTTATATCTCTGACTCCACTTTTGGTAAATCATGATACATAACTATATAAAACATCACATAATCTAAGAAAAAGGGAATAAAAGTGCCAACTGTACCATTTCACACACAGTACACTATGCACCAAAAAATTAAACTAGCAAGTGAATTTCAGAATAGGGAAGGTTAAATTTTTAAATTTTTCTTACTCTTTGCTTCACTGTCTCCCACTTTACCCCTGTACCCCATTTCTTAGAAATTTGAGATTTGGTGTACACAAATAATAGGGAATATTGATTATTAACATGATGAAAATAATTTTTAAATATTTCTTGGGATAAAGCTTTCACATCAGTACAAGAGCTCATTCATTCTTATGTATCCAAAGGATAGGACCTTAACAATGTATCCTAATTTTAACATTTCCTATTTAAGAAACAGGGTGGAGTTAAGAGGAGCAGAGAAATCTCTTGGACTGGTTGTCTCCTAAAAACTCAGCTTCCAAGTTACATGGCAAAGTGTGGAAATCTGAACTGATATGATTATAACATAACATCCAGCTAAAAAACTATCTGCATTACAAATTGTGCCATTTACACAAACCTAAAGAATAACATTGCAAGATAATGACATCCATAGATTGGGGGCATTGCAAGATAATGACATCCATAGATCGGATCTGTCTTAGGCTTTGATAGGTTTCCCCATTGTGCTTTCACCAAAAATGGTATGGTCCAATCTGATTAAATTAGTATTTTAAAAACTCAGTTCTTGTTCTTCTTGGCACAATTCTTTCAAGTTAACTGTGATATTTTTGCAAGACTTGCTGGTAACAGAGCACATGCTTCAGGTTTATAGTTTATCCTGAAATGCTTGTTTCTGCCCAGGAAGTGTTTTCATGTCACAAGTCAGTCCATAGCCAACATGATACTACCATAGATATGGTTAGAAGGCTTTCAAAATGATCCAAATTATCTCTGATCCAAACTTCTCATTAGATAGATGGGAAACTAGTTTATATGAGGTTAGTATATTTGAGAACCCCAACATAAACAAAAATGACAGTCTCTCTCTTGTTATACCAATTCATTCAGGGGTGGGCATATGACCAAAGTTTGGCCATTTGTAATTTTGCTGCCACCGAGATTGCTTCAGGAATGCTTCACTGAAACAGTACGGCATATTAAGAATAATTCCAGAACCCATATAAAAGCCACAAGAGATCCTTTAATTTCTTATGCTGGACTTGAAGGACATACTTCTAGTGCTAATAGTAGCCCTGTTGACCACTTCAAGGGAATAAGCCACTTGGATGAAGCTGAACAGATAGGTTGTTTTGTTCCCCAGTATTTACAGGTCTTCCTGTTACATCTCTGATGATTTGAGCCATGTGAACTGATAGATTTCTTGTGTTGATGTATGTATTTTTGTTGTTGTTGTTAAAGTGAATTTGAGTTGGGTTTCTGTCACGTGGAAAATGTCCTGATACATGAACTCTACATAGTCAATTACTAAAATATAATAATGTAAGACTTTTAGGTCTAATACATTGATAATGTTAGAATGTCTTTGTGTAGCAGTCATTCTTTGTATTTCAGGATTATTTCCCTAAGAGGTGTAAGAGATTCTTAAAAATGGAATTCCTAAGTATGGGAGAGAGACTCTTAAATATGGAATTATTAGGCAAAAAAATATTTTTAAGACTCTTGATACCCATTTTCCAATTACTTTTTAAAAATGAGCAAGCCAATGTATGGCCTGATCTTTCTTATGCAATTTTTTTAGACTTGAATATTACCATTAAAAAAAAAAAAAACTTGTTTCTATCTTGACACAAAGCTGGTATCTCATTTTCAGAAAAGAATTATTTTTTAACTAGTGCTTTAAGGTTTCTTTAGAATGGGTGATGTAAAAGTCCTAGCAAAGCCATTCAATTCTAAGCAGTTAAAAGTGGAACAAAGGCTCTGATTTTGCAACTAAAGTGTCCCTTACTATAGGAAGACGCACAGCCAGTCCATTTGGAATGATGTGAGGTAGGGCAGAGAGCAGTAAAACCTACCAAAAATAGGAAGTTTCTTGAAAAATAAACTTTACTTTTAAAAGTTGGTTGACATTTTATTTTGTATCAGATTGTACTACAATCTGAAAGTAATGACTAAAATTTTTCTTCTACTTTTGCTTCAAATTATTTAGTCAAAAAGTATAAGTAATTCAAAAGGAATGCAACTAGATAACCAGCTATTTTGAAATGTAGAAATAATGCAAACCACTCACGAAATAGCAGTAAAATGTCTTCTGCAAATTTTAATAATTTCAAAGAGCAGATAAGTTAGAATTCAATATTCTTTTTCATTTTAACAAAATTTTCTATTCCAGTAAGTAAAGATCTCATATAACTGATAACAAACCTCAGTGGTACAGAGGTAGCCAAATTATAAGGATGCCACATTGTTTCTAAGTGTTTATTTCATTTGGTAATTTTAAGTGGACATCTTGAGCAACCATATATGGAAGCTTTGCCCATTGATAAGATATAATTAGTGACATAGATGTGAGAGAAGATGTGGTTATTGACAATTTTAAGCATATGTTGTAGGTAGCACAAACATCTGTGGAATAGGTTAAGAATATTTTTCTCAATTTAGAGGGAAAATGTCTATAAATGTCTATATAGAGTTTCAGCCTCTATATAACGTGCTCAAAGTAGCAAAGGTATACTATCAAAACAAAGTTTGGAAACCCCTAGGTGGTTGTTGATGCTGTTTTTAATCCTGTTACCAGCTACATAGTATATACTTCATTGTATACAACTGAATTATTTATGGAAAAAAGAAACACATTCCTAATCCTATAATCATAATTCTAAGCCTGAGTTATTCTTGGTGATACAGTTTCTATTGAAATGTTCTTTTTGTGACACTGTCACGGCAGCTAATTATCATGAACTGAAGACTGTCCTTCTATAGGGAACAGAGCTTGTGCATTACCTGATCTAAGCTGGTGTTTTGTGACATTTGAATAAATTAGTAGTACTGTGCTTTTTGGGAAAAAAAATTAACTTTCCTAAAATGCAATTTTTAAAATCTCATTTAAGAAAAGCTCAGAATGGTTATATATTTTTTTAGATGTGCTGACTTAATTGAGTAGGATCATTCTCTGATAATTCTGCACTGAATAATACTCATACTAATATCCTGATCATCCTCAAACAATAACCATTGTCATGGTAACTACTTATCTTGGGAAAACAAACTGTGCAAATGAGCTTTTCCATAGCTTTAATTATGCAAATAGAAAACTGAAGGAGTACATTTTAAGGGAGTCAGTTTCCTATTTAAGTATTGACTGAAGTAAGTGACTCAAGCAGTTCTCTGTATCTGACTGTTGATATGTTGAAGATGTTAACATGATTATGTCTGTCTGGATTTGTGTTGACGTTCAATAGAGGAAACAATTTAAATTTATGCTTAATGTTTTACTTTAAAGCACAGTAATGGAGTCCAGTTTAGCTCTTTTAATCAATTGTTCTGATTGCTATTTTCTGGATTTAGTGCATGTGAATTAGTAAGTGAACACTATAAAGTGAACTGCTGATTTTTTCACTTCTAATACAATCAATTTGATAGTTGGACAGGAAAAGTTAGGGCTATTGTTACAGATTTATTTATTCATTTGGTTTATAATTAGAAAGCATCTGGAATATGTAGTGGGTACTGTTAAGGGTAGTCGAGCAAAAACTAGATGTATTCCCCCTTAGAACTTTGGCTCAGTAGGAGACATAAGATAAATAAAATACAAGGTAGTATTGGGCTATGTGCACATCACTAGTATGAATGTTTATGGTGAATGGAACATGTTCAAGAACATTCTATCAATGTGAGGTCTTACAGATGGGATAAAAGGTTCAGAGTAGAGAGAAATGGGAAATTAAGAAAGAAAAGACCTATTAAAGAAGCCAGTGTTAGATTCATTAGAAGGCATTATGACTCCCCATGAATAACTAAAATAATTATGAATAACTACAAATCAATGCACAGGATTTTTTTTTTTTCCTTCTTCAAATCGAGATTTTCTAGAGTGGCTCAGAAAATCAGAAAACCATAGAAAATAAGATGCTACTAAAAAGATAAAATGAGAGATCATGGACAAAAATTCGAGTAATTTTGTCATAATCCTGTTTGGAATTCTGAGCACTTAAGAGTAATATGGCTGATAGACACACACACATGAAACAGGATGAAAAGAATGACACAAAGATGGCATTGTTAAGGAAGTGATTTATAGCTCCATCCATGTTGTTGCAAATGGCAAGATTCATTTTTTCTTATCTTTCTTATCCACTAATCAGTCCATAGACACTTGGGCTGTTTCCACAATTTGGCTATTGTAGATAATGCTGCTATAAACATCAGGGTGCATGTATCCCCTTGAATTAGTATTTTTGTATTCTTTAGGTAAATACCTACTAGTGCCATTGGTGGATCTTAGAGTAGTTCTATTTTTAACTTATTGAAGAACCTCCATACTGCTTTCCAGAGTGGCTGTACCAGTTTGTATTCACACCAACAGTGTAAAAGGATTCCCCTTTTCCCACATCCTTGCCAACACCTGTTGTTTCTTGTGTTGTTGATTTTAGTTATTCTCACTGGTGTGAGGTGATAGTTCATTGTAGCTTTTATTCACATTTTCCTGCTGATAAGTAATGTTGATAATTTTTTCACATGTTTGTTGGCCGTTTGTATGTCTTCTTTGGCAAAATGTCTATTCATGTCTTCCACTCATCTTTAACTGGATTATTGGTTTTTTTAGGCATTGAGTTTTATAAGTTCTTTATATATTTTAGATATTAACCATTTATCAGATAGGTTATTTGCAAATATCTTCTCCCATTCCATAGGTTGCCTTTGGTTTTATTGATTGTTTCCTTCACTATGCAGACACTTTTTATTTTGATGTAGTCCCAATAGTTTGTTTTACATTTTGTTTCCCTTGCCTCAGGAGGTATATCTAGGAAGAAGTTGCTATGGCTAATGTCAAAGAAATTACTGCCTGTGTTCTCTTTTAGGATTTTTATAATTTCCGGTCTCACATTTAGGTCTTTCATCCATTTTGAATTTATTTTTGTGTACGGTGTAATAAAGTGGTCCAGTTTCATTCTTTTGCATGTTGCTGTCCAGTTTTCCCAACACCATTTGTAGAAGAGACTGTCAGTTTTTCCATTGGATATTCTTTCCTGCTTTGTCAAAGATCAGTTGACCACATAGTTGTGGGTCCATGTCTGGGTTTTCTATTCTGTTCCATTGGTCTGTGTGTTTCTTTTTGTGCCAGTATCCTACTGTTTTGATCACTACAGCTTCGTGGTATAACTCGAAGTCTGGGATTGTGATTCTTCCTGCTTTGTTTTTTGTTTTGTTTTGTTTTTTCAAGATTGCTTTAGCTATTTGGGATCTTTTGTGGTTCCATACAAATTTTAGGATTGTTTGTTCCAGCTCTGTGAAAAATGCTTTTGGTATTTTGATAGGGATTGCATTAAATGTGTAGATTGTTATGGGTAGTGTAGACATTTTAACAGTATTTGTTCTTCCATGAGCATGGAACGTCTTTCCATTTCTTTGTATCATCTTCAATTTCTTTCATCAGTGTTTATAGTTTTCAGAGTACAGGTCTTGCACCTCTTTGACTAGGTTTATTCCTGGTATGTTTGGGTTTTGGTGCAATTGTAAATGGGATTGATTCCTTAATTTTTCTTTCTTCTGCTTCATTATTCGTGTATAGAAATGAAACATATTTCCTTATGTTGATTTTGTATCCTGTGACCTTAGTGAATTCATTTATCAGTTCTAGCAGTGTTTTTGGTGGAGTCTTTTGGGTTTTCTATATATATAGTATCATGCCATCTGTAAATAGTGAAACTTTTACTTCTTCCTTGCTGATTCAGATGCCTTTTATTTCTTTTTCTTGTCTGATTGCTGTGGCTACGACTTCCGATACTAGGTTGAATAAAAGTGGTGAGAGTGGACATCCATGTCTTGTTCCTGACTGTAGAGGAAAAGCTCTCAGTTTTACCCTGTTGTATGATGTTGGCTGTGGGTTTTTCATATATGGCCTTTATTTATGTTGAGGTATGTTCTCTCTAAACCTACTTTGTTGAGAGTTTTTATCATGAATGGATGTTATACTTTGTCAAGTGCTTTTTCTGCATCTATTGAAATGATCATATGTTTCTTATTCTTCCTCTTATTGATGTGATGTATGATGTTGATTGATTTGTGAATATTGAACCACACTTGCATCCCAGGAATAAATCCCACTCAATCATGGTGAATGTGTGTTTTTGTTTTTTGTTTTTTTTTTTAATATTGTTGAATTTGGTTTGCTAGTATTTTATTGAGGATTTTTGCATCTATGTTCTTCAGGGATATTGGCTTAAGTTTTCTTTTTTTGTAGTGTCATTATCTGGTTTTGTTATAAGGATAATGCTGGGTTCATACAATGAATTTGGAACTTTTCCTCCTTTTTCTATTTTTTGGAATAGTTTGAGAAGAACAGGTATTAACTCTGTAAGTATTTTGTAGAATTCTGCGAAGGCTTCTGGTCCTGACTTTTATTTGTTGAGGATTTTTTAATTACTGATTTAATTTCTTTGCTGGTTATCAGTCTGTTCAAGTTTTATATTTCTTCCTGTTTCATTTTGGTAATTTCCATGTTTCTATGAATTTATCCATTTCTATGTTGCCCAATTGGTTGGTATATAATTTTTCATGATATTCTCTTATAATTGTTTGTATTTCTGTGGTGTTGGTTGTTATTTCTTCTCTCTTATTTGTGATTTTATTTATTTGGATCCTTTCTCTTTTCTTTTTGATAAGTTGAGCTAAAGGTTTATCAGTTTTATTAATTTTTTCAAAGAACTAGCTCCTGGTTTCATTGTTCTGTTCTACTGTTTTCTTACTTTCTGTGTCATTTATTTCTGCCCTAAACTTTACTATGTCCTTCCTTCCACTGGCTTTAGGCTTTACCGTTTTTTTCTATCTCCTTTAGGTGGAAGGTCATGTTGTTTATCTGAGATTTTTTCTTCTTGAGGTAGGCCTGTATTGCTATATGCTTCCCTCTTAGGATCACTTAGATTCAAGGTTTTGGACCATTGTGCTTTCATTTTCAGTTGCCTCCATGTATTTTTTAAATGTCTTCTTAATTTCCTTGTTGACCCATTCATTGTTTAGTAGCATGTTATTTAAGCTCCATGTATATGTGGTCTTTCCAGATTTTTTCTTGTGGTTGACTTCAGTTTCATAGTGTTGTGGTCAGAAAAATTGCATGGTATGGCTTCAATCTCTTTGTATTTGCTGAAGCTTGTTTTGTGACCTAACATTTGATGTACTCTGGAGAATGTTCTATGTGTACTTGAAAAGAATGTGTATTCTGTTTTAGGATGAAATGTTCTGAATATATCTGTTAGGTCCATCTGGTCTAGTGTGCCATTCAAAGTCATTGTTTCCTTGTTTATTTTCTGCTTAGATGATCTGTCCATTGACGTAAGTAGGGTGTTAAAGTCCCCTTCTATTATTGTATTATTATCAATTAGTTCCTTTATGTTTGTTATTGTTTTATATATTTGGGTGCTCCCATGTTGGGTCTCTGACTTATATTTATATTCCAGAAAGGTACAACTACTTAAATTTCTTTGCACATAGCCTAAAGAAATTTGTGTCTTGCACTTAAAGTATATTGGACTAAACTAGTATTTGGACTTTTGGACTTTAAAGGGTCTGGTTTCAAATCCTGGCTCTCCTGGTCATATGATGGTATTCACTTACTTATGAAATCTCAGCTTCTGTAAACTAAGAATAGTGATATCTTTCCTCCATGTGATCTGGAGGCTAAATGAAATCATGCTGATAAAGTTCAGAGTGTAATACCTTGACCATAGAAAATAATATGGCTATTTTTCTGATTTTCTGCTTGGAGTGACTTTTTATTAATCAGGTTTTCCCAGAGAACAGAACCATTGGGATAGATACAGATATGTAGAAAGAGATTTACTAAGAGGGACGGACTCTTGTGATTATGGATGTTGAGAACTCCTACTATCTGCCATCTGCAAGTTGGAGACCCAGGAATGTCAGTTCCAAGTCCAAATTCAAAGACTTGAAAAACAGGTCAGCCAGTCGTGTCAGTCCCAATCTGAGTCTGAATGCCGGAGAACCTAAGTACTGATGTACAAGGGTAGGAGAAGATGGATGTCTCAGCTCAAGCAAAGAAGAATTTGCTCTTTCTTTGCCATTTTATTCTATTCATACCCTCAACAAATTGGATGATGCTCATCCATATTGACAAAAGTGATCTTCTTTGCTTAGTCTATAGATTAAGTGTTAATATCTTCCAGCAACACCTTCACAGATACACCCCAAAATAGTGTTCTACCAGCTCGCTGGATATCCCTGAGCCAAGCCAAGTTGACACAAAAAATTAATCGTCACAGCCTTTTTCCTCTATCTCTAGTCTGGATTATATTTCTTCTGTGCTCTGATAATACCTGACACATAACGTTACTGTTACATTTTAACTTTTGCTATAGACATGTTTCTGTCTCCTCAGTGTTTATATATTGAAGACCTAATCCCCAGTGTAATGGTGTTTAGAGATGAAGTCTTTGGGAGGAAATTAGGTTTAGATGGGGTCATGCATCTGGAGTCCCCATGATGAAATTTATGCTCTTACCAGAAGAGGAAGAAAACCGAGCCCTTTCTTTCCACCATGTGAAGATGCAGCAAGGAGACAACCATCTGCAAACCAGGAGGAAGGCCTTCTCCAGATACTGAATTTGCCAACACCTTAATCTTGGACTTCTCAACCTCAAAAATGAAAAAAAAAAAAAGATTTGTTGTTTAAGGTACCAATTCTATAATATTTGTCATAGCAGCTTGAACCAGATAACACTGTTACATTTTTTTTTTTCTTTATACATCTACATACCCACCTAACTTCAAATTAAAAAAATTGTACCTATTTATATATTTAGCCTCTATACATGGTGCATTGCCTAGAACCAAGTGTTCTGTGGATATTTTCATATTAATAAATAAAGGAATGAATGAACACTGGAAATGCTGTCCTGCAGAAGAGGAAGTTGATTCTCTGTTGCCAAAGATAACATAATGTTGAAAAGTCAGGAGACAAGTAAAATTTTTTTAAAAGAGCAGTTACTGTGTTTCAGGAGCTATGCAGGAGATATTATTCCTTTTTACAAATGAGAAAATAAAAGTTTGAGAAAGGCTAAGCTAAGCTGTTCATGATCTCACAGGCAGATGGTGGAAATTTGACACGTAATGCCCGTTTTCACATACTCAAAGTCTATGAATGGGTTTTCTTAGCACACAAGCAAGGATTTTATAATAGTATTTCTAGGAAATTATTGGGCTTCTTTGGGAAACCTACAAGAAAAAAATGGGAGACCAATAACAATCAAATATTTCTATTTTAATAACCTCCTGACAATGTAGTTAAATCAATATAGAAAACTGTGAGTTTAAATTTAACAAATTATTTATCCTAAATTAAACAGATGTTAAAGTAGGAAAAACAATTCTATGTATTACAGATTTTAAAATGATAAACTTTGACACGAGGTGCTTCCAGAAGTATTAAATGTGCAGATAAACTTCATATTTAAACACCGGAAGTAGGGAGGGCTTCTATCAAGATGGCAGAGGAGTAGGGGACCTTATTTCAACCGGTCCCCTGAATTGAGCTGGATATCTACCAGACCACTCTGAACACCCACAAAATCAGCCTGAGATGTAAGAAGATATATCTGAATCTACAAACAGAATATCACCAGTGGTTGGTATTGAGGTATGAATGGGGTGCCGTGATGCCACAGGCAGATATTTGAAGATAAACAGAAGGAGGAGGGAGCTGCCATAAGCGCTTGAGCCGGGAAGGTGAAATAACACAGGAGTGCAAAGCCTCTGGCACTGGGGACCGGGCACAGACTTGCAGACCAGTAGCGGTGGGGAAAGGACTTTAGGGCAGCCCCCAATACTGAAACCTGGAGCTGTGGGGGTGCGTGTGTGAACTGGGGGACGCTGGTGGTTTTAGAAGCACAAAGGGCGGAGACGTGCCTGGACCTGGAATTGAGGGCTGGGAGTGCTGCTGTGGGGCATGCAACCCAGGACGCTGCAGTTTTAGCAGCACAGACAGAAATGGAGACAGTGTGGCCTGGAGAGCTCACTGAATAATAGACTGTGATCTTTCTGTTCTGAGGCAGAGGTTTGGAAACAGTAACTTCCTCTAAGAAGAGACATGGAAAGCCTCCAGGGAAAGCCACCAGAGAACAAAAGCCCCCAAACCCAGTTTTCACTAAGCCCACCCCCCCCACAGGGGGCAGGGCAACTCTGCCCAAACAGGGTTGCCTGAGTAAGAGCGTGGCAGGCCCCACCCCAGAAGACAGGCTAGAAGAACAAGAGGCTGACAATCTTAAGGTCCCTATAAAACAGGTGCATCTTGCTTGGGTTGTGGTCAATAATTTGGACTCTGTACCTTCCCTCAACTATCCCTCAACAGAATGACTAAGAGAAGGAATGCCTGAAATAGGAAAGACTCAGAGACTGTGACTTCTGCTACAGATTTAAAATGGATATACATGTAAGCAAGATGTCAGAAATAAACTTCAGGGTAACAGTTATGAAGACAATAGCTAGAATGGAGAAATTGATTAATGGCAACATAGAGTTTCTAAGGGCAGAAATGAAAGCTGAACTGGCAGAACTTAAAAATGCTATCAATGAGATCCAATCTAATCTAGATACTCTAACAGCTAAAGTGAACAAGGCAGAAGAAAGATTTAATGATCTAGAAGACAAACTGATAGAAAAGAAGGAACAGGAGGAGGCTTGGAACAAACAGCTTAAAATCCATAAAAACAGACTTAGAGAAATAAGTGACACATTGAAATGTTCCAATGTCAGAATTATTGGGATCCCTCAGGGGGTGGAGAGAGAGGACTAGAAGATATATTTGAGCAATCCATAGCTGAGAACTTCCCTAATCTGGGGAATGAAACAAACATTCATTCCTAGAGGCAGAGAGGACCCCTCCCAATATCAAGGAGAACAGACCAAGCTCCAGCATGTAATAGTAAAACTCACAAATTTTAGAATCAAGGAAATCATCTTAAGGGCAGTTAGGGGGAAGAGATTCCTTATGTACAGAGGGAGGAACATCAGAATAATGTCAGACCTATCCACAGAGACCTGGCAACCAAGAAAGGGCTGGCAAGACATATTCAGGGTACTAAATGAGAAGAACATGGAGCCAAGAATACTTTATCTGGCAAGGCTATCATTTAGAATGGATGGAGAGATGCAGAGCTTCCAAGACTGGCAGAAACTGAAAGAATATGTGACCACTAGGCTGGCCCTGCAAGAGATATTAAGGGAGGTTCTATAAAAGGAGAAAGACCCCAAGAGTGATATAGAAAGAAATTTACAGAGACAATCTATAGAAACAAGGACTTCACAGGCAACATGATGACAATAAATTCATATCTTTCAATAATCACTCTCAATGTTAATGGCCTAAATGCTCCCATAAAATGGCACAAGGTTGCAGACTGGATAAAAAGACAGGACCCATCCATATGCTGTCTACAAGAGACTCATTTTGAACCTAAAGATACATCCAGACTGAAAGTGAAGGGATGGAGATCCATCTTCCATGCGAACGGACCTCAAAAGAAAGCTGGGGTAGCAATTCTCATATAAGACAAATTAGATTTTAAACTAAAGACTGTAGTTAGAGACACAGAAGGACACTATATCATTCTTAAAGTGTCTATCCAACAAGATTTAACAATTGTAAATTCTATGCCCCCAACATGGGAGCAGCCAACGACATAAGCCAACTGTTAACCAAAATAAAGAGACATACTGATAATAATATGTTAATTGTAGGAGACCTCAATACTCCACTCTCAGCAATAGATCATCTAAGCAGAAAATCAACAAAGAAACAAGAGCTTTGAATGACACACTGGACCAGATGAACCTCATAGATATATACAGAACATTCCACCCTAAAACAACAGAATACTTATTCTTCTCGAGCACACATGGAACTTTCTCCAGAATAGACCACATACTGGGTCACAAATCAGTTCTCGGCTAATACCAAAAGACTGAGATTATTCCCTGCATTTTCTCAGACCATAAGGCTTTAAAACTGGAACTCAATCACAAGAAAAAAATTGGAAGATATTCAAACACTTGGAAGGTAAAGACCACTCTGCTTAAGAATGTTTGGGTCAATCAGGAAATGAAAAAAGAACTTAAACAATTCATGGAAACCAATGAGAACAAAAACACATGGTCCAAAACCTATGGGATGCTATGTATTTCCTAAGGGGGAAATACATAGCCATCCAAGCCTCACTAAAAAAAAAATAGAAAAATCCAGAATACACAAACTATCTTTACACCTCAAAGAACTGGATAATCAACAACAAATTAAGCCTAACCCATGCACGAGAAGGGAAATAATTAAGATTAGAGCAGAGATCAATGAATTAGAAACCAGAAATACAGTAGAGCAGATCAATGAAAGTAGAAGCTGATTCTTTGAAAGAATTAATAAGATCGATAAACCACTGGCCAGACTTATCCAAAAGAAAAGAGAAAGAACCCAAATTAATAAAATTGTGAATGAAAGGGGAGAGATCACGACTACCACCAAGGAAATAGAAACAAAATTATCATCAACAACTCTATGCCAATAAATTAAGCAACCTGGAAGAAATGGATGCCTTCCTGGAAACCTATAAACTACCAAGACTGAAACAGGAAGCAATTGACAATCTGAATAGACCAATAACCAGTAATGAGATTGAAGATGTGATCAAAAACCTCCCAAAAAACAAGAGTCCAGGGCCTGATGGACTCCCTGGGGAATTCTACCAAACATTCAAAGAAGAAATAATACCTATT
This sequence comes from Mirounga leonina, assembly GCF_011800145.1. Lineage (NCBI taxonomy): Eukaryota > Metazoa > Chordata > Mammalia > Carnivora > Phocidae > Mirounga > Mirounga leonina. The sequence goes on from NW_023270418.1 coordinate 8,812,211, forward strand.
CTCTGAAGCTGTTTAAAAAAAAAAAAAAAAAAGGGAACAGATGTAAAGCTTCCGGACTCATTCTATGAGGCCAGCATTACCTTGATCCCCAAACCAGACAAAAACCCCATCAAAAAGGAGAATTTCAGACCAATATTCCTGATGAATATGGATGCCAAAATTCTCAACAAATCCTAATAGGATCCAACAGTACATTAAAAGAATCATCCACACAAACAAGTGGGATTTATCCCTGGGATGCAAGGGTGGTTCAACACTCACAAATCAATCAATATGATAGAACACAATAAGAGAGAATAACCATATGGTCCTCTAATTGATGCAGAAAAAGCATTTGACAAAATACAACATCCTTTCCTGATTAAAACTCTCCAGAGTATAGGGATAGAGGGAACATTCCTCGATTTCATAAAATCCATCTATGAAAAACCCACAGCAAATATCATCCTCAATGGAGAAAAGCTGAGAGCCTTTCCCTTAAGATCAAGAACATGTCAGGGATGCCGGACTCTCACCACTATTGTTCAACATAGTGCTAGAAGTCCTAGCAACAGCAATCAGACAACAAAAATAAAAGGTATTCAAATTGGAAAAGAAGTCAAACTCCCTTCACAGATGACATGATACTTTATGTGGAAAACCCAAAAGACTCCACCCCCAAATTACTAGAACTCATCCAGCAATTCAGTAATGTGGCAGGATACAAAATCAATGCACAGAAATCAGTTGTTTTCTTATACACTAACAATGTAACTGTTGAAAGAGAAATTAGAGAATTGATTCCATTTACAATAGCACCAAAAACCATAAGATACCTTGGAATAAACCTAACCAAAGAAGTAAAGGATCTATCTTCTAGGAACTACAAAATATTCATGAAAGAAATTGAAGACACAAAAAGATGGAAAACATTGCATGCTCATGGATCAGAAGAATAAACATTGATAAAATGCCTAAGCTGCCCAGAGCAATCTGTACCTTCAACATCATCCTGATCAAAATACCAATGGCATTTTTCAAAGAGCTGGAATAAACAATCCTAAAATTTGTATGGAATCAGAAAAGACCCCGAATTGCCAAGGAAATGTTGAAAAAGAAAAACAAGGCTGGGGACGGACATCACGTTGCCTGATTTCAAGCTATATTACAAAGCTGTGATCACCAAGACAGCATGGTACTGGCACAAAAACAGACACATATACCAATGGAACAGAATAGATACTCCAGAAATGTACCCTCAGCTCTGTGGTCAACTAATCTTTGACAAATCAGGAAAAAATATGCAAAGGAAAAAAGACAGTCTCTTCAGTAAATGGTGCTGGGAAAATTGGACAGCTATATACTGAAAACTGAATTTTGACCATTTTCTTAAACCATACACAAAGATAAACTCAAAATGGATGAAAGACCTCAATGTGAGACAGGATTCCATCAAAATCCTAGAGGAGAACATAGGCAGTTACCTCTTCGACATTGGCCACAGCAACTTCTTTCAAGACACGTCTCCAAAGGCAAGGGCAACAAAAGCAAAAATGAACTTTTGGGACTTAATCAAGATAAAAAGCTTCTGCACAGCAAAGGAAACAGTCAACAAAACAAAGAGGCAACCCACAGAATGGGAGAAGATATTTGCAAATGACACTACAGATAAAGGGCTGGTATCCAAAATCTATAAAGAACTTCTCAAACTCAACACCCAAAAACCAAATAATCAAGTCAAAAAATGAGCAGAAGACATGAACAGACACTTCTCCAAAGAAGGCATACAAATGGCTAGCAGACACACGAAAAAATGTTCATCATCATTAGCCATTGGGTAAATTCAAATCAAAACCACATTCAGATACCACCTTACACCAGTTAGAATGGCAAAAGTTGACAAGGCAAGAAACAACAAATGTTGGTGAGGTTGTGGATCAAGGGGAACCCTCTTATACTCTTGGTGGGAATACAAGTTGGTACAGCCACTCTGGAAAACAGTGTGGAGGTTCCTCAAAAAATTAAACATAGAGCTACCCTATGACCCAGCAATTGCACTACTGGGTATTTACCCCAAAGACACGGATGTAGTGAAAAGAAGGGTTACATGCACCCCAATGTTCATAGCAGCAATGTCCACAATAGCGAAACTGTGGAAAGAGCTGAGATGCCCTTCTACAGAGGAATGGATAAAGAAGATGTGGTCCATATATACAATGGAATATTGCTCAGCCATCAGAAAGGATGAATACCCAACTTTTGCATCAACATGGATGGGACTGGAGGAGATTATGCTAAGTGAAATAAGTCAAGCAGAGAAAGTCAATTATCATATGGTTTCACTTGTTTGTGGAACATAAGGAATAGCAGGGAGGACATTAGGAGAAGGAAGGGAAAAATGAAGTGGGGGAAATAAGAGTGGGAGACAAACCATGAGAGACTATGGACTCTGAGAAACAAACAGGGTTCTAGAGGGGAGGGGGGTAGGGGGATAGGTTAGCCTGGTGATGGGTATTAAAGAAGACACATTGCATGGAGCCCTGGGTGTCATACACAAACAATGAATCATGGAACACTACATCAAAAACTAATGATGTACTGTATGGTGACTAACATAACAATAAAAAAAATAAATAAATACCAGAAGTATTTTTTCTCCCAAAGTATCAACCCTTATCTAATAAATCTTGAGAAAAATATGCTTTAGGTACAACTAAAGTAAAAAAATCCTCTGTCCATATTACACAAGTATCATTTCATTAAGTTATCAACATTTCCAGATAAATAGCATCAAAAATTAGATTTTAATAGGAATAAGCCCCGAGATAAGATCTCATTCTGAAGTCACTTATAGAATAATGAAATCAGGAGCTCTCATGAGTCTTGTATTTCATGGGGATTTATGCACTTAAGTATACTTTTCCAATAAAATATTACTTTCAATATCCAATGATGAATGTCTAATTACTTAGTTATAAATTTTGTCAGTTATGTAAGCTGCTCAAAGACCAGGAGAGATCCTAGTGCTCTGCTACACAAAGTATGATGTATGGAACAGCAGGAATGGCAATCCCTAGGAGCTTGTTAGAAATGCAGACTCTTAGACCAGACCCCAGATACACTGAATCTGCATTTTAACAAGATCCCAGGTTAGTTGAGAACACTGGATACTGCATGGCACTGTTCTGGAGCACCTGACTTGGTTATGGCCTCAATTTTCCTTCCCTACTGTCTAGAATTTTCTATTTTATATAGGTTCTCCCCACCATTGGCAGATTTCTCTACCTGGTTTTTAAATGAGTTCTTTGGCAAGATTATGCAATTGTTTTTAGTTATAATTAAATGTGGGTGGGCTCTAAGGATACTGCATGAAAGATATATAGATCTCTTAGCATTTGTTATTCACAGGTTCACTCTTCTCAGATGTCTGCTTTGAGATCATATCTCAGGATATGTACACAACATGCCAACATAAATTGAAAGGTGAAAAGAATTGAACATATATTTTCTTTGGTATGGTGCATGATATTAGGCAGTATTACAGACTCCTTTTGTAATCAACCTTCTGGAGTTAGAATAAAACTGAATATCAGGAGGAATCAGGTCACTGCTCTGGCAAGAAATATCTGCAGGATGACTCAGAACTCAGCAGAACATGGTCCTTCTCAGTTTAATCTCTTTGCAGCTTTGAGCTGGCTATACCATCTGTATCAGTCAAATGTTACTGTGTAACAAACACAACAAATATAATTTATTAGTTCCTGACTCAGTGAGTAAACAATCTGGACTGGGCTCAGTTGAGCTATTCTGTTTATCTTGTCTGGGTTCACTCAATCCACTGTAATTAGCTTGTGAGTCATATGAGAGTTGATTGATCCTGGATGGCCTTATCCATGTCTGACTATTTGCTGGGGTGAATATGCTACATGCATTTAGTAGGCTAACTCAACCTTTTTTACATGGCAACTAGGTTACAAAAACAGTAAGTCCCAGGGTGCAAGCACTTTTCAAGCTTTTGCTTGCATCATGCTTCCTAATGTTTCACTAACTAAAGCAAGTCACAATGCCAAGTCTAGATTAAGGGAGTAAAGATAAAGATTTTTCTCACTTAATATAAAGAGGTGCTGTGAAGTGCTGTGGCCATTTTTTTTTTTTTCTGAGTTTACCACATCATCTCTCTATTCCAAAATATTGAATATGTTTTAACTTGTACCTCTTTCTATTTAAGCACATTTCTGTTTTCAGAAGAGAAACCCATGACAATGAAACTATTAGAGGACAGAGATAGCTGTAAGAGCTCTAAGACCATAGAATATTATGAAGAACAGGTGTCATGACTTCGAGCTAGATCAGGAAAAGGCACTTTGTTATTTACTCTGAAAGTCCACTTCCCTGGTTTTACTCTGGGAAATCTGCATTTCTGAGTGGAATTCTATTTTATTTTGTTTATTTCACTTCTGTTGCTTCAATAAAATCTGCACCTGTTTGTTCTGGCATTGAGAGCAGCTGTCTGCTCTGTAGCAATATTTCCCACCTGGGTAGCTGAGCTGTCTCTCAGTAGCAGACACCTTTGTCAGCGTTGGTGGGAAATGAGCATCTTGGCTAATCTGGGTGCTTCCCCTTGGACTTGGAGAAACAGGACATAATAGGAAGTGTTTGACTTCCAAATTCATACTGTGAGAAGTTTCCTAAGATACACAGTGGGTGAGAACAGAGTCAAAGAGGAAGTGGGTAGTGCATGATATGAAAAGGAATTAATAATTGATGTGACTTATGAGGTAGACAGAAGAAAATATTCCAAGAGACTTTGATTGTGTCACAGTAACCATGTAAACAAAACTTTTATAGTTGAAATGGAAAGTGCCTGATAATATGTGAATGGATTAAATTTTTTTGGATTGGTGCTACATACCTGACATATTGATAGACCCTATTACATGATCAATATATGATGGGGATTATAATTGGGGTTGTTTTTGAGATTTATCCAGATTACTGCATGTATCAGTATTTTGTGCCTTGTTACTGAGTATATTCTCTTGTATGACTATTTTACAATTTGTGTTTCCATTTACTGACATTTGAGCTCTTTCTAGTTCTTGACTATTATGAATAAAATTGCTATGAATAATTTTTTATGAATTTTATTATATATGTAAATTTTAATTTCTCTTGAGTAAGTATCTAGGAATAGAATTTAGGTTATACAAGAAATATATAACTAACTTCACAAGAAACTGCCATACTATTTTCCAAAGTGATTATACAATTTTTTACCTAGGTATGTATGGAAGTCTTGCTTTCTCTGTATCATTGATTAAACTTGGCATCGCTAATCTTTAATTTTAGTTATTCTGGTAAGTATGAATTAGATTCTTACAGTAGTTTTTTTTTTTTTTTTCCTATGAGTGCTTGTGGTATATTTATTTATGACAGTTTTATATCTCAATTACATATATTTTTTAAAAATTTTAATTCCAGTATAGTTAACATAGTGTTATATTAGTTTCAGATGAATAATGTAGTGATTCAATAGTTCTCTACATTACTCAGTGCTCAACATGGTTAATTGTACTCTTAATCCCCTTCACCTACTTCACCCATCACCCCCACCCACTTCCCCACTGGTAACCATCAGTTTGTTCTTTATAGTTAAGAGTCTGTTTTTTGGTAGGTCTCTTTTTTTGTTTGTTTCATTTCTTAAATTTCACATATAAGTGAAATCACATGGTATTTGTTTTTCAAAGAGGAAATCAAAAGACATGGAGACAAGTGAAAATAAAAACACAATGGTTCAAAATGTTTGGGATGAAGCAAAACTATTCTAAGACAGAAGTTTATAGCAATACAAGCTTACTTCAGGAAGCAAGAAAAAATGTCAAACAACTTAACTTTACACTTAAAGGAGCTAGAAAAAGAACAAACAAAACCCCAAACCAGTAGAAGGAAGAAAATAAAGATTGGAGCAGAAACAAAATAGAAACAAAACAAAACAACAACAACAAAAAAATAGAAAGCATCAATAAAACCAGGAGCTGGTTCTTTGAAAAGATCAAAAAAATTGATAAACCTTTAGCCAGACTCATCAAAAGAAAAAAGGAGAGGACTCAAATAAACAAAATCACAGAAGAAATGATTAAACTCCTATAAAATATAACCTCCTGAAACTGAATCAGGAAGAAATAGAAACTTAGAACAGACCAACTCCCAACAGTGAAATTGAATCAGTAGTCGAAAAACTCCCAACAAATAACAGGCCAGGACCAGACAGCTTCACAGATGAATTCTGCCAAACATTTAAAGAAGTTAATGTACACTCTTCTCAAACTAGTCTAAAAAATAGAAGAGGACAAAAAGCTTCCAAATTCATTCTATGAGGCCAGCATTACCCTGACACTAAAACCAGATAAAGGCTTCACTAAAAAAGAACTCCAGGCCAGTATCTCTAAATATAGGTGAAAAAATCCTCAACAAAATATTAGCAAACTGAATCCAGCAATACATTAAAAAAAAAATCATTCACCATGATCAAGTGGGATTTATTCCTGAAAGCAAGGCTGGTACAGTATTTGCAAATCAATCAATAATGATAAATCATATCAGCAAGAGAAAGGATAAAAACCATATGATCATTTCCATAGATGCAGAAAAAGCATTTGACAAAGTACAGTATCCGTTCATGATCTCTCATAGTAGATTTAACTAAAACTACTATGCATTACCATGGTCATTAACTATTTTGAGCTTCTTTTCATGTAATCAATGGTCATTTTATATCTTCAAATATTTTGTGAATTTTTTATTGAGTTGTCTTCATTTTATTAAGTTGTAAGGGTCTTTTTTTTTTTTTTTTTTTTTTTGCATACAGTTGCTTTACCACTTACATGTAAGTATGTATGTATATGTTGTCAACCTTAAAAATAAAATAGCCACTTAGTTTACTAGCAAAATGAGTTTGGTGATAGCAGAGGAATTGCAATTCAGGACATGCAAATTATGGCAAGCATGGAGTGTTTTTTTACAGATGAAAAGTTAGGAGTGTTCAGCGTTGTGGTGACTTCCCATTGGCTGAGTTGTAGCAGTTCTTATTGGTTGGGTTGTTTCTGAGCAAGGACAGATCTTCCTTTCTTTTGCTTGACAAGTGGTACATGAGTGAGAGAGCCCCCTACAGGAATTCCTGACTCCATTTTGAATGAAGTTTTCCATTACTCATTTTCGCAATATGTGTTATATCATGTAATATATGTATATATACACATATGTGGCAAATCTTTTCTAACAGTCTTGGCTTGCCTGTTTTTCTTTTCTCTCTTTCCTCAATGATGTAATTGGAAGCTTAGAAATTTTAAAATTTAGTGGAATTCATTTTATTACTTTTTAATACTTCTTTTTGTGCCTCAAGAAAACTTTGCATAATACAGGGTTGAAAAAAGTTTTCCCTGTGTTTTCTTCTATAAAGTTTACAGTTTTAGCTTTTATGTTTAATTCTATACTATATTTCAGGTTACTTTCTATGTAGAGTGTGAGGGAGGAGTCCAAGTTCTTTTGTTGAAAATACTATATTTTCACCATTGAAATTTTTTGGTACCTTTATCAAAAATCAGTTAGTCATATATGTACTGATTTATGCCTTGATTCTCTATTTTATTCCACTGCTTTACTTCATACTTGTTCTAGTTTAAATAGCCAACACTGTTTTGATAATTACAGCCTTGAAAACAGATAGTTTAAGAACTTCCTTTTTTTTCCTTCTTTTTAGAATTTTGTTGTCTATTGTGAAGTTCATGAGATACCTTGCTAAATTTGTTTATGCAATCTAGAAGTTTGTTTTTTTATGTTCCTCAGAATATTCTATAGAGTTAATCACTTCATTTGTGAGTACATTAGCATATGTTTTCCTGTCCTGACTTCATGTTTATTACTTTTTCTTTCTTACATCTCCGGTACAGTATTTAATGGAAGTTAAGAGAATGAGGAGTATCTTTGCCTTGTTCCAATTTTTAAGGGGGAAACATTCAGTCTTTAGCCATTAAGGATGGTGCTAGCTGTAGTTTTTTTTTTTTTTTCTTTTTTCTTTAAATGCTATTTATCTAGTTGAAGTTCTTTTTTTCTTTAAATGCTATTTAGTTGAAGAGGTTGCTTTCTATTGCTAGTTTTCTTAAATTTTTTTTCTCGTGAATGGGTATTGAATTTGAGATGACTATTTGCTATTCTCATTAGTTCTGTTATGGTAGTGAGTTACATTGATTGATTTTTGAATGTTGAACTAACCTTGCATTACTGCAATCAATTGCATTAGGAAATGATGTGTAATCCTTTTACATATTGCTAGATTCAGTATTTTAATATTCTGTTGAATTTAATTTACTAGCATTTTGTTGAGAAATCAATTTGCAACTGACTGGATACTTTTATGTAATATCTTTGTCAGGTTTTAAAATCAAGTTATTTTGGCCTTATAGAATGAGCTGGGAATGCTTATTCCATCTCTGGCTTATGAAGAATTGTATAAAATCAATTATTTTTTTCTTAAATATGTATTAAAAGTTATTGGTAAAATGATGTGTACCTGGAAGTTAAAGTGCATTATTTTGCATTAAGTGTCTTTAAAAATAGATTTAGGGCTATTGAGAATTTGTATTTCTTCCTGATATTGTTCTAATAAGTTGTGGTTTTGAGGGAATTTGTCCTTTTTATTGAAGTTATTAAATATATTAGCATAAAGTTTTTAAAAATATTCCCCTGTAAATCTTTTGGTGATTGTAGGATCTGCGTTGATCTCCCTCTTCCATTACTAATGTTATCAATTTATGTTTTCTTTATCTAATTTAAAATTATTCTAGCTGGGGTCTTATCAATTTTATTAATATCTTTAAAGAAGTAAGTTTGACCTTTAACATTTTTATTTTCTATTTCATTGATTGATTCTTTATTATTTGCCTCAATTTATTTACTAAGTTGTTTTTCTCCTAGATTTTGAAAGTAGACTTAGATAAATGATTTTGCATTGTGCTTTTTCTCCTAATATAAGTATTAAAAGCTATAATATTTCCCTCTAACCACTGCTTTTGCTTGCTCCTATAAATTTTGATGCTATTTTCATTGTCATTTAGTTCAAAATAATTCTTAATTCACTTGTGATTTTTTTAATTGTACCATGAGTTACTGAGAGTGTGTTATTTCCAAATATTTGGTGATTTTCTAGATAATTTATAGGTATTGATTTTTAATTCCATCATAAGAGGACATATTATGTAAGGTGTCAGTATTCTGACACTTTGGGAGATTTATTGCCTAGCATATGGTTTATCTTGATGAACATTCCAAATAAGACTGGAATGTGTATTCTTTTAGTTTTTTTTTTTTTTTTTTTTTTGAGAGAGATTTTATTTATTTGACAGAGAGCGCGAGCAGGAACACAAGCAGGGGGAGTGGGAGAAGGAGAAGCAGGCTTCCCGCTGAGCAGGGAGCCCAATTTAGGGCTCGATTCCAGGATCCTGGGATCATGACCTGAGCCGAAGGCAGATGCTTAATGACTGAGCCACGCAGGCGCCCCTGTTTTTGTGTTAATATTTTATAAGTATCAATTAGGTCAGTTTTGTTGCTAGTGTTCAAATATTTTATATTTTTACTTTACTTACTACTTTCCTCATTTAATACTAAGTGAAGTGTTAAAATTCCAAACTATGTTAATAGATTTTTCTGTTCCTTTTAATCTTTTAAATTTGCTACATAAATGTAACTGGGGGCATATGTATTCTTGATTATTTTGTCTTTTGGGGAATTTTATTGTAATAAATTTTAACATTTATATAAATCCATGAAATCATCACCACAGCCAAAATAATGAACACATCTATATTCCCCAAAAGTTTCCTCAAGTGCCCATTTTTATTGAAGCATAATTAACATACAGTGTTATATTGATTACAGGTGTACAATATAATCAATTTTATACATTACTCAGTACTCATCAAAATAAGTGTACTCTTAATTCCCTTTATCTGTTTCAGCCATCCCCCTGTCCACCTCCCCTTTGGCAATCACCACTTTGTTCTCTATATTTAAGAATCTGTTGTCTCTCTTTGTTGTTGTTGTTCATTCATTTCTTAAATTCCAAATATGAGTGAAATCATATGGTGTTTGTTTTTCTTTGACTTATTTCACTTAACACCTATCAGGTCCAACCATGTTGTTGCAAATGGCAAGATCTCATTCTTTTCATGGCTGAGCAATATTCCATTGTGTGTATATACTGCTGTTTCTTTATCCAATCATCTATTTATGGCTACTTGGGTTACTTCCCTATCTGGCTGCTGTAAATAATAATGCAGTAAACATAATGGTGCATATATCTTTTTGAATTAGAGTTTCTTTTTTGTGTGTGTAAACACCCATGAGTGGAATTACTGGATCACATGGTAATTCTATTTTAAATTTTTTGAGGAACCTCCATACTGTTTTACAGAGTGGCTGCACCAATTTTCATTTCCACCAACAATGTAAGAGGTTCCCCTTTCTTCACATCCTTGCCAACACTTGTTTCATGTGTTGTTGATTTTAAACATTTGACAGGTGTGAGGTGATAGTTCATTGTAGTTTTGATTTACATTTCCCTCATGATCAGTGATGTTGAGCATCTTTTCATGTGTCTGCTGGCCATCTGTATGTCTTCTTTGGAAAAATGTTTATTGAAGTCCTCTGACCATATTTTAATTAGAATATTTTTGTTTTCTGTGGTGTTTTTTTTGGTGCTGAGTGGTAGAAGTTCTTTGGATATTAACCTCATATCAGATATATCATTTGCAAATATCTTCTTCCATTCAGTAGGTTGTCTTTTTGTTTTATTCCTTCACTGTGCAAAATCTTTTTATTTTGGTGTAGTTCCAGTAGTTTAATTTTGCTTTTGTTTCTATTGACTTTAAAGACCTATCTAGAAAAAAGTTTTTTATGGTCAATGTCAAAGAAGTTACTGCCTAAGTTTTCTTCTATGAGTTTTATGGTTGTAGGCCTCATGTTTAGGTCTTTAATCTATATTGAATCTATTATTATATCTGGTGTAAGAAAGTTGTCCAGTTTTATTCGTTTTTCATATAGCTGTCCAGTTTTCTCAGGACCATTTATTGAAGAGACTATCTTTTTCCCATTGTATATTTTTGCCTTCTTTAATCATGTAAGCATGGGTTTATTTTGGGGGTCTCTATTCTGTTCTTTTGACCTCTATGTCTATTTTTGTGCCAGTGCAATACTGTTTTGATTACTACTTTGTAGTGAATCTTGAACTCTAGGATTGTGGTATTTCTAGCTTTGTTCTTTCTCAAGATTTCTTTGGCTATTCAGGTTTTTTGTGGTTCTATACACATTTTAGGATTATTCTAATTCTGTGAGAAGTTTTGCTAGTATTTTGATAGGGATTGCATTAGATCTGTAGATTGTCTTGGGTAGTGTAAATTTTAATAATATTGATTCTCTCAATCCATGAGCATGGGATATCTTTCCATTTATTTATGTCATCTTCATTTTTTTAATCAATGTTTTATAGTTTCTTTTATTCTCTTACAGTGTTCTTTAATCTCTTGTACTATTCTTTACCTCATAATCTACTTCTGATATTAATAGAGCCACCATGTATTTTTTTATTTCAGTATATTTATGTCTTTAGATATCAAGTACATCTTTCATAGATCCATGTAGTTCAGTCCTGCTATTTTATTCAGTCTAACATTTTCTTAATTTTAATCATTCTTTAGTCTCTCTACATTTAATGTAATTATCAGTGTGATTAGGTTTGAGTCTGCCAAGTTGCTATTTGATTTTTACTTTTCCCTTTTGTTTTTTGTTCCTCTTTTGCTCCTTTCTTGACTTCGTTTAGGATAATCAAAAAATTTCTTTTACTTCATTTTATCTGTTTGTTTCTTGTTTTTTTCCTTATTATTTGCTCTAGGGCTCAAAATTTGCAGTCTTATCAAGCCAGTCAGAGACCATATTATTTACCATTTCCTTAAACCTGACACTGAACACTTCCTACTGAATATTTTCCACTTTATTTATTTATTCTTCATTATGTTCAATTAGCCACTGTATAGTACATAATTAGAAGTCCTAGCCTCAGCAATCAGACAATAAAAAGAAATAAAAGGCATCAAATTGGCAAAGAAGTAGTCAAACTCTCCCTCTTCACAGATGACATGATACTTTATGTAAAACCCAAAAGACTCCACCCCCAAGTTACTAGAACTCAGACAGCAATTCAGCAATGTGGTAGGATACAAAATCAATGCACAGAAATCAGTTGCTTTTCTATACACTAACAATGTAACTGTAGAAAGAGAAATTAAGGAATCAATTCCATTCACAATAGCAACAAAAACCATAAGATACCTAGGAATAAACCTAATACTTTTCACTTTAAACAGTATATTTCCATTTACTCATCACCCTTCATTTTTGCTATCCTACCTATCTTTTGTCTGTCCATCTGTTACAAAGCCTGTCTCACCAATGTTATTCTTATAACTTTAAACAACCAATCATCTTTAAAAGAAATGACAAGAACAACAACAAAAAAATTATACTTATGTTTGTTTATCAAAATTAATGGAATGCAGAAAATGTAGTGTTTAGATGGAAATTTATAGTATTGAATGTATATATTAGAAAAGAAAGATGTAAAATCAATAATATAAGTTTACACTTTAGGAAACTAGAAAAAGAAATGCAAATTAAATCCAAAGTAAACAGAAGACATAATAAAAATTACAGCATAAGTCAGTGAAATTGAAAAGAGAAAATCAATAGGAACCAATGAAACCCAAAACTGTTTGTTTTTGTTTTTTTTTTCTCCTAAGTACTTTGGAATTTTCCAACTATCTTTCTGTTAATGATTTCAAGTTTAATTACATCGTGGCCTGAGAGCAGACATTGTGTATTTTTCTAATATTTTAAATTAATTATTGCATGTAAATTTATGAAAATGTGTCTTATTTTGGTGAATGTGGCATGTGAGCTTGAGAATAATGTGTATTCTACTATTATAGGATGATGTAATCTATACATGTCAGTTATGTCTAATTGATTGATGGTGTTGTTCCGTCAACTATATTCTTACTGATTTTCTTCCTGTTCAATCTGTCCATTTCTGATAGAAAACTGTTGAAGTTCCCACCTATAATAATGAACTTATCTATTTGTCCATGTAGTTTTATTAATTTTTGTTTTATGTGTTTTGACATTTAGCTGCTTACACATTAAAGGTTTTTATATTTTTTTGGATAATTGACCTCTTAATCATTATGTAATACCTCTTTTTATCCTTGATAAATTTTCTCATCTGAACTCTGCTGTGTCTGAATTTAATATAGCTACTCTTGCTTTCTTTTGATTAGTTAACATATTTTTTCCATTTATTTACTTTTTAACCTATAAGCATCTTTACGTTTAAAGTAGGTTTCTTCTAGACAACATGTGGTTGGGTCTTGCTTTTTGATCTACTCTGATGATCTTTGTCTTTTAATTGGTACATTTAGACCACTGGCATTCAAAGTGATTATTGGCATAGCTGGATTAATACCCACCATATTTGTTATTTTTTCTATTAGTTCTTTGTTTCTATTTTTGTCTTTTATTCTTTCTATGCCTTTTGTGGTTTTAACTGAGCATTTCATATAATCCAATTTTCAATTAACATATCAGTTGTATTTCTTTTTACCTTTTTACTTTGTTTTAGTGGTTACCATAGAGTTTGCAATATAGACTTCCAAGTATTCTAAGGCCACTTTCAAATAACACTATATTTCTTCATTGGTCTTGTACCTTATAATAACAAAATAATCCTAATTCTTCCCTTCTATCCCTTGTATTATTATTGTTATTCATTTCACTTATTGAACATATATATAGATATACATTCTTACATTCAAGTATTATATAATCAAATGCATTTTGCTATTATTTTTGAACAAATGGTTATCTGTTATTTAAGAATAAGAAAAATAAGTTTCTATTTTTTATTTTTTGCTACTCTATGTAGATCTGAGTTTCTGAGCTATATCATTTTATTCCTCTCTAAAGAACTTCTTTTAACATTTCTTGAAAGTCATGTCTATGGGCAACAATTTTTTTTTCAATTTTGGCTTGTTTGAGAAAGTATTTCTTCAATTTGAAGGATCAGTTCTTGGTGTGTTTTTTTTTTTTTTCCTCAACATTTATTTTACTTCACTCTCTTGTTTGCATGGTTTTTGAGGAAAAATTTGATTTAATTCTTTGCTCTTATTTAGGTAAAGTGAATATCTTATCTGTCTCCTTCCAGGATTTATTCTTTATCTTTTTTTTTTAAGATTTTATTTTATTTATTTATTTGACAGAGACAGCACAAGCAGGCAGAGTGGGAGAGGGAGAAGCAGGCTCCCCACTGAACAAAGAGCCGGATGCGGGGCCCGATCCCAGGACCCTGGGATCATGACCTGAGCCGAAGGCAGACGCTTAACGACTGAGCCACCCAGGCGCCCTATTCTTTATCTTTGATTTTACGTAGTTTGAATATTATATGCCTAGGTGTAGTTGTCTTTTGTGTCTGTGTGTTTGTGCGTGTGGCATTTTTTTCTGCTTTGGGTTCTCTGAACTTCCTCCACCTGTAGTTCAATATCTGACATTAATTTGGGGAAACTCTCAGTCATTGTTGTTTTAAATGTTTCTTCTGCTTCTCTATTTCTTCTCCTTATGGCATTCTCTTGATATGTATCTCTTGATATGTATGGTGCACTTTTTGTAGTTGTCCCACAGTCCTTGGGTAATCAATTGTGGGTGTGGTCCTTTTTTTTAAGTCTTTTTTTTCTCTGTGCTTTTCAGTTTTGGCAGTTCCTATTGAGATATCCTCAAGATCAGAGATTCTTTCTTCACCTGTGTCCAATCTACTAATAAGCCTATCAAAGGTGTTCTTTAATTATGTTACAGTGTTTTTGATCTCTAGCATTTCTTTTTGGTTCTTAAAATTTCCAACTCTCTGCTCATATTGTTTATCTGTTATTGCATGGTGTCTAATTTATCCATTAGAGTCTTTAGCATATTACTTATAGTTGCTTTAAATTTCTAGTCTAATAATTGTAACATCCCTACTATATCTGAGTCTCATTCTGATACTTGCTCTATCTCTTTAAATTATGTTTTTTTCCCTTTTAGTATACCTTGTAATTTTTTTCTTGATAGCTGGACATGATGTAGTGGGTAAAAAGAACTACTGTAAATAAGCCTTTAGTAATATGGCTGTGAGGTGTGGGGGTAGGGAAAGCATTCTCCAGCTCTATGATTAGGTCTTTGACTTTAAGTGAGCCAGTGCCTCTGGACAAAGTGCTTCTCCTTTGTTTTTCACCCCCTTAGGTGGGATAGGATTGATAGAGTTGGCTGTAGTTGCATATTTCCCTTCTCCCATGTGAAATGCTAGAACCAACTGGAGTTGATTATGTCCCTTTCCCCTGGTCAGTTAGGCTCTGATAATACCCCAACAGGTTAGGCTCTAGTTAACTAGTTTGCCCATAGGATAGGTCCTGTAAGAATATTTTTGAAAAAAGATACATGAATATAATAAAAAATAATCTAATTTTATAAAAATTTATGGTATTAAAATGGTTGCAGAGACTGATCATTTCTTTTATAAGGTTACACATCTCCCAAGTAGTCAAGAATGAATTTAAGTCCATAAAGACCCCAAAGTTCCATATTTTGTGACTTAAAGCCAATTAGAGACTGTAAAAGATTGTATGTTCATAAAGAAAAACAAAATCCTTTTTTTTTTTTTAAAGATTTTATTTTATTTATTTGACAGAGAAAGCACAAGCAGAGGGAGAGAGAGGGAGAAGCAGGCTCCCTGCTGAGCAAGGAGCCTGATGTGGGACTCAATCCCAGGACCCTGGGATCACGACCCAGGCCGAAGGCAGCCGCTTAACCAACTGAGCCACCCAGGCGTCCCAAACAAAATCCTTCTTAATTACCTGCTGTTATCATAAAAAAGTAATACACACTGGGTGGCTTGTCATAGCACTAAGCCAAATGACCTTCCTCCTTTAGACATAGCTATGCAATTAAGGGAGAGAAGTGTAAACCTTAGTAGTTTAAAAACTTCTAATGTAACTAGTTATATGTAGAGAATCATGATAACATTCTCAAACCATATTAATTTTAATAATACTTGGAATAAAAATAATAATCATAAAATAATTTCAAAGATTAGGATTATTATATAATTAATTTGATCACAATTTGAAATGATTAGCTGTCCAACTTCTAGTGTAATCTTCAACAGGTTCAGGTATTATTCTTCATTAAACTTCTCTAGGTAACGAAGGAGGCATTTACTTAAGAATTAGCCTAAGAAACAAAGTTTTACCTACTTGCATTGCCAATATTGCATTTATCTGTCCTATTTCACCGTGGAAATGGTTTAGTTATCAACTAAGAAATCAAAAAGAATTGTAGTTTCTTTCTTTTCTTTTGGGCAAGATACCAAAACACTTATTTTAACTTTCAGAATGGTGATTAACTTACTCAAAGTTAACATTTTGACACATGAACTTTTTTCCATAGTACCTGAAATAAGAGTGAACCAAACAGCCCTTCTCTCCATAATTGTCTTGTAATTACTTTGTAAGCTTTTAAGCATTTACATTTCATCAGCTACAGAAGTAATTATATAATCCTGAATGTCCCTTAAATTCCACCTGTTTTGCTTCTTTTATTACAATTTAATCTCAAGCCATTGCTCAAAAAGAAAAAAAAAATCTAATACCATTCCCCCATTTTATGAACCATTTTTTATAATTTTATTGGTATTATTTTTTTAATGTTTTTTCCCCACTAATTTGTTAATAAGATTTGTAATGAGAAGATTAGTAGAATATTGTCTTTCTGAAATTTTGGGGGGGGGTTAGGAGCATTATTGTATAGTTTGGGAAGATTTATTTTAGTATATATTTATTTTAGCATAGGTGCTCTTATTTAGTTTACTCTTATTGCTTGGGTCATGATCATCATTTTTGATATAGAAATGGGGTTCAGAACTGATGGTCAAGAAAGAATTCTTGAGACCTCTTTGGTGCAAAAACATGATCTTATTAAAGCATGGGGACAGGACCTGTGGGCAGAAAGAGCTGCGCTGGGGTTGTGACGGGTGACTGATGATATACTTTCAAATTGGGAGGGGGTTAGGGATAGTGCAGGTCTCTCAGGAATTTTGGAAGTAAGGTTTCCAGGACCTTTCAGGGCCTGATTATAGTTAGGAAAAGGTCATTTATTACTGGATAGTAAAACCCTAGTCATGAGACCCTTCATGTCTAATGAGACCCTTCATGTATATCAGGGGGCCATATATTTGGAGGATGATTGTTAACATGTATCTTGGGGAGGTAGAGGTAAAGGAAGTTTCCAAAGGAATTTTTATATGTTCAAGAAGACTTACAGGATCCTGGAGGTTGGGATAATGTTAAGCTAAGATTGCCTTTTGACCTTAGCAAAGTATTAACATCAAGGCAGCTGAGTTACTAGAGGAGTGTCACTCTGCCTGTTTAAATGACTTGTCAGTGGTCTTAGGCAGTAAGGAAATTTAATGTTTTATTTTGTCTTTGTTTGCCGCATGAACTGTTTCACACCAGGCTCAGATTCTTGGGCATGTAATCTGTGCAGTCTCTAAGGGTCCCATGCTTGGTTTAATGCTCTGCTGTTGCTGTCTTAAAACTCTTAATGGTTTTTAAACAAGAAGTCTGCATTTCCATTTTTTATCAGGCCTCAAAAATTATGTAGCCAATCTTTTCACACACACACACACACATTTACACATTACACTATCTTAGTTATCTTGGAAGGCCATAATAAATTACCATAGACTGAGTAGCTTACACAACAAGTACTTGTTTCTCACAGTTCTGGAGATGGGAAAGTCCAAGTTAAAGATGTCAGAAGATTTGGTGTCTGCTGAAAGCCCTTTTCCTGGTTTGTACATGGCTACCTTCTTACTGTATTGTCCCGTGGTAGAAAGAGCAGTCATCTCTTTAGGTCTCTTTTTATAAGGCACTAATCTCATTTATGAAGGTGGGGTCCTTATGACCTAATTATTTTCCAAGTGCCTCAAATTATCACATTTGGGAATTAGGGCTTCAACGTATGAGTTTTTAGGGAACACAAACATTCCATAGCACATACAAAAAATATATGCTATTATGTTTATGACATGAAGCTTAGCATTGATTAAATTAAACTCAATCTGTGTTGCTCTAAAACCTATATTGTGGATTGACAAATGAATATTTCAAACAAATAAATGACTTGCTAACCCTCATTCTTAATGTTGCTCTGAGAAAGAAGGAAAGTAAAAAAGAAAGAAGGAAAAGAAAGAAAGCTGGCTGGCCAACTTGATTTGATACAACTTACTCGTAGATAAGTGAACTGGGTCCAAACTCAGTTAACAGTATAAGTGAACCCATTTGGCTTTTA
Organism: Mirounga leonina; assembly: GCF_011800145.1. NCBI lineage: Eukaryota > Metazoa > Chordata > Mammalia > Carnivora > Phocidae > Mirounga > Mirounga leonina. The sequence goes on from NW_023270418.1 coordinate 8,830,670, forward strand.
CATATAGTTTTAATGTCCATATCGAGGCATTGCCTAAGATACCTTTGATTCTTACTCTAAACCAACTGATAAAAAGCCTTTTCCTTTATTCTATGTTCTTAGGATAATTCAGTGAATTCAAAAGCTTCCTATTTTTTTTTATTATGTTATGTTAATCACCATACATTACATCATTAGTTTTTGATGTAGTGTTCCATGATTCATTGTTGGCGTATAACAACCAGTGCTCCATGCAGAACGTGCCCTCTTTAATACCCATCACCAGGCTAACCCATCCTCCCACCCCTCTCCCCTCTAGAACCCTCAGTTTGTTTTTCAGAGTCCATAGTCTCTCATGGTTCGTCTCCCCCTCCGATTTCCCCCTCTTCATTCTTCCCCTCCTGCTATCTTCTTCTTCGTCTTTTTTTTTTTTTTTTATCATATAATGTATTATTTGCTTCATAGGTACAGATCTGTGATTCAACAGTCTCTTATATTTTTTTTTCTAAGATTTTATTTATTTATTTATTCATGAGAGACAGAGAGAGGCAGAGGGAGAAGCAGGCTCCCCGCGGAGCAGGGAGCCCGATGCGGGACTCGATCCCAGGACCCTGGGATCATGACCTGAGCCGAAGGCAGACGCTTAACCGACTGAGCCACCCAGGCGTCCCAGTCTCTTATATTTTTAATGAGAGCTCCTTTTGCTTTTACAGAGAAGTACAAACAAAAATTGTTTACTTTGCATTTGTATACTATATTCAGTTATACTGATATTGTTGCATAAGTGCCAAGACTGAGATGTTGCACAAGGAAGTTTCTGTATTTTTGTTTTTCCCCTGTCTCTACTACTGTTTTTGGCTACATCTAAAATACATGACCCAAGTTACCCTCTTTACAACTTCCCTCGAAAGTTCTGTTGAATAGAAGACGGGGGTACGTATTCAAACTTTTAGGAAATAAACCTCAAAGCATCTGCCTATCCTACTGCATCTTGTGTGATATAAATACCCAGCAGAAAGAGTCTATACTATTATAATAGTAACTGACCACCATCTTCCCTTCTATATTTGCAAGATGGATCAGGCATCTTTCTTTTGTGTGCCTCTAATACCTTATGGGTTGGGATATAATAGAAAGAAAGGTAAGGCTAGTCTGGCTCTCAGCATTTTAAAGTATTCTACTAATTTGATGGTGTGTGTTACCAAAAAGGATAAAAAGTTATTGTGCCCTGTTTTAAGCCTGACTCATAAAGTGTAAAATTTCCCTGAGGCTTACCTAAGTCAGGCCCTTTTTTTCCTACATTATATTATTTTCTGAAATATCTTCTCACTTTTAGTCCCATTATCATAGCAAAATAACCATAATGTCCTTTTTGGGGAACTTCCAGCATGTGATGCTCTATTTTATTCAAAACAAAACAAAACAAAAAACCCTGCAAAAATCCCAATGACAGTCTCTTCTAAAAGATCATCTATTTTTATATTATTATTATTATTATTATTATTATTATTATTATTATTATTATTTTACAAATTAGTTCTGCTTCCAGGAAAAATAGAATAATAGAACTGGACTAACCTATCTTCCATCCCTCTCTTTGACTCATACACACACACACACACACACACACAGAATATAAAACAATGATTTATAAGACACTAGAAGTCAGTCAACAAAAGAGAATGACCCCTCCCCCCCCGGGGTGGGAAAGAAATTAGGTAATTGCTCCACGTTACTGTCCAGAAATTGTTTCTAGGTCAAAGTACAATGAGAAGTAATTTAGGAGGAGAATCTTTAAGATTCTTAAGCTGAGCTAATTGATTTGAGTATCTGTAGAGGTAAAGTTAAAATTCTTCGAATAGAGTACTATGGAGAGAAGTGGAGAGAGTAAACACAGAAGGCTTTACTTGAGCATATTTATTAGTACATATTTGTGAGGAAACTACCCAAGCCCAGGGAAAGAACCAGCTGAACAGATTAGAGTTCTCAGCATTCACATAAGGCTGGAAATAGTGTCTGGACCACTGGAGAAACTCCCAGAGGGATCTTGCCCTAGTAGTGGAGAATATTTCATTCTAGACTAAATGCTGCTCAAATCCTGCCTAATCTTAAAAAGAAAAATTCAATGGGATCAAGCATCCCAGAAGAAAGATCAAAATAGTTTGTAGGAATATAATATCTAGCATTGAACAAGGTGAAACTCAAAATGTCTAGCATCCAATCAAAGATTCCCAGGTATGCAAGAAAATACGAATCATAATGTGAAAAAATACCAAAACTATCTCAGATATGAATGTTAGAATAAGCCAAAAGATATTAAACAGTTATTAGAACTATATTCCATAAAGAAAAAAAATTAGACACATGGAAAATATAAAAATGACCCAATCGAACTTTTAGAAATGAGAAGGCCATTGAGATAAACAATATGCCAAATGGGATTAATGACATAGACATTGCAGAATAAGTGATTAGTAAGTACAGAGACATACCAATAGAAAATATCCAAAATGAAACACATGGAGAAAAAGTTTTAAAAAAATGAAAAAAAAAATCAGTAAGCTATGGGCCAAGTTCAAGTAGTCTATTATACATTTAATTAGAGTCTCTGAAAGAGTGGGCACAAAAAATATTTGAGGAAAAATGGCCAAAAATGTTCAAATGCTATAAACCCAGAGATGCAAGATGTTTAATGAACCTCAAGCACAAGAAACATGAAGAAAACTACACCAGTGTATATTGTGATGTTTAATTTTTATGTGTCAACTAGACAGACCATGGTATGCCCAAATACTTGGTAATACATTATTTTGGGTGGTTTTAGAAGGTTATTTTTGGGTGAGATTAATGTTTTTTTGAAAGATTTATTTATTTTAGAGAGCATGAGTGGGAGGGGCAGAAGAGGGGGGAGAGAATCTCAAGAAGACTCTGTGCCAAGCATGGAGTCCAGTACAGGGCTCAATCTCACAACCCTGAGATCTCAACCTGAACTGAAACCAAGAGTCAGATGCTTAGTTGACCCAGGTACCCCAGGTGATATTAATATTTAAATTATAGCTTGGGGAAAGCAGATTGTCCTCCCTAATGTAGGTGGGTCTTATTTAATCAGTTGAAGTCCTGAATGGAACAAAAAATACTGATTCTCGGGCGCCTGGGTGGCTCAGATGGTTAAGCGTCTGCCTTCGGCTCAGGTCATGATCTCAGGGTCCTGGGATCGAGTCCCGCATCGGGCTTCCTGCTCCTTGGGAGCCTGCTTCTCCCTCTGCCTCTCTCTCTCTCTCTCTCTGTCTCTCATGAATAAATAAATAAAATCTTTAAAAAAAAAATACTGATTCTCCTCCCAAACAAGAGAGAATTCTTCCTTCCTGACTGCCTCTAACTAGAACATTTTTTCCCTACCTTTGAACTCAAACTGAAACATTGGCTCTTTGTGAGTCTCCACTGGCCTTTGGACAGGAACCATTGGCTCTCCTGGATCTCTAGCTTGCTTAATAACCCTGCAGATCTTGGGACTTATTACCCTCTATAATCAGCTGAGCCAATTTCTCATAATAAATACCAATTTATATACATCCTATTGGTTCTGTTTCTCTGGAAACCCTCACTAATAGACCATGATAATATTGTTCAAAACCAATAATAGAGAGAAAATCATAAAAGCATTAGATAAAAGACATTTTACAGAGAGAGGAACAAAAGAAGAAAACAGAATATTTTTTGGCAGAAATTCCAAACAAGAAGACAGTAAAGCAACATCTTTTAAATACTTAAACCTAGATTTCTATATCTCTTGAAAACATATTTCAAAATAAAGACTTTTTCAGCCACAGAAAAGTTGAAAGAATTAATTTCCACAAGACACATATTATAAGAGATATTAAAGGAAGTAATTCAGGCAGAAGGAAAATGATGCCATATGGAACTATGGACCAGCACAAAGCAATTAAGAGCACCAGAAATGGTAACTACATGGGTTGGAAAAATAAAACTAGAATCATAAAAAATGAAAATTAAACTTTGATATCTGACTATATTCTCTTAGGAGTCGTACCCAGAATGGAAAATGTCTTTTCCATCTTTATAATTCTCCTTACATATACAGTGTGGCCCTCACAGGGACATTTATCCTGATTTTCTTAATTTGGAGAGATTCTTGACTTCACAAATCTATATACTTCTTGTTTAGCTCTCATTGATTTAGCTCTGATAGCCACTTCTGTTTCTAAAATGGGTATTGACTTTTTCTCTGGAAGGAGAAACATATCACATAGTGGGTGCAAAGTTCACATCTTTTCTTTTTGGCCCTTGGGATGTCCAAGTGTGTCTTTCTCACTCCCATGGCTTATAATGACATAATGTGGCTATTTGCTTTAGGGCACCCACCCTTTGTGAGTCATCAGGTCTTCCAACAACTGGCAGTAGGGTCTTGAATTGGAGGATAACTATCTTCCTTGGCCCATACTATCTACACTTTACATTTACCCATCTGTAAAGCTAAGGTAATTAACCTCTTACTCTGTGAGGTCCAAGTTCTTCTAAAGTTCTCCTATGAGAACCCTAATATATATGAGATGGTTTCATTGGTCCCAGGTATTATTATTACTGTTCATCCTGCCTGTTGTCATTCTGACCTCCCCCTGTGTGCTTATCTTTCTTACTGTTCTACACATGAAGTCTCAGAAAGAGAGATGCAAGACTTTGGCCACATATTCCTCCTACCTGAATGTGGTGGTATTCTAGTGTGGCTGGGACACTTCATCTGTATGAATCCCAGTTCTTCTGAACCCCAGAACAAGGACAGATCATCTCTATGTTTGACATCATATTTTATACCCATCCTGAGGTTCCTGATAAACATTATGAAGAATTTAGTAGTGGCAGTTCTGAGCAAGGTTTTGTATAAGTAAACTCTGGAAGTTAAATACCAAATTGCTGTAACTTTGAAAACAAATGTGTACCAGAACAGAGTGCTTTTCCAAGCATTACAAAACTCTAATTATAATTTTCACACAGCACTGGCAAACTGAGAATTGGGGAAAATAATTAAATATTTGTACATATTGTAATCTTTAATTATGAATACTTGGCCTGAACAATTCCCTCTCTTTCTATAAGAGAAAAAAAAATCAACCCATTTTAAATGTTACACAGAAATTTAAAAATATAATTTCTAAAATGATATTCCATGAAGACGGTATTTGAGAAATATTAGCAACACTTCAATAACTTTTTAGTCACTGGGTTTGCTTTGGGACAAAAGAACCATGTCTAATATTCAGGGACTGAATTTTTTCACAGTTACTGAAACTATTTTGAGTCTATAAGCTATAGCTTACCTTGTTAATATAATGATTAATATTTAAGGCTATAACTTATCTTGTTAGTGTAATGATTAATATTTACTATATTTTACCATAAAAGGTGGATGCAAATTCTTTGATATCCCTTCCATGGAGAGATAGGGTCTATTTTTCTCCCTTTGAATTACACTGGCCTGTAACTGCTTTGACCAATAGAATATGGCACATGGGCCAGACTTAGAGGACAATCAACTTCCATCTTGGTCTCTGGGAGACCTGAGCTGCCATATAACTAATTCAACCCTCACACACCCTGCTAGAGTACACATGAAAAGGACACATGGCGAGAGAAAGGAAGATCCAGCTAATCCAGGCAGGCATAATTCTTAATACAATTATCTTGAATCCTCCAGAGAGTAGCACAGCTACCAGCTGAGTACCATCAAATAACCCCAGTTAATGCCACATGAAACAGAAAAAATTACCCAGCTAAGCTCTTCCCAGATTACTAACACAAAATTGAACTATATAATAAAATATTTGCTCTTTTAAGGCAAAAAATTTAAAAACAGAAAGCAAGGATAAGAAAAAAAGGGAGGAGGGACTATCTTCAGCTCAAGATTATTTCATCATTTCTATACCATTGAGTAAAATTATCTAGAAAGACTCTTTCCTGTTATACCATTGTCTAACAAACCTGTCTTAGAAACGTATGATGCTCCAGAGAGAGGTAGCTTTAACATACCATATTCTAATGGCCAGGACCCAGGCTCTATAATGTTAAAATATAAAAGATTAATAGATTGGAGATTACTTTTGTGTGACAGAGATGCAGGTAAATTCTGTCCAGCAGAAAAGATAATCCCAAAGATTATGGTTTTATCGGACTGTAGACAGTTCTATGTTTAACTGAGCAATCTTATTTCAGCATTCTTTTTCTTACTGATTCAATGCATTAGTTTCTTCTTCCTTGAAAGTAGCATTACCATTGTCTTTAAGTTAAATTCATCTTTGAGAAGTAAACATATTGAAATTTTAAGTATAAATTATCCTCTCAGTCTCCTAAAACTGGCCCCTCCAACCTCTCCCTCCTTGAATACCGTAAAAGCATGGATGCTATTGTGTTTTATTATTTTCCAAAACAAAAACATTTTGTATTCATTCATGTATAAATTCAAAGTATAAGAGGTTTCAAAATTTCTCAAATTCTACCACTCAGTGTAAAATGTAAAACATATTTTAGAGCACTTTCTAGGTATCTTTCTACAAAACACTATTATAAATGTTGCCATGAAATGTTTTATTCACTCACATTTTGACTTTTTTCTATGTAAATGAACATATATATACATCATTCATTTTTTTTAAAGGTCTTCATAGGATGTTGTTAATATATGTTATATTAGACTCTTCTTTTGTGGTTGAACCTTTAGCTTGTGTCCAAGTTTTGTTTTATAAATACTAGACATACTTGTGATGCATTCTTATATACTAATGATCTTGTAGGGATAATTCTTTTTTTTTTTTTTTAAGATTTTATTTATTTGACAGAGACAGTGAGAGAGGGAACACAAGCAGGGGGAGTGGGAGAAGGAGCAGCAGGCTTCCCGCTGAGCAGGGAGCCCAATGTGGGGCTCGATCCCAGGACCCTGGGACCATGACCTGAGCCGAAGGCAGATGCTTAATGACTGAGCCACCCAGGAGCCCTGGGATAATTCTTTAGAAGTAAAAAATTCTGGATCCAAATTTTGATACATATTAGGAAACTGTTGTCCAGCTGTATTTTACTAATTGATACATTATCACCAATAAGATATAAAAATGCTTATTTCTCCAACATTGTAGTTAGTAAAATTAATGTAGTCATTACCAGTAAATAGATTTAATTATTTTTGAGTGACTCTGAATAACAGTGATTTTGATTCTTCTTTTAAAAAGTTTTATCGGGGGGTGCTTGGGTAGCTCAGTCAGTTAAGCCTCTGACTCTTGATTTCAGCTCAGGTTATGATCTCAGGGTTCTGGGATTGAGCCCTGCATTGGGATTTGCGCTTAGCATGGAGTCGGCTTGGGATTCTTTCTCACCCTCTCCCTCTGCCTTTCTCCCCTGTTTGCTCTCACTCTCTCTCTCTAGATAAATAAATATATAAAAATTTTTATTGGGCATTCACATTTCTTCTGCAGAGAGTTTGTTTAAAACGTGTTTCTCTTTGGATATGTGGGTATTATGGGCTCTAATTAACTATGTGTCTGATATATATCTACATCTCTATGTATCTGTAGTTGTTATATCATCTATCTCTATATTTCATCTTTTTCTCCCCTCACCCCCAACAATTTACGTGACTTTTAACCATGATTCTGATATTTTTTGGCTAAATAAAGTCATTTTGTTTAGTTTGGTTTTTAATATTCATGCTCTCAAATCTGTTACCTTTTCCTTTGTGATTTTGGGAACTGATATCAGGTTTAGAAAGGTCTCCACAGCTTGAAATTTTTTTTAAAAAAATATCATTTTACTAATTATATATTTAATTTTTTTAATATGAAAAGAGAGAAAAAAGGATGCAAGAATACAGCTTTATGTTTTCCAGATACACATCTTTAGGAATTAATTTTGTACTCATTTATTTATAATGCCATTTTTATCATATTTTCAATTCCCATCTATACTTCATTATACTGTGATTTTAAAATGAGTATTATTAATTAATTAAAACTGCCAATTTTTGCATGATTCATATATATTGTAGCAAACTATTTTACTGAATCTTTAATTTTTTCCAATAGGGAATTAGCTAAAATTTTTAATAATTTACTTCATTTCCAATATTTACCTCTTACATTACTTATCTTTGAGCATTTAAAGATAATATTCAATGATACTAGTGTTAGTGGGTTAACTGTCTTGTTCGTACAAATATAAATATGAAATTAAAAAAAAATAATTCCAGTATAGTTAACATATAGTGCTATATTAGTTTCAGGTGTGCAATATAATGATTCAACAATTCTCTACATCACTCAGTGGTCATCATAAGTGTACTCTTAATCTGCTTCATCTGATTAACCCATCTTCCACCCACCTCCCCTCTTATAACCATCAGTTCTTCATAGTTAAGGTCTGTTTTCTGGTTTGTCTCTTTTTCTCTGTTTCTTATTTTTCTTATTTTTCTTATGTTCAGTTAGCCACTGTATAGTACATCATTAGTTTTGGTTGTAGTGTTCCATGATTCATTAGTTGAGTATAACTCCCAGTGCTCATTACAACACGTGCCCTCCTTAATACCCATCACCCTGTCACCCCATCCCCTCCCCTCTGAAACCCTCATTTTGTTTCCCAGGGTCCATAGTCTCTCATGGTTCATCTCTCTCTCTGATTTCTCCCCCTTCAGATTTCCCTCCCTTCCCTTATGGTCCTCTGTGCTATTGCTTATATTCCACATATGAGTGAAACCATATGATAATTGTCTTTCTCTGCTTGACTTATTTCACTTAGCATAATCCCCTCCAGTTCTTTCCATATCAGTGCAAATGGTGGGTATTAATCCTTTCTGATGGCTGAATAATATTCCATTGTATATTTGTACCACATCTTCTTTATTCATTCATTTGTTGAAGGGCATCTTGGCTCCTTCCACAGTTTGGCTATTGTGGACATTGCTGCTATGAACACTGGGGTGCACATGGCCCTTCTTTTCACTATATCTGTATCTTTGGGGTAAATACCTAGTAGTACAATTGCTGGGTTGTAGGGTAGCTCTATTTTTAACATCTCGAGGAACAGCCATACTGTTTTCCAGAGTGGCTGTACCAGCTTGCATTCCCATCAACAGTTTAAGAGGGTACCCCTTTCTCCATATCCTCACCAACATTTGTTGTTTCCTGTTTTGTCAATTATTTCCATTCTAACTAGTGTAAGGTGGTATCCCATTGTGGTTTTGATTTGTATTTCCCTGATGGCTAGTGATGTTGAGCATTTTTCATGTGTCTGTGAGCCATTTGTATGTCTTCTTTGGAGAAGTGTCTGTTCATGTCCTCTGCCCATTTTTTGGCTGGGTTATTTGTTTTTTCAGTGTTGAGTTTGAAAAGGTCTTTATAAGATCTTGGATACCAGCCCTTTATCTGTAATGTCATTTGCAAATACCTTCTCTCATTCTGTGGGTTGCCTTTTAGTTTTGTTGACTGTTTCCTTTGCTGTGCAGAGCTTTTTATCTTGATGAAGTCCCAAAAGTTCATTTTTGCTTTTGTTTCACTAGCTTTTGGAGATGTATCTTGAAAGAAGTTGCTGTGGCCAAAGTCGAAGAGGTTGCTACCTGTGTTCTCCTCTAGGATTTTGATGGAATTCTGTCTCACATTGAGGTCTTTCATTAATTTTGAGTTTATCTTTGTGCATGTTGTAAGGGAATGGTCCAGTTTCATTCTTCTGTATGTAGCTGTCCAATTTTCCCAGCACCACTTATTGAAGAGACTGTCTTTTTTTCCATTGGATATTTTTTCCTGATTTCCAAAGATTAGTTGACCATAGAGTTGAGGATCCTTTTCTGGAGTCTCTAGTCTGTTCCATTGGTCTATGTGTCTGTTTTTGTGCCAATACCAAGCTGTCTTGGTGATCACAGCTTTGTAATATAACTTGAAATCAGGCAACGTGATGCCCCCAGCTTTTTCTCTTTCAACATTTCCTTGGCAATTTGGGGTCTTTTCTGTTTCATACAAATTTTAGGATTACAAAAAATGCCAATGGTATTTTGATAGGGATGACATTGTGAGATGGTGTAGGCTTGTAGGCCCCTTGCAGGCCAGGGTCATTTGAGGACTGCACTGAGGTTAAGGATGGCCAGGCAGGCCTAGGCCAGGAGGAGAAAATGTTCTCTTCCCCTTACCTCATGTTGCAAGGCCTAAATGCCTGGATCAGCAGGAAGTGGCTCTTGCCTAGCTTAAAGTGTATCTCTCTAAACAGAAGTGTTCTTTCTAAAGACAAAGAACATGTTGTCTCCAAAGGAAGGATGGCTAAGAGAATTCTTTATTCTGCAAGCATAAACAGGATATAAGCAGGATGTATTTTGTTCTTATTGCATTTCGTGTATATTTCACTTCACAGATGTTGGCTTGATACATTGTTATGTTTATCTGATCTCTGCGAGTATATAGCTACGTGAGAAATAAATGGCAGTATGCAGTTGCAAGTGCTGCCTTTGCTCTGCATCCCCTGTGTCCTGGTGATTTCGTAGACCCTTACCCAGGGACCCCAACGCACTAGACGTTGACAACATTGAAAGTGTAAATTGCTCTGGGCAAGAATGTTTATCCTTCCAATCCATGAACATGGAATGTTTCTTAAATTCCACATATCAGTTAAATCATATGATATTCGTCTTTCTTTGACTTATTTCACTTAGCACTATACCCTCTAGACGTATCCATTTTGTTGTAAACGGTAAGATTTCATTTTTTATGACTAAATAATATTCCTGTGTGTGTGTGTGTATGTGTGTGTACAACTTCTTTATCCATTCATCAGTCGATGGATACTTGGTCTGCTTCCATAATTTGACTATTGTATATAATGCTCCAATAAATATAGGGGTGCATATATCCTTTTGAATTAGTGTTTTTGTATTTTTAGGGTAAATATTCAGTAGTGCAATTTCTGGTTTATAGGGTATTTCTATTTTTAAGTTTTTAAGGAATCTCCATTATCTTTTCCAGAGTGGCTGTACCCACTTTGCTTTCATACCGACAGTGCATGAGGGTTCCTTTTTCTCCAAATCCCTGCTAACATTTGTCATTTCTTGTGTTCTTGATTTTAGCAATTCTGACAGGTGTGAAATGATATCATTGTGGTTTTGATTTACATTTCCGTGGTGATGAATGATGTTGAACATCTTTTCATGTGTCTGTTGGCCATCTGTTTGTCTTCTTTGGAGAAATGTCTATTCATATCTTCTGCCCGTTTTTAATTGAATTATTTGTTTTTGGTGTTGAGCTGTATAAGTTCTTTATAAATTTTGGATACTAATCCTTTATCAGATATGTCATTGCAATATCTTCTCCCATTCAGTAGTTTTGTTGATGGTTTCCTTTGGTGTGCAAAAGCCTTTTATTTTGATGTAGTCCCAAAAGTTTATTTTTCCTTTTGTTTCCCTTCCCTCAGGAGACATATCTAGAAAAAAATTGTTATGGCCAGTGTCAGAGAGATTATTGCCTGTGGTATCTTCCAGGATTTTTATGGTTTCAAGACTCGCATTTAGGTTTTTAATCCATTTTGAGTTTATTTGTGTATATGGTGTACGAAAGTGGTCCAGTTTCATTCTTTACATGTAGCTGTCCAGTTTTCCCAACACCACTTTTTGAAGAGACGGTCGTTTTCCCATGCATATTCTGGCCTCTTTTGTTAAGATTAATTGACTGTATCATCATTTATTTATGAGCTCTCTAGTCTGTTCTATTGATTTATGTGTCTATTTTTATGTCAGTACCATAATATCTGATTACTGCAGATCCATAGTTGATCTTGAAATCTGGGATTGTGATACCCCCATTTTTATTCTTCTTTCAAGATTGCTTTGGCTATTTAGGGTCTTGTGGTTCCATACAAATTTTAAGATTATTTCTTTCTAGTTCTGTGATAAATGTTTGTTGGTATTTTGATAGGGATTGCATTAAATCTGTAGATTACTTTGGGTAGTATGGACATTTTAACAATATTTTTTCTTCCAACTCATAAGCATGGAATATCTCTCCATTTTGTTTGTGTCATCTTCAATTTCTTTTATCAGTGTTTTATAGGTTTCAGAGTAACAAGTCTTTCACCTCCTTGGTTAAGTTTATCCCTAGTTATATTACTCTTTTTGGTGCAATTGTAAATGGGATCATTTTCTTAATTTTTTTCTTTTTGCTACATTATTAATGTATAGAAATGAAACAAATTGCTGTTTGTTTTTGTGTCCTGCCACCCTACCTAATTCATTCATCAGTTCTAGTAGTATTTTTGGTGGAGGCATTAGATTTTCTTTATATAGTATCATGCCATCTGCAAATAGTGAAAGTTTTACTTCTTTCTTACTGATTTGGATGCCATTTATTGATTGATTGATTATTGATTGTCTGATTGCTGTGGCTAGGACTTCTAGTACTATGTTGAATAATTATGGTGAGAGTGGACATCCTTGTCATTGATGACCTTAGGGGAAAAGCTCTTAGTTGTTATGATGTTAGTTGTGGGTTTTTCAGATAAGGCCTTATGAAGTTAGGTATGTTCCCTCTAATATTTTGTTGACAATTTTTGCATCTGTGCTCATTGGAGATACTGGCCTGTAATAGTTCACTTTTTTCTCTCTCTCTCTCTTTTTTTTATTATGTTATGTTAATCACCATACATGACATCATTAGTTTTTGATGTAGTCTTCCATGATTCATTATTTGCGTATAACACCCAGTGCTCCATGCAGAATGTGTAGTTCACTTTTTTTAAAGATTTTATTTATTTGAGAGAGATAATGAAAGCGAGAGAGAGCATGAGAAGGGGGAGGGTCAGAGGGAGAAGCAGGTTCCCCTGCAGACCAGAGAGACCGATGCGGGACTCGATCCTAGGACTCCAGTATCATGACCTGAGCCAAAGGCAGTTGCTCAACCAACTGAGCCACCCAGGCACCCCAGTAGTTCACTTTTTAGGTAGTGTCTTTATCTGGTTTTAGTATCAGGATAATGCTGGACTACTAGAGTGAATTTGGAAGCTTTTCTTACACTATTTTTTGGAATAGTTTGAGAAGAATAGTTTGAGAAGAATTAAATATTTGGTAGAATTTACCTGTGAAGCCATCTGGTCCTGGACTTTTGTTTTTGGGGAATTGTTTGATTACTGATGCGATTTCATTGCTGATAATTGATCTGTTCAAATTTTCTTCCTGGTTAAATATTGGAGGTTATATGTTTCTAGGAATTTTCTATTTCTTCTAGGTTCAATCTGTTGGCATATAATTTTTCATAATATTCTCTTATTCTTTGTATTTCTGTGGTGTTTGTTATTTCTCTTCATTTCTGATTTTTAGTCTTGTTGTTGAGCCTAGCTAAAGGTTTATCAGTTTTGTTGATCTTCTCAACCAGTTTTCATTGATCTGTTTTATTGATTTTGTTTGTTTGTGTTTCATTTATTTCTGTTCTGATCTTTATTATTTCCTTCCTTCTGGTTGTGGGTTTTGTTTTTCTTAGCTCCTTTCAGTGCAAGTTTAAGTTGTTTATTTGATATTTTTCTTCTTGAGGTAGGCCTGTATTGCTATAAACTTCTGTCTTAGAACAGCTTTTATTTCATCCCTAAGATTTGGGGACCATTGTGTTTTCATTTTTATTTGTCTCCATGTATTTTTTATTCTCTCTTCAATTTCTTGGTTGACTCTTTCATTGTTTAGTAGAATCTTATTTAACCTCCAGGTATTTGTGTTCTTCCCAGACTTTTTCTTTTGGTTGATTTCTAGTTTCATAATATTAAGGTCAGGAAAGAGGCATGGTACGACTTCAGTCTTTTTATATTTGTTGAGACTTGTTTTGTGGTCTAAGATGATCTACTCTGAAGAATGTTCTATGTGCACTTGAATGTGTGTCCTGCTCTTTTAGGATGGAATGTTCTGTATCTACCTGCTAGATCCATCTGGTCCAATGTGTCACTCAAAGATACTGTTTCCTTGTTGATTTTCTGTTTAAGGATCTATGCATTGATGTAATAGGAGTGTTAAAGTCCCCTACTATCATGGCATTACTATTGATTTTATGTTTTTAATATATGCTTTATGTTTTGGGTGCTCCCATGTTGGGTGCACAAATATTTACAATTACTATATCTTTTTTTTTTTCTTTAGGATCGTGAAGTGTCTTTCTTTGTCTCTTATTACAGCCTGTGTTCTAAAGTCCATTTTGTCCAATGTAAATACTGCTACCCCAGCTTTCTGTTTACTTCCATTTGTATGACAAATTCTCCATCCCTTCATTTTTAATATGTATGTGTCTTTAGGTCTGATATATGTCTCTTGTAGGCAGCATATAGGTGGGTCTTGTTTTTTTTGTTTTTGTTTTTTTTTTTAATTTTATTATGTTATGTTAGTCACCATACAGTACATCATTAGTTTTTGATGTGTTGATCCACAATCTACTGTTTTCGTATAACACCCAGTGCTCCATGCAGTACGTGCCCTCCTTAATACCCATCGCTGGGCTAACCAATCCCCCCTCCCTCTCCCCTCTAAAACCCTGTTTGTTTCTCAGAGTCCATAGTCTCTCATGGTTCATCTCTCCCTCCAATTCCCCCCCCTTCATTTTTCCCTTCCTTCTCCTAATGTTGTCCATGCTATTCCTTACGTTCCACAAACAAGTGAAACCATATGATAATTGACTTTCTCTGCTTGACTTATTTCACTTAGCATAATCTCCTCCAGTCCCATCCATGTTGATGTAAAAGTTGGGTATTCATCCTTTCTGATGGCTGAGCAATATTCCATTGTATATATGGACCACATCTTCTTTATCCATTCATCTGTTGAAGGGCATCTCCGCTCTTTCCACAGTTTGGCTATTGTGGACATCACTGCTATGAACATTGAGGTGCATATGGCCCTTCTTTTCACTACATCTGTGTCTTTGGGGTAAATACCCAGTAGTGCAATTGCTGAGTCATAGGGTAGCTCTATTTTTAAATTTTTGAGGAACCTCCACACTGTTTTCCAAAGTGGCTGTACTAACTTGCATTCCCACCAACAGTGTAAGAGGGTTCCCCTTTCTCCACAACCTCTCCAACATTTGTTGTTTCTTTCCCTGTCCATTTTTGCCATTCTAACTGGTGTAAGGTGGTATCTCAATGTGGTTTTGATTTGGATTTCCCTGATGGCTAATGATGATGACCATTTTTTCATGTGTCTGTTAGCCATTTGTATGTCTATAGAGAAGTGTATTTTCATATCTTCTGCCCATTTTTTGACTTGATTATTTGGTTTTTGGGTGTTGAGTTTGAGAAGTTCTTTATAGATTTTGGATACCAGCCCTTTATCTGTAGTGTCATTTGCAAATATCTTCTCCCATTCTGTGGGTTGCCTCTTTGTTTTGTTGACTGGTTCCTTTGCTGTGAAGAAGATTTTATCTTGATGAAGTCCTAAAACTTCATTTTTGCTTTTGTTTCACTAGCTTTTGGAGATGTATCTTGGAAGAAGTTGCTGTGGCCGATGTCAAAGAGATTACTGCCTATGTTCTCCTCTAGGATTTTGATGGATTCCTGTCTCACATTGAGGTCTTTCATCCATTTTGGTCTTATTTTTTTATCCATTCTGTTACCCCATGTCTTTTGATTAGAACATTTAGTCCGTTTATATTCAAAGTAATTATCGATAGGTATTCTTATTGCCATTTTCTTGTTTTACGGTTGTTTTTATAGTTCTTCTCTGTTCCTTTCTTCTCTTGTTCTCTACTGTCACAGTTTACAGGCCTTCTTCAGTGATATCCATGGATTTGTTTTCTTTATTCTTTAGTGATATCCATGGATTTATTTTCTTTATTTTTTGCATATCTATTATCAGTTTTTTTTACTTTGGGTTACCATTAGACTTCTATATAACATCTGGTTCATATCAGTCTATATTAAGTTGATAGTCATTTAAGTTTGAACCCATTTTAAAGGCACTAAATTTTCCTCTTCCTCTTACATATTAGGTATATGGTGTCATCCTTTGTATCTTTTTATTTTGTGAATCCCTGCACTGATTTTTATAGATATATTTAATTTTACTACTTTTTTTTGCTTCTTACTTTTCTTACTCCTGCTTATGGTATTTCTTTCCACTCAGTCTCCTTTTTTTCTTCTACAGCTGGTTTAGTGTATCATAAATTCCTTTTACTTCTGTTTTTCTGGAAAACTCTTTATATCTCCTTGTATTCTGAATGATGGCCTTGATGAATAGAGTATTATTGGTTGTGGATCGTTTTTTTCTTTAAGCGTTTTGAATATATCATGCCGCTCTCTTCTGGCCTGCAAAGTTTGTGCTGAAAAATTAGCTAATACCTTTATGGGGTTTTCCTTATATTTAACTTAAAATTCTTTCTTATCGCTACATATTGCCATTTTAATTACAACATATCTCAGTGTAGACCTCCTTGGGTTGATTTTGTTTTGGGTTCTCTATACCTCCTAAATCTGGTTTTCTGTTTTCTTCCCCAGATTTGGGAAGTTTTCAGCTTTTTTTTTTTTTTTTCCAGATAAATTTTCTGCCCCCTTTTCTCTCTCCTTTTGAGATCCCTGTAATGAGAATGTTATTATGCTTGTTGGTGTTACTCAGTTCCCTTAGTCTGTTTTCATTTTTTATTTTTTTCCCTCCTGTTCAACTTGATTACTCTGTCCTCTAGGTGGCTGATCCATTCTTCTTCTTCCACTAATCCAGTATTTATTCTCTTTAGTGCATTTTTAGCTTTAGTTATTGAGTTCTTCATCTCTGAGTGGTTCTTTTTATATTTTATATCTCTTTGTTTAAGGGTCTCACTGAGATCCTCCACTTTTTTTTTTTTTTTCTCAAATGCAGTGAGTATCTTTATGACCATTACTTTAAATTTGTTATTAGTCATATTACTTACCTCCATTTTGTTTAGCTCCCTTGCTGTGATTTTGTCCTGTTCTTTCATTTGGGACATATTCCTCTGTCTTCTGATTTGATCTGTCTGTTTCTGTGTGTTGAGAATCATCTACATTTCCAGCTCTTGAGAGTAGTGGCCTATGCAGAGAAGGCTCTGTAGTGACCTGCAGTACAATGTCTCTTATTTACCAGAAACCGGTGCTTCAGGGGTGTCTCCTATGTGTGTTGCATGTACCCTATGGTTATGGCTGACCCACTTTTTACCTTCAGTCCAGTCATCTGCAAGGGCTCTCTTTGCCCTTATGGATGGGGTTTGATCCTTATGTTGTTAGTGAGCTAGTTCAGGGCCATGTTTGCCAGAGATCAGTAACACCAAATGCAGGGTGATTTCCCTGTGTTGTCCCCTGAGAAGCTTTTGTTTATGGGTAGGGCCTATAGTGAGAACAGATGTCTGCCCCCAGTCCACTGCTGAGGCTGCAGTTGGACTGGTGTGTGTTACTGTCTTTTTCTCTCCACAGGGTGGGAGTAATTTTGGAGTGGTGCTGCCCCTGCTGGGCCTTCTTGCATACTGCCAGGCTTGTGACACCACTTTGGATGGGCTTGGCTAGAGGCAAATCAAGGCAGCAGGTCTACAGGAGAATTTGTGGTGGGGCATGGGGTTTAGCAAGATTTGTGCAGATCTGCTGAGGGAGGGCACCTACAAGGGTCTGGGAAAATTCCTGCCAGGCTGCAGGTTGGAGGGAGTGGATCCATAGAAGCACACAGGCTGGGGTGTGTTGTTAGCAAGTGAGGTGGAGAGTGTTACACTTTGCTGGTTCCTGCAAGTGAGGGATATCTATGCTGAGGGGCAGAGAATGAATGGTACCTGCCAGCTCTTTTGTTCTTGGAGAAGTCTGTCAAAGATCCCTGCTCCTCCAGCATATGCTCCAAGATTAGTAAATGAATCTCACTGTATATCCCAGGCATTTTTCAAACTGCTGCATCTCTGCTGTATCTTAGTGGGGCTGTTTGTTTTGTGTTATCTCCTGGCTCTCCCAGAGCTAAGCCTGCTGATTTTTAAATTTCCAGGTGTTAAGCCCCATTGATTATTAGTCCCCTCTGGTTTTCAAAGCCAAGTGATATGGGGATGTGTCTTCTCCATCCTGGTCCCCTGCTTCTGGGGTGCCTGGCATGCACATCTCCTCTCCCCTCTCTGCACCCACACATTCCTCCTCCCTGTTGCAGTTTCCTTAGGTTCAGATTTGTTTTCTGCCCTTCCTACCCTCTTCAATATGGCCTCTTCTCCACATTTATCTGTGGAGAGTCTGTTCTGTCAGTCTTTGGGTGGTTTTTTGGGTTACTTACACTGATGTGGGTATTAACTAGTTGTATCTATGGGCCAACATGAGTTTAAGATCAAATATATATATTTTTTTAAGTCTTGCTGAGTTCAACTGTGTTTGGCATTTTACGTTTTATTTGTAGGTGATTAAATCAAATCAGTATTACCAAACATCTTAGTTAATGAAATTAATATTATTACTCTATGAATAATATTAATTCAGTAGCCAGATACAATGCCACATATATCACATGCTCATGAATTAATGTTTTAATAAATGAGGACTTGCATTGTAAACAGTATTCAGATTTTTAGATAAGAACATGGAGATGGGTAGATTTCTTATGTCAACTATTTTAAGGACTTGTGTGTCATACTCAAATTTTCCTAAAATTCACAAATTAGGGGGTATTAATAATCTTTATTGTAAACTGAGTCCAGGTTTGGTATGAGTAAAAATGTATAATAATTCATTCATTCATTTATTTATTCATCTCAATGTGTACTTTATACTGTAGCCAAGAATATATTTTATTCTGGGCAGTGTTTAATACTTCTGGAATCCTGCATTGGTGTCCTGCTCAAATGCAGTTGTCCAATTCCAACAGGATCAGTTTCACAGCATGGGTCAAATAAGCTCCCAGCTGCATAATATAATGGTATATTTGAAAGTCATTTTATTAAAAACAAAACAAAATGTGTTCAAATAAAGCAGAAGCAATTCCTTGTATACCCCTAGGATTTATAAAGAATCAACTGCAGGCTATGTTACTGCTTTATATATGTATTTTGATAACTTTATAAATATAATTGTATGGTAAAAAGCTGTGTAGTCAAATGATCAATCAGATTAAGTCAGAATTAAATTCTTAAATAATAATGCACAAGAGTGGTGGCATTTGGGGAATAGTGAAGGAGGCAGATGTGAACAACAACAACAAAAACTTAAGACACATAATTCTAATAAAGCTGTTTGGAGAGAAAGCTGTATACACCTGCACACACTTGACAGATATTCAGAAAAAAATATATTTGTGATCCAGAACATCTAGGTTTTATAAGATGAATTGAGAGACATATAGATTTGTAAGTATAGTGCTTTGCTTTTTTTTTTTTTAATTGAAAAAGAAGGCTAAATATTTTTCTTATAGTTATACCATTTTAAATCACAAGACTGGCTCTCCACCATTATAATTACCATGTTTTCATGTTATCCCGCTTTACTTTTTATCCCTAAGAGTTGCTCCACATCTGAATGTAACAGCTCAGACTAAGGCTTTGGAAACTTCCCACAGAAACAATATCGTCTATTCCCATCCTCCTTGGCTAATATGACAGGTTTATTCCTCACTACATCCACTATTATTTTTCAGTTCTCATTATTATACCTTTAATTCTATCTTACCCATTTATTTCTAGTTCTTTACAATTTCTCTTCCCAGTTACAAACTATCATCTTCCTTTTATTATGATTTTTCCCCTCATCATCTTCTATTATCTCTTATTTTAGTACTTGGCTTTCCCTCTTTGATGTCTTTTAGTTTGAACTTCAGGTAATTTGACCCTTTTTGTTATTTCTTTGACTTATCATAGATCTATTATCTATTCTTTTTTTTCCATCTTTCATCTTTTTTCTATATATTGAAATTCATACAATTGTATGGTTTACCTGCAGTGGGCAGGGTGATGAGCTGTGGAGAGCTGTCAGAAGGTGAACAAACAGGCTTTTATGATAAAAGGTAGAAGTAGAGCACACATGAGGGGGAAAAAAAAAACATCTATTATAGGATTTAGAGAATTGAATGTGCCTGACATGATTCCAAAAAAAGGAGAAAAAAAAATACATTGAGTAGGTGATGACATCATGACATTGTGTTTCCCAAGAGGAAAGCACTATTTATCTCATCAAAGCTCAGTGAACTTGAATGCTAAATCACATAAAGCATGTGTTTCAAAATAGTTTATAGAAGGTTAAATCAGAAAATCAACGTTTGAAGTCTGTATGCATAAGCCAGAAGAACTAGTTATTGGAAATAGCACTGACCTGGGAGGCAGATTTTACCACTTGTTTAACCTTTTTCTCTTAACTTTTATATTTTTCCTCTATAAAATGGAATTAATAGACCTTATTGTAATAATTATAGATCCTAGATTCATGGATTCTTGTCATATGTGGCAAAGTCTGAAAGAAAGGTTAAAAACTTACTATTCATCTGTTCTTGAATTTAGGGAGATTCAGATGCAAATCTGGTACTCCTCACAGCTATTCTCAACTGCCTCAATTTTTTATGTTAAAAAAAAAAACTTGACTATACACACTTACGCATTTAACAAAAACTCATGGGATATAAAATGACAAATTATTTTGGAAAAAAATAACTCCTATTAAGAATCTAAATGTATACTTTCCTTGGCTCAGTAATTCTGCTTATAGAAATATATACAAAGAAAAACCCAAAATATGAGGGAACATTTTTAATACAAAGATGTTCAATGCAGTGTTTCCTTAAAATCAAATAAGGACATTTTTTGAATGATGTAACTATCCAGTAGAAGGAAATGGTTAAATAAATTAATATAAACACATATGATTGCCATGAAGCATGTTTAAGAAGAGTTTTACCATAAAAAATAGTTTACTGTATTTTTAAGTAGAAATCGTTTCAACATTATGCAAATAATAGATCTTTTTTTCTTTTTTTAAGAATTTATTTATTTGACAGAGACACAGCAAGAGAGGGAACACAAGTAGGGGAAGTGGGAGAAGGAGAAGCAGGCTTCCTGCTGATCAGAGAGCCTGATGTGCGGCTCGATCCCAGAACCCTGGGATCATGACCTGAGCCGAAGGCAGTCGCTTAACCAACTGAGCCCTACAAATATTGGATCTTAACTGTTAAAATGCTTAGGGGAAAAAAAAAAAAAAAGAAAAATATGAATAGAAATATGTGTTTTGGAAATTTAGATTGAGTGTTTCTATTTGTGTTCCATAAGTTTTCTATTACAAAATTATTTTTAATGGAGTAAAGAGTAGCATATTCTTTTAATAAATCTAGTACTAACTTGTTAGGAAATTCCCTGTATTCTTTCTTTGTGACAGAATTTTATTTCTTAAAACAAAATGATATGCCATAAGGGATATTGGGAGCTATAAATATGAAATCCAAACTAAACCAAACCAAATCTCAAAAAAAGTTGTACTTCACCTATTTAAGGAATTATATTTATTGCCCTGACTTTATTTTGTAGCATCTTATTGCTTATTGCATTTTAAAAGGAACAGTGAAGTAGTTGGCTTTTAGTTATCTGGAATTTTATTTCCTCATTATGTGCCTGCTCTGGAGCCTGAAATTTAGCAGCCAGCTCTTGGATTTTTCCCTTTTATTTTTCATGATATTTTGCTATCCACACTTCTCAGCCAAGCAAATTGTTTATTTACTGAAGCACTTTTGTAGGTAGAAGGTTGTCTTTCTTGGACCTGTTCCCTAGCTGTTGTCTACCCAGGTTAAATGATTCTGGATGTTTCTTGTTTGTAATGTCCTTTCCTGAAAAACAAATCATTAAATTCAGTGATGGGAGAAAAACCAGTTGGAGGATGAGAGAGGAAGGAGAAAGACTGCATTACTATTATTCCAAATGATGTGGTAACACAGAAAATGAAATTTCAGGGATTTTTGTTTTTGTTGTTGTTCTTAATTACTTGATAGTCATGAAAGTTATTGTTACCTTTACAACCTTCTAAGGTACTGAGTATCTACGTAGGTAGGGAACAAAGGAATTACTTCCCCCTCTTGCACTCTGCCATAGGGTCAGGGAAAATTAAGTCATGTTAAGTATACCTCACATTTTCCATGCTTTTTGTACATGGTTCTAGAATGATATAGTTTTCTTGTCATATCATTTTCTCAAGTCATTTTTTTTTTTCTTAAATGGCATAACTAGTGAAAAGAAGCAACCACATTAGACAGGAGAGGTTTTCATAAGAGCAAAGTGGAAAGCACAAATTAATTGATGTGATATTAGAAGCATTGCCATCTCTTCTTCACTGTATTCAAAAATCCCTTGGAGGAGTTTCCTCATCACGTTTTTGTTTTTAGCTCACTGAATTCTGGGAATGGGGGAATTCACGGGATAGTAGAAACAGCTAGCATTTTCTTATCACCCTACTATGAATTTGAATATTCTACAGAGTTGAGAGATGTTGGTCGAGACACTACACCTTCTCAGCTGACATCTATTCATGTGAAATGAAGGTGCTATCACAGATTATGGAGAACCTTGCTGCTGAGTGTACTCCAAGGATCACAAGCACTACGTAGGAGCTTATTAAGAAAAGCTGTGAATGCACAGGCCACCTTCACCCCAACTCATGTTATCTCATATTCCTCAGGCCTTCTGAATCCTAATCCACACTGTATCCAGGTTCTCTGGGTGGTTTGAGATGCGCAGTATAATTTAAGATGCATTGGTGGAGTCCTAACACCATGTCTTGGCTCATGGCAGATACTCAAAAACTAACCACTCCTGTTCTCCTTGAATTTAACACTCTTTCACTCTTACTTTGGAACAGACAGGCCCTATTTTTAAGCCTACATTCAAAATCTAGATGACCATCCTTTAACAACCTTGGTCATTGTGGATTTTTCACAGGGTTTATGTTCCATTCTTCTGTGCAGTTGGACACTTTAACCTAGCATCAAACCTAAAATATACTCTGTTGGTAAAGTTTTATGCATCATTATCTAATCCAAATGCTTAGCTTTTGGAGGTATTTATAACACATTATATTCCAATCTAAACACTGGAAGCTAAAGATTACATATTTATGCTAAAATCACAATTAGATATTTGAAAAGTAAGTTGAAAAATGATGTTTTTGGGTAAATTCCAAATTTTTGCAAAGTCTGGAATGTTCAAGGGCTTTGGAATCACATTTCAATCCTGTCTTTTACCCTCTCTAGCCAGTAACTTGTTACCATTTAAAGACAAAAAGTAACAGAAATAATATGAATTAGCTAATCCACAGTCAGTGAGAATAGTTGTATTTGTCTCTCTGTTATTAGGTTTAGATGGACTGGTGTCTGCATGGACCCACAAACAAATATATAAAAAGTCCTTCAATACATAAAAAATTCAATAATCGATCATTCTTCACCTTATTATAAAATTTAGGAAAATGTTTGAATTGTTGAATAAATGAGAAGATTATTATTTCCAAGTGTATGCAGTAATTCAAATAAATCATTAACAAAGTGTTCCCAAGTAGAGATCCTCAGGGAATAGCTTTAATGAAAACTGAAAACGCCTCTGTAATTAGCAATCATGCATTAAAAATTTATTTTCTTAAACAGTTTAAATATGCTTTCTGCCAAGCTTGTTTCATCTTAGTGATAGGAGGATCCTTTCTCACCTGGTTACTGCTGGTGACAATCTATCATCTCTCTCTTCTACCAGCTCACTGTGCAGCAGTATTATCCACACTGAAAGGTATTGATAGATATTGAAATCACCACACAAAAAAGATAAGCCTGTATCCAAGTTGTACGGACCTCAGCCATCTTTTTTTCCCCTCTCCTTTAAAGTGCCCCACTAAATTAGAAAAGTTTCAAGTGCAAACTTTAAGACAAGAAAGATTTTCTCACATTCCAAATTAATACAGCACAAATTGACAAACTTGTAAGTTAGAAAACTGGGCAGTCACTTTCTTCACCAAGGAATTACAAATATAATTATATAGTATAGATCCTTGAGCATTTCCTTCCTTGGCAAAAACTGTGAGTTGAGTTGGGTGGTATAGATTCTAGCCCTGGTCCCCTGAGTCTTATTGACTTGAGTGGGGCACTTAGCCACTTTCAGCCTGTATTCCAGGGAGCAGGGACTCTGTCCTGTTCATTGCATCTCAGTGGCTAGAAGGGTAACTATCCTAAGTATTTGTTGAATAAACAAATCTATAAAACCTGCTCTCTTTCTCTACGAGGAGAGTTGAGAGCAAAGCTTCCCAGCTGGAGTGGCCTGTCCCACTGCTAGTCCCAATTGATTATAGATCTCCTGTAATTTTCCCCTTAGCTCTGGGGACCAGTAGGGCAGAGCCTGGGGCAGCTGCAGGCCTGTGGGTAATCTCTTAGTGACTTCTTCCATTAGTTCAGTGGTTATACTAATTAAGTTGCTGTCCTTTTTCATGTGTGCCATGGCATGAACAACACTGGAAAACCCTTCTTTAGAGCAAGAGTGATAAGCACAAAATGTCTACAGGGACCAGACCGGCAATTTGAGTGAATTGAGCCTGGTGTAAGTACCTGCTAGCTGATAGTTCTAGCTCTATCAATGCAAATACAATGAACATGAAAGTGTCATGTCTAACTGCAATTTATTATAAAAATTTAAATACTGAAAGCATCAGAAATGACTGTAGAGTATAGAAATGAATATCTTCATGGAATTAGTGTGTATTTGTGATTTGAGTTGCACAAATATTCACCTTAGAAACTTAAAGAATTAGAATGCCATACTTTTCTGCCTATTGATTTTATATCTTGATCCTTTACCCTTTTGAGCCTTTTTGCCATGCTCACTTCACCTTTTCTGTTACCATTTAGAGCTCATTTCTCTCACTTGATTTTCAAGCTTGCAAATGTAAATACCCACTCAGATTTGTGTCATAATTTTTATTTTGTAGCTTCATATGTGTTTTTAGTTCATGGTAACATCTTTTCTCTCATCTTCTATGAAAGTATCTATAAAGCACCAAACATTATACTAAAGTCTAGGGAAAAAGATTAATATGATATAATCTATGTCTTAAAAAGCCCACATTCTAATAGAAGGAGACTGTATAGTACACCTTTATTTAAAAGAATAATTAACTTTTATTTAGCACTAACTGTGTACTAGGAATTACTCCAAGCAATTTTGCATTTATTATCTCATTTGATCCTCAGGAAATATATGTTTAGTCCCTATATGCTCATCTAAATTTTCTGAAGTATACCATAGGGATGCTAAACTTTTAAGACAGTAAACTCCAAGATGCTGAATAGTCTTGATACATTTTCATGATAGTTTCTTTCTATATGAACTTAGCCACCTTTCCCTTCCCAGTCTCTCTCTCATTTCAAACCCACAGGTACTTACATACCCATGACCTGTGCATATCTAAGGGTTTATTGTGGTTTGAGAATGGCATGATTCCATATTTCCAATATGTCAGAGAATCTTAGGATATTCATATGTGTGTGCATGCATATTTATACACATAAACTCTATTAAGAGCTATCTATGAACAAGGAATTCTTTGTAGGCTGTTTCCACTACTCACAGTAGTCCTGCAAGATAAGAATAATAATTTCCATTTCAAAAGAAGGCTAAGAAGGTAAAAGCAATTTGTCTGAGGTCACATAGATAGAGTGCCAAAGGTTAGATTCATACTCACCCGTGACTTTAAAATCTAGGTTTTTGGGGGTGCCTGGGTGGTTCATTCAGTGAAGCGTCTCCCTTCGGCTCAGGTCATGATCTCAGGGTCCTGGGATCGAACCCTGCATTGGGCTTCTTGCTCAGCAGGGAGCCTGCTTCTCCCTCTGCCTCTGCTTCTCCCTCTGCTTGTGCTCTCTCTCTCTCTCAAATGAATGAATAAAAAAAAAATCTTAAAAAAATAATAAAATCTAGGTTTTTGGTCATTGCTCCTCTCTCACTTAAAATAATTTAGTCCAGTGGTTCATCTGATACTCAAAACCCATCTGTAACTTCCCCAGCAAATGGTATATAAAGCCTTTTATGCCTTCAAAACGGAAGTGACAAGATTCCTATTTCATCCAGAGACACGTTGTACTGCTTTGAGTTTTGAAAATTAAAATATTATAAAGTTGAAATCTTTTTAAAAGGTGTATCTTTTTTCTCAGTGAAGATGGTTCAAATTCTATCCCTTAAATCATGGACTTACTCACTTTTCTCTTTCCTAGCAATCCTCTTGTCTTCTCTGAGCTTTGCTTTTTCAGAATATCTGTCTCTGGTTCTTCATCTGGTCTTCACAGTGCAGGCTTTCAATTCTCAGCCTTTTCCCTATTACTCTCTGAACTTGTTTAAAGTTAACGTATTGAGTATGATGTGTTCAGACAATTCTTCCATTCTCTTTTTTCCTAGTAATGAATTCTATATTCCACACTCTATGCAGCCACTGGTGATAGGAATGATCATATGACAAAATCATGGCCAACCGTATTACCCCATCTCCGTGACAGTAGTGAATGGAACAAAGGCTTTCATATGACTACAGCATGGCAAGTTAGAATTCTTCTCAGGGATTGATATATGGGTATTGGCCCAAAAGAACTTACTCTTTCAGATGAACAGCTAACCTAAGCCTCTTGGTCATTGCCTCCTTGTCAGTGGTGAAGGCCTTTATGAAATAGGAGAGGATGAGACCAATGTGCAAAATGAAGCAGTGATGAGCAGAGATAAGAGACTGAAAGCCCAGAGATCTGATGGCTCTGGGAACCTATTTTCTATTCCTGAAGTCTAGGTTTTAGCAGTTCTTTCTTCAGGCCTGTAGGTTACCTGAGAATTCTGCTTAGCTATATAAGCCAAGAGATCCTTTTTTTTGCATAAAGAGTTACTGTCATTAACAAAGGGAAAGAATCCTGATAGATGGGTCCCATAATAAGATACAGAGTTTGGAACTGAAAATACTGAAAAAGCAAGCAGGCCACCTCCCTTTCTTCAGATAGTTTTATCCTGCAATATGACCTGAAAATCTCTTGATTTTCTTTGCTGCCGAGACACTACTGACCCACTGGGTATTTAACAAATAAAATATCTATGAATTTTATATTTAATCTGACATGCTAATAAGTTTATTGATTCTATAATCTAATGTATTTGTTCTTTCTCTAGCTTCATGTAATTTGCAAATTTGAGAAGATTAAACTTCCTTTCTATATGTACATAAAACTTGGTGACCTTGGGCAAATCTTTCAATTTTGGTGATGTAAAATTTGAAGAGTATCTATCCAGTTGGTCATTGTGAAGATAAAATTCATGTCAAGGGATTAGGACGATGCTTAGCACACAGTAGGTGCTCAAATGTGGCAGCTATTTTTAAAAAGAAAAGAGATAAAAAACAATAGAAAACTCTGCCCTAAAATTTAATCCATTAATTAGGATCTTTGATACGGTTGTTTAGGCATTTATGGATCTATTTCCCCGTACATTTATTCAGGTTATGTTTCTGTCATGACTGTGACAAATGCCTTGCTAAATCTGTATAAATATAATCCACCTCTTTAGAATTCTTGTCCAAAGGAGAATGAGGCCAGTCTGACCTGACACATTCTTTGTTAACTCATCCTAGTTCTGGCTGATATCTACTTCCATTTTTAAATGTTCACAAACTATTTCCTTTTATTTTTCTTTTCTTCCCTTCCTTCCTTTCCTGTCTTCCCCCTTCCCCCCTCCTTCCTGCCTCTTATTTTTCAGTTTGAATGTAGTGTACTTTATTGATGGTGTATGACAAGATAGGTCTCCCTAAGCCCCTTCCCTTCTTAAGGGGGTCTGGGGTGGGAACTGTTGAGGATAGAAAATTCTCAGTGTGTTGGGGGATGGAGTTGAGGCAAGGAGTCCCTAGCAGGTGAAGGCCCCTTTCTTCCTTTTCACGCTTTCACTGAGGCTGCTGGTCCAGGAGGCTCTTACTCCTTGGAGGCCATGTGGACCATTAGGTCCATGACTCTGTTGTTTTAATCAAATTTGTTGTCATACCAGGAAATGAACCTGACAAAGTGGTTGTTAAGAGGGCAGTGTCAGGGGCGCCTGGGTGGCTCAGCTGGTTAAGCGACTGCCTTCTGCTCAGGTCATGATCCTGGAGTCCCTGGATCGAGTCCCGCATTGGGCTCCCTGCTCAGCTGGGAGTCTGCTTCTCCCTCTGACCCTCTCCCCTCTCATGTGCTCGCTCTCTCTCATCCTCTCTCTCTCAAATTAAAAAAAAAAAAAAACAACTTAAGAAAGAAAAAAGGGCAGTGTCAGCCCCAGCATCTAAGGTGGAAGAGTCTCACTATTAAAGTTGTAGGAGACAGTCTGGACATCAATATAGACCTCCTTTGGGGGTCTTCCAGTGTATGCTTCACCACATTTTTGATGTTGTCATATTTCCCATCTTTATCTAGATGGCAGATCAGATCTATAATGTGACACATTGGGGCTGGGGCCCAGGAGATCATGCTAGTGGAGCTTCCTATTCTGCTCAGTGGTGACCTTACCCACAGCTTTGGTAGCACCAGGAGAAGCAGGATGTTCTAGGAAGCCCTCCTAGCATGATATAAAACTTCCCAGAAGGCCGTATAACATCACCTCATTTGATGTTGGCAGGGTCTCATTCTTGGAGAATGTAGATAGGCCTTCCATTGATGACAAGCTTCACATCCTCATCCTTGACTGTGCCATTGAACTTGCCATGGGTGGAATGATACTGAAACATGTAAAAGATAAGGTCAGTGAAGGGGTCATGGATGGTGACCATATCTACCTTACCAGAATTAAAAGCAACTCTGGTGACCAGGTGCCAAATCCATTCATGCTGACCTTTATCATAGTGTCTTAGGGATTTTGGGGAATGCTGCACAAGAAGATGTGGCTGGCTGTCAAACAGGGAGAAACAGAGTGCCATTTCTTTAATAATTATCAAAATATGCTTAAGATTCACTTTGAGCCTAGCAGTCTAAAGTCTTTGTGTAGCTAATTACTATCCTTTTAAAAATATAAGAGTTGCCACTATTTATCTACAGCCTTGTAGCAACAAATTCATTTCTCTATGGTGGTTCAAGACCACTGAAAACATTGCAGTAATTTCACATACAAGTTTTTAGTAGCCTGAAATGTAGTCTTGTTTAACTCAGAAGGTGCTTTCTTATAATTAATCCAACTACCCATAATGGGAAATCCTTACTGATAAGGTTCATTATGCTCTTTTATTTAAGTCTGAAGAGATTTCTCAACATCTAAAAATCATGGGTATGTACACATATATAAATTTTAAATATAAATATGTATATATAATTTTATCAGTTGATAAAAGATATCATTTAGTGTCAAAATCTCATTTACTTTATTACCCATGCTCTGAAAATTGGTGTACATGCATCTGTTATTATAAATGTTTTTCCCTGTTTGTACCCAATTAGTTTCATAAGTGAATCACTGGGCACCACCTACACTTGCTCTCATATCAGACGTGCAGTCCTCCATAATAGCAGTCAGAACCACAGGTTTATCTGCGTATTTTTTTAAATTTTCTTTCCACATCCAATTTAATCATTTGTTTTGCCAGATAGAATTTAGACAAATATATCCATTCCTGCACTTATGAAAGTCACTTTAACTTAGCTTGTTGAGGCTCTACCTTAAAGACATCTATACTCATACAAAGGAATATATGGTACTAAATCTTTATTCATTAACATTTCCAAATTTATTAGTGCTCTTCAAATACTTTTTTTTTTTTTCAAATTTTGTCAGTTTTTTTTTTTTAGCTGAATCACAGATTTTCCTTTCAGGTAACTTTAATTCAACAAGCCTTATTAAATTGGGGTGGTGGGACATTGTCAATCTCTCTCTGTCCAAGCTAGGTGCCGCAGACATTTCAGTAGTAGAAGCATTTAATGGTACAGAACATTTTGTTTATTAAGCTAAATACACATTAGATAATTGGGAAAAATAGAATTATAACCCAAGGAAGGCATTTAATAAAGTTATCATAAGGAAATATTATGATGACTTTCTCATGCACATGAGACTGTGTTTTTCTTTTTTTTTCCCCTTGTGTTTTCAGATGTTATGGAGTTAAGGATAACTGCTATTATATCTCATTATTATGTTCTTTGTGTTTTGTAATCTCTTTCACCTTTCTGCTTGCTTCACCCTCCCCATAGATTCCAGGTGGGTACAGGTATAATGCCTCTCATTGCCATTGCTTATGGGTTTGGAATATGACTGTCCTCTTCAAAGTTTTGATACCATTCAACTTAAAGTATCAAATACAAAACACAAAGTATCGCCATGTAGTACTTATCTACAAGTTGGTTTGAAAGAAAAGAAAAAAAAGAAATGTTATGGAGGCATATTTCTCCCCATCTAAAAATCTGGACCTAGTTTTTTGAGTGAAAGTGAATGAAGAGTCAATACTAGGAAAGAAATTACTTTTCTTTCCAAGTATCCTTTCTGAGTTCAGATTGAATTCTTTTATTCTTACCTTTGCTTTTTACTTACTTATTTTTGTGTGTGTGCCTGGCTTTATTTCACTTGGCACAAATATTCTTTTAGTCACATTTTCTTGTTATACCACCCTGACTTCCCTTTGAGAAAGTGTTGTCACTTTCCCAATTTCTCAGCCTATGGGATTTGGATGAACATTGAACATAGAAATGGCTTCCTTCTGGCTATCGAGATTGTTATGTAGCACTTGACTCAAGTTGGTCCATTTAGAGCTAATACTGAGAGCTTCTGGGGGGAAAAAACAAAAAACAAAACACAAAAGCAAAACCAAACAAAAATAGAAAAGAGATATTCTTTCTCATACAGTCACTGAAAGAATATAGGCAGATTTGGAGCCCTTAACATCTATTTTGCCAGCAAGCAGCCATCTAAGAAGGAAGGTTCTCGCTGGCCGAAGCTTCGCCAAGAGAAAAAAAGAACACGTCTTAGTCTTGATAAAGACTTTTGAGCACCTGGATTCAGCTACTCCTGAAGCCATTGATCCCTAAGAATTTTTAGCTACGTAATACGCTAAAGTCCTGTTTTGGTTTAAACCTGTGGATATGGGAAGTTTCTTCTCTAGTACAAATGAAGAGTCCTACCTGATACACCATTTTTCTCCAAAATCACCTCTTCATTTTCCTGGGCTCCAAAGAGCATGTAATTTATCTGCTATTATTTGTTCTTCTTTTTTTTTTTTTTTTAAAGATTTTATTTATTTATTTGAGACAGAATGAGAGAGAGAGAGCACATGAGAGGGGGGAGGGTCAGAGGGAAAAGCAGACTCCCGGCCGAGCAGGGAGCCCGATGCGGGACTCGATCCCGGGACTCCAGGATCATGACCTGAGCCGAAGGCAGTCACTTAACCAACTGAGCCACCCAGGCGCCCTATTTGTTCCTCTTTAAAGAAAGTATACTTTCAGACCTATTTGTCTCTATTGCCTCTTCTCATTAGCATCATTCTCATATCACATGCATTTTGTTTTGAAAATTTACCACTATATTCCCTGTGCCCTGAAAAATGATTGGCACAATAGTAAGTTCTCTTCCACATTTCTGTATTTCCTATATTGGAACTTTCTACTCGTAGAGCCTTTAGCTAGCTCTGTATGTTCTACAAGTTTGTTTTTTGAACTGAGTGACATAACCTTTCATAGGTGTTTGTGAAATTTAGTCATTTTATTTTTATGTTTATATGCAATGTAAAGATAAAGGCCCTGTAGATTAAGAAGGAAAATAAAATCAATGTCTATTATGGGTGAGAGGGACTTGAGAAACTGTGTTGTAAATATCAAGAATTGGCTTCCTCACCTGCTAAGCCTTTAGCATCAGTATTTAATTTGTAGTTTATTCAAAATAAAATTTTAGCATACTAAAGGTACCACAGTTTGTTTTTGTATTTTTTAATTCATACCGTATTTATTCAGTTATTATTTATCCAGTTATTTATTATTAATTATTAAAAGTATAAAAGGGTCTCTATTAAAAAAAAAAAAAAAAACTCTTTTATGAGGCAGAAATTCCAGATACTTCTAGTCATACTTCCTTTGGGATATGGTCTTTCCCTCCACCTCCTCTTTTATCTAAGAGGTCTTTCCTCCAAAGAGCCATCCTTCAATTTGTGCTGTAACACATTTCTTTTACAAACTGATGGTAAAACAGCAGTATTTTTCTTATTCATTTCTTTTAGTTGTCCATAATTTGGGTCTCAGTGAGCTGTTATCATACATAAACAGCTTGGACCCCTGATATGTTCTGGAACAAAGATAATTTATACGCATTGTGATTATTAATAGAGAATTTGGTGTACAACACTGGTTCTTTACAACACAGTGAAGGTAATTACAGTTGGAGACACAAAATAAAACCTGCTTCAGCTAGGAAATTGTTCATAGACGCATGTTACTTTTATGGGTCTCAGTGGGAAGGGGCAGACCATGTCAATAGCTTACATTTGATACTAAAATATCAAATAACCAAATGATATCAACCTTCAGGGAAACATGTTTATCTACCTATTCAAATTACATTTTAGGGCGCCTGGGTGGCTCAGTCGGTTGAGCGACTGCCTTCGGCTCAGGTCATGATCCCAGGGTCCTGGGATCGAGTCCCACATCGGGCTCCCTGCTCGGCTGGAAGCCTGCTTCTCCCTCTCCCACTCCTCCTGCTTGTGTTCCTGCTCTCGCTATTTCTCTCTCTGTCAAATAAATAAATAAAATCTTTAAAAAAAAATTACATTTTAAACATTTCCCTCTAAGTGAGAATGTATCATTTTTAATATCTTGAGGCAGTTTATAAAGTTGGTTAAAGGGTGAGATACTAAGAATTAACACTTTAAAGGGATAATCTTGCATTGTATGTAATTCATGATAGCAAACAAAGTCTGGAAAAAATATACTTAGGAAGAACAGGAGAAAAAAAAAACGTTGAGATGAACAGGGAGGAGAATTCAGTGAAAGAGTAGCAAAGGGTTGTCCCCCTTTTTTTTTTTTTTTTATTGTGGGAAATGTAGTACCTTGTGGGAAGAACCAACTGGGATAGGAATCCAGAGAGAAG
Source organism: Mirounga leonina (assembly GCF_011800145.1). Classification (NCBI taxonomy): domain Eukaryota; kingdom Metazoa; phylum Chordata; class Mammalia; order Carnivora; family Phocidae; genus Mirounga; species Mirounga leonina. The sequence continues at coordinate 8,863,660 of NW_023270418.1, forward strand.
AAAAACATGGAAACATATTGTCTTTCTATCAATCTGTGTAAGACATACTGTGGTGAGCCACACTGATCCCTTTTCAGGACTGAAGGAATTATGCCTCCAGCTCCTGGGAGTACTAGTCCTGACCACTCTTTCTGTGAACCCTCTCCAGAATTGGGCTGGAGAGAGCTGCCTCCTGGTAGGAATAGCCTGTATTCAGTGACTGGTTGATCTTGGAGGCTGGAGGCCCAGATTCTTTGATGCAATGCGGGGTAACTATGGAGGGTTATTCTAGCTTCCCTGTGGGGACAGCTGCAGTGTTTGCTGAGAGTGGACCAACTTTTCTCTCTGCCCAATTCTGCTTCCCTCCTGTCCCTTTCTTCCATGGGTTCTGTTCCCGACAGTGCCTCCAAATAAACTTACTGCATGTTAACCTTCACCTCAGAGACCACTTCCCAGGAAACCCAACTTGGTATAACCTGTAAAATTATTTCTCTTGTTGCTAATGTTTATTGAGCAAATTTATGTGTTAGGTACCATGTATGCATTTTACATAGATTATTTAGTTTTATCCTCACAATTTGTAAGGGAGATACCATTATCATCCACAATTTTCAGCTAAGAAAACAGAGATGAAGTGAGGTTCAATAATTTGTTTTGGTTTCATGTGTGAAACAAGGTTGAATTCCAGAGCTAGAATCTAGCATACTCTCTCTGGAGAGAGAGAAATTTCCCAGCAAGAAACTGATGAGAAAGCTTCAGGAATATTGGGTCTAGAGGAGAATTAAAAGTCAACATTCAGGAGGAGATTTAGAGTCCAACTTAAGTAGGTAATTGTAACTCTCTTCGAATTAGAATAATAAAGGATTTTTTTCTTGTTTTCAGTTTTATTGAGATATCACTGACACAACACTGTATAAGTTTAAGGTGTACAGCATATTGACCTGATTTTCATATATATTGTGAAATAATTACCACAGTAAGTTTAGTTAATGTCCATCATCTCATATAAGTACCAAAAAAAGAAGAAGAAAATCCTTTTGATGAAAATTTTTAAGATATATTAGCAACTTTCAAATATACCATACAGCAGTGTTAATGTAGCCATCATGTTTCACATTACATTGCCAGTATTTATACATCCTATACCTGGAAATTTGTACCGTTTGACTACATTTATTCAATTCACCCACTTCCACCTCTTGCCACTGGTAACCACAAATCTGATTTCTCTTTTTATGATGAAGCTTGTTTGTTTTGTTTTGTTTTTGTTTTTAGATTACACATATAATTGAGATCATACAGTATTTGTCTCTCTGACTTATTTCACTTGTCATAATACTCTCTAATCCATCCATATAGTTGCAAATGGAAAGATTCATTCTTTTTTATGGCTGAATAATATTTCAGTGTGTGTGTGTATACCACTTATTATTCATCTATCAGTAGACACTTGAGTTGCTTCCATATCTTGACTTGTAAATAATGCTGCAGTAAGTGTGCATATGTCTTTTTGAATTCGTGTTTTCATTTTCTTTGGTTAAATACCCAGTAGTGGAATTACTGGATCATATGATATTTCTATTTTTAATTTTTTGAGAAACCTTCATACTGTTTTCCAGAGTGGTGTATTAGGTAGAAGCTAGACCTGAGGAGTGGAAGGAATGCACCCAGAGAGAGTCCCAAGTCCTTGAAGGGGAATGATATAGACATGAGCTGGAGGCAAGGACAGTGATAACTGAACGACATCTTTTTTTAAAAAATATATTATGTTAGTTACCATACAGTCCATCATTAGTTTTTGATGTAGTGTTCAGTGATTCATTGTTTTTGTATAACACCCAGTGCTCATCACAACATGTGCCCTCCTTAATACCCATTACACTCTTACCCCAACCCCCCACCCCCTCCCCTCCAGAACCCTCAGTTTGTTTCTCAGAGTCCATAGTCTCTCATGGTTTGTCTCCCCCTCCAGTTTCCCCCCCCTTCATTTTTCCCTTCCTTCTCCTAATGTCCTCCATGCTATTCCTTACATTCCACAAATAAGTGAAGCAATATGATAATTGACTTTCTCTGCTTGACTTATTTCACTTAACATAATCTCCTCCAGTCCCATCCATGTTGATGTAAACGTTGGGTATTCATCCTTTCTGATGGGTGAGTAATTTTCCATTGTATATATGGACCACATCTTCTTTATCCATTCATCTACGAAGGGCATCTCGGCTCTTTCCACAGTTTGGCTATTATAGACATTGCTGCTATGAACATTGGGGTGCATATGGCTCTTCTTTTCACTACATCTGTGTCTTTGGGGTAAATACCCAGTAGTGCAATTGCTGGGTCATAGGTATCTCTATGTTTAATTTTTTGAGGAAGCTCCAAAGTGGCTGTACCAACTTGCATTCCCACCAGAAGTGTAAGAGGGTTCCCCTTTCTCCACAACCTCTTCAACATTTGTTTTTTCTTGCCTTGTCAACTTTTGTCATTCTAACTGGTGTAAGTTGGTATCTCAATGTGGTTTTGATTTGAATTTCCCTGATGGCTAATGATGATGAACATTTTCTCATGTGTCTGTCTTCTTTGGAGAAGTGTCTTTTCATATCTTCTGCCCATTTTTTGACTTAATTGTTTTTTGAGTGTTGACTCTGAGAAGTTCTGTATATATCTTGGAAATCAGCCCTTTGTCTGTAACGTCATTTGCAAAAATCTCTCCCATTCTGTGGGTTGCCTCTTTGTTTTGTTGACTGTTTGCTGTGCAGAAGCTTTTTATCTTGATGAAGTCCCAAAAGTTCATTTTCGCTTTTGTTTCACTAGGCTTTGGAGATGTATCTTGAAAGAAGTTGCTGTGGCCGATGTCAAAGAGGTTACTGCCTATGTTCTCCTCTAGGATTCTGATGAAATCCTGTCTCACATTGAGGTCTTTCATCCATTTTGAGTTTATCTTTGTGTATGGATTAAGAGAATGGTCAAGTTTCATTCTTCAGTATATAGCTGTCCAATTTTCCCAGCACCAAATGAACTACATCTTAAAATGAACATCCTCATGTTGTGGCTTCAGGACCCCTGGACTCATTATGATGCATTTGCATTGTAGATACAACCCCCCCCCCCCCCCCCGCCATGGAGAAATGGAGAAAGGCTGCCATGATGGTTCTGGTGCAAACCTTGTAGGGTCAAAAACTACCCCTCCCAACCTGTGGGAGGAGTTCCCCAAATGGCTGGAGGCAGCCTCCATTAGTGACCCCCCATGGCACTGTGCATCACAGCTCCTCCCTGCCCAGAGAGATGCCACAGATATCCAGTCCAAAAACAACCTAGGGCTCTCCCAACTCACAGAACCTGTCCACTCTCCCACCTTGACTGTACTTTCACTTTAATAAATTGCTTTGTCCTTGCTACTTTCCTTCTGGCTGTCTTTATTCAATTGCAGATCCCCACCTAAATCTTCTTGTGGGGGAATTCAAGGACCAAGACCATCTTTTCACATAAGGGAAACTCTCCCACCAGTAACAGTTGGACCATTTTACATTTCCACCAACAGTGCATGAGGGTTTCCTTTTCCCCACATCATCACCAACACTTGTTATTTCTTTTTTTTTTTTTTGATACTAGTTATTCTGACTAGTGTCAAGTGATATCTCATTGTGGTTTTGATTTGCATTTCCTTGATAATTAGTGATGTTGAGCATCTTTTCACATGTGTCTGTTGGCCATCTGTATGTCTTATTCAGAAAAGGTTCTCTGTCCATTTTTAGTTAGATTTTTTTTTCTGCATTGACTTGTATGAGTACTTTATATATTTTGGATAGTAACTTTATATGAGATATATCATTTGCAAATATTTTCTCCTGTTCAGTCAGTTGCCTTTTTTGTTTGATTGTTGGTTTCCTTTGCTGTGCTTTTTATTTTGGTGTAGTCCTGATAGTTTCTTTTTACTTTTGTTTCCCTTGCCTGAGGAGACATATCCATAAATATGTTGCTAAGACTGATGTCCAAAAGGTCAAGCCTACGGTTTCTTTTGGGAGTTTTATAGTTCCAGGTATTACATTTAGGTCTCTAACAATTTTTAGGTTATTTTTGTGCATGGTGTAAGAAAGTGATCCAGTTTCATTCCTTTCATGAAGGTGTCCAGTTTTCCAAAGCATCATTTATTAAAAAATCTTTTCCCCATTGTATGTTGTTGCCTTCTTTGTTATAGATTGACACATAAAGATGGGTTTAATTCTAGGTTCTCTATCCTATTCCAGGAATCTTTGTGTCCATTTCTCTTTTTTCTGTCAGTACCATACTGTTTCATTACTATAGTTTTATCACTATAAGTTTGAAATCTGGAATTGTGATACTTCAGCTTTGTTCTTCTTTCACAAGATCGCTTTGCTATTTGAGGTATTTTGTAGTTCCATGCAAACACATACAGCCTTCCAAAACTGAGTCAGAGAAACAGTAGAAACTAGAAAAAATAGAAAATTTGAACAGACCAATTACTAATAAAAATAACTGAATCAGTAATCAAAAAAACTTCTGACAAACAAAAGTTCAGGACCAGATAGCTTCATAGGTGAATTCTACCAAATATTTAAAGAAGAGTTAATACCTACTCTTCTCAAACTAGTCCAAAAAGTAGAAGAGAAAGGAAGGCTTCCAAATTCATTCTACAAGGCCAGCATTACCCCAATACCCAAACCAGACTCCAATAAAGGAAAACTATAGGCCAACATCCCTAATGAACTTAGATATAATAATCCTCAACAAAATATTAGCAAAACACATGCAATGGTACCTTAAAAGGATCATTTACCACAATCAAGTGGGTTTAATTCCAGGAATGCACAAATGGTTCAATATTCATAAATCAGTGTGATACACCACATTAACAAGAGGAAGGTTAAAATACCATATGATCATCTCAATAGATGCAAGAAAAAAAATTTGACAAAATACATTTATGACAAAAATTTTCAGCAAAGTGGGTTCAGAGGGAACATACTTCAACATAATAAGTCCATATATGAAAAACTCACACGTAATATCATAATGGTGAAAAACTGAAAACTTTTCATCTAAGATCAGGAACAAGACCAGGATGTCTACTTTTACCATTTGTAGTCAACGTAGTACTGGAAATCCTAAGCTGTAGTGGTCAGACAAGAAAAAGAAATAAAAGGCATCTAAATTGATAAGGAAGAAGTAAAACTTTCACTACTTGCAGATGACATACATAGAATACCCTAAAGACTCTGCCAAAAAATCTATTAGAACTAATAAATGAATTCACTAAAGTTGCAGGATATAAAATTAACATGCAGAAATCTGTTGCATTTCTATATACTAATAACAAAGTAGCAGAAAGAGGAATTTAAGAAAACAATAGCATTTACAATTGCATTGAAAAGAATAAAATACATAGGAATAAATTTAAGGAGGTAAAAGAAAACAATAAAACATTGATTGAAAGAACTTGAAGATGACACAGAAAAATGGAAAGATATACCATAATCGTGGATTGAAAGAATTAATTTTGTTAAAAGGTCCATACTTCTCAAAATAATCTGCAGATTCAATGCAATCCCTGAATGCATTTTGATGATAGCCATTCTAACAGGTGTGAAGTCATATTTCCTTGTGATGTGACTCGCATTTCTTTAATGATTGGTGGTGTTGAACATATGTTGGCCATTTGAAATTTTCAGGGATAAAGTTGAAAAAAAAATAAATACAAATATCTGATTATACCCCTAAATTTGGAGCTTTAAAGTACAATCATCATTCAATCTTGAAATGTAGTTCTTTTCTGAGAGTGCTGCCGGTAACTTTTTATGGAAATATTAATTTCTTAGATGAAAGTGTAGAATTTTTATTATAAATTATTAAGTAACTTTTGAAATAACACTTCATCTAAGAAAATTTAGAAATTGTACCATTCTGATTAACTCAAAGAGAGGAGAAAGGAATCCCTTTAAAAAAATAAATTTGTTTACCCTTCTAAATGTAGTGTGTAATTATGATTAATAAGAGATGGAAATACAGAATCATAGAAAATAGTTTTATTATGTTTCTTAATATTTATTTTTTAAGCTTGTGATTATGCTAGCAGCTTTATATTTTTAAACTTAATATGATAGTTATTTTTCATTTTTATGGGGACTTCATATATATTTTAATGTTTGCATAATGTCCTACTGGGCAGATATATAATTTTAGCTTGAATGATAAACGGGACTCTGAAGCTAACAGTCACTTAGGGAATGTCAGCTGGCCCTGCAGACCCAGTCTACCCAAGACAATATTTGATTTGATCACTGTATCAAAATGACAAGAATTAAATAGAAACTGGAGAACACATTAATTACTTTACAATGAAAAATGTACATGGGAGGGCAAAGTGTGACTAGTGAGTGTGGATTCTGAGCCATAGGGATTAGCTATGTGATGGTAGTGGTGGTTTCATGGCATATACCTTTAAGAATATGCCTGCTAGAGGGGAGGGGGTTGGAGGTTGGGTTAGCCAGGTGATGGGTATTAAGGAGGGCACATACTGAATGGAGCACTGGGTGTTATATGCAAACAATGAATCATGGAACACTACATCAAAAACTAATGATGTAATGTATGGTGATTAACATAACATAATAATAAAAAAAAATATGCCTGTACAACAACAGACCAGATTTGAGTATATGTCAACCAAGGACACTGTTGGTATCATTCCCTTTCTTAAAACACTTTAGTGGCTTTCCATTACTGTTCGATTACAATATATCTGTTTTGATAACGTTGTTCCTAACCATCTCTTGTGTCTCATTTACTACTATTTCCCACCTTGCTGCATACAATGTATATAAAATGTATTTTTTTTCAGTTTCCTGAACTCACCAAACCCCTTGCAACATCATGCCCTTTGAAGATGCCACTCTCTTGACCAAGAATGACCTTTTCCCTAATTTCTCCCCTTATCTATCAATTCAACTTCCATTTATCATTCATGATTTCTATGGAATGCCCTTTCCTCAGAAAATCTCTGAAATACAGATTAAATTTGACACACACACACACACACACACACACACTTTTTCTTAGCACCCAGGCCTTCTTTGGGACACTTGTCTCATTGTAATTGAACAATTACGTGCACAGTCTTCTATGGAGCAAGTATATATGTAAAGCAAAAGTTAATGTGGTAAAATCATATGCAGTGAGTTACTTGAGGTCAAGGACCATCTCTTTTTACCACTGTGACTTCAGTACTGAGCTCTGGAGTTGGCACATATTAAATATGTATTGAAATCACAAATTCCTTTCTCTGTCTTTTTCTTTCTCTGCTTGCATTTTTAACCAAAACATTTTTCTTCCCTTTCCTTGTTAAGATAAACACACGTACACACAGGAGCGTGCACGCACACACACGTGTGCACGCATACACACACGTCTGTGTGTATCTGTGTCTCTATGGGTGTTTCTATAAAAACTCCAAATTCAGGTTCAAATTAACTTTTTGTCTCAGAGTAAACAGTCTGTTTAAATTGACTTTATATATTTCTGCTTCGATTTGAAAATAGAGACTCTTTCTTAGATTTCAGGATGTCTTACAGTTTCCTCTACTTACATAAGTACTTGGCCATTTCTAAAATCTCTGGAAACTTAGGCTTAATTATTTTTTTCTACTATACATAATGCTGTAATGAGCTTATACCTATGGAACACTTTTTTTTTTTTTTTGTATTCTCTAGCTGATTTGTTTCCTAAGATCGATCAAAGAAATGCTTGTAAGAGATGAGTAAGCCCCTCCTGGGATAAAATTTAAAAATAAAGTTGTGTGATAATGGATCTCTATTTTTTTCTTAAATTTTGACTTTTCTGAGCTCTCAATTTATTACGAAGACTCTTGTACAAGTAAAAACATTACCAAACTAGCAAATGAATGTGGCTAGCTGGGTTTGGTTTCTTTCAGTCTTTCAGGAAATGACAAAATGTTCAACCTTTTGAGAGAACTTAACTTTGTGTTCCTGTATTCAGTGCTGACACTGCTAAGGATGAATCATTAAATGTGAGAGGAAGGCTAAAAGGAAAAAAAAAATGTTTAACCAACTGTCCTTCCCCAGTGCTACATTTAGAAAAACTATTTTTTGAATATACAGAATATATTTCAATGGCTAGGATACAATAGGACCGAAAAAAAGATATTTGTCAGTTGTTGGAATTTATTTATGAAGGCATTTTGCGTACTTACAGAATCAAATTCTGGAGTCTGGAATAAAATGTACAGGGGGTAGGAAGGAGAGTTTGTTTATTAGCTAATAAGATGAGAAATTTCTTGTAAAGTAAAATAATAGAGCTCCTTACATACCTCAACAAGAGGAATTGAATTGAACATGAAAGAAGAAATTACTTCATCTCTCTTGTAAATTCATGAGCTTCAGTTGCATGAAGTAATAACCTTAATCACAGAATTAAAAGGGGCATTCAACTAGTCAGATTTGTTCCTAGAGTTCTACTTTGGAGAAAAATAAAGGACGCAAAGACCAGCTGATTAATACATATATGATTCATACTGTTAACTAATAGCTTAATCCTGAGGTACGGGTCTACACTACTAAATGCATATTTATCTATTTTATACTCGACTATGAGGAATTATACTGGGATTTATTTTTTTGAAGAAATACTTTTGAGTGCCTAAAATGTGTCAAATGTTGGGATAAACACGTTGGATTAAATGGTAAACCAAAATAGATATTATCTCTGTCCCCTTAGAGTAAGAATCTAGTGAAGGACATAGATATAGAAAACAAATTAAAAAAAAAAATAGGTAAATTAAAGCTCAGATAAGCACTGCATGAAAAGTGACCTAATGCTTTAAGAGTGTGTAATAGAACCATTTGACCTAATTAGGAAGGTAAGAGAACGCTTTCCTAACAAAGGAGTGGTTGGATAGTGAGATGAAGAATGATTCAATTACTAGTTTAAGGATGGAGGGAAGAATTTCTGACAGCTAGACTTTAAAGATCGTTTTTCGTCTTGCCCTCTGTATGAAAAATACATTTGATTGGAAGAATGAGAACTTTTTTTTAAATTGAGGTACAATTGACATATTAATTTCAGGTGTACAACACAATGATTCTTTATTTGTATATATTGCAAAATGATTACCACAGTAAGTCTAGTCAGCATCTGTTACCACACATAGTTACAAGTTTTTGTCTTCTACTGATGAAAACTTCTAAGATTTACTCTTAGAAACTTTCAAATGTGCAGTAAAGTATTATTAACTATAGTCACCATGCTGTACATTATATCCCCTCAACTTACTCTATAACTGAAAATTTGTACCTTTGTCCCTCTTTTACCCATTTTGCTTATTCCCCACCCCTCATCTCTGGCAACTACTAATCTACTTCTGTATGTATAAGCTTGTTTTCTTTTTTCTTTCTCTGTCTGACTTATCTCACTTAGCAGAAGCCCTTGGGTCCATCCATATTGTCACAAATGGCAAGGTATCATTCTTTTTTATGACTGAAAAATTTTCTTGTGTGTGTGTATATGTATGTGTATGTACCACAATTTCTTTATCCATTCATCCATTAGTGGACACTTAGGTTGTTTCCATGTCTTGTCTTTTGTAAATAATACACGATTTCATCATTATTTTAAGAAGAATTTCGGAAAACATGAGCTTTAAAATTTATTCTTTGATATTGCCCTCTATATGAAAAATACATATGACTGGAAGGATGATAACTTTTAAAGTAGTAAAAAATACTCCAATTTAAAGAGTTTCAGTTCGTTATTCTTTCAACAAATTATTAATTGTCTAGTTGTTGTAAGAAATCATCTTGATTGTGGAAATGTGGTAATAAACAAGAAAGACAAAGTCTCTTACCTTGTGGAGCTTAACTATGGTAACCCAAGGTAACCAATTATATAACTTTCTTAATTAGTGCTGTATAGAAAATAAACCTAGATAAGCTATCAGATCAGGAGAGTGTGGCAGGAGGGGATTTTTTTTCTAAGTATGTGTATGTGTTTGGGATGTGTGTACAGTAATACACTGGCCAGGATATGTAGAACTTAAAGGAGAGACCTGAAAATTGAGAAAGATTTGTGAAAACATATTACCATAGGGAGGTTCATATGGAGGATTAACAAGGGTTGAATGATAATTGTAATGACCTTGCACCAGACGTTTCATTCTCAAAGGCCAGGGTACTTAGAACATGGTGAACATAGGAGAGAATGCTAGATGGTGAGGATCTTGGTGTCATGGGAAGAAGTAGATTGCCCAAGGCCTTGTTGACTATGCTACAAAGTTTGGATTATATTAAAGCATTTGGAAGGTTTTAAGCAAGAAAAAAAATAACTGGCTCTAGCAGTAATTTGGCTGCGAACTGCTGGTGGCATCGATAACAGTGATAGAGAAATATGAAGTGGTGAGATTTGGGATATATTATGAATAGAAACTTACTGATGGATTGGACTTTGCAGGGGAAGAAAAAAGAATAATTCAGTAGAACTCCTAGATTTTTAGCTTGGCCAACAGAGTTGACTGTGGTGCCATTACTAAGGGGACACTATCCCCAGTGACATCCTCATATGCCTTCTGCCTTAACACTTGCTCAACCCATCTATCCATTCTTTTATTCCAGTATTGGGTGCTTACTCTGGCCTTGCTAGAAGCCCTGTCCTGCAGGTGCTTTCATCAAAGATGAAGAAGACAGACTGGATCCCTTCCTTACTGAAACTTCCATTTTAAATAGGAACAGATAGGCTGGTAAGCAAATAAATAAATAAAATCTTTTTTTTTAAAGATTTTATTTATTTATTTGAGACAGAGAGAATGAGAGAGACATAGAGCCCATGAGAGGGGGGAGGGTCAGAGGGAGAAGCAGACTCCCTGCCGAGCAGGGAGCCCGATGCGGGACTCGATCCCGGGACTCCAGGATCATGACCTGAGCCGAAGGCAGACGCTTAACCATCTGAGCCACCCAGGCACCCCTGAACCATTTTTTAAGGCAGACTTCATCTACTATACAAGTTGCACACACGTGAGCAGGGGGAAGGGCAGAGGCAGAGGGAGAGGGAGAGAGAGAATCCCAACCAGACTCCTCACCGAGCTAGAGCCCAGCAGGGGGCTTGATCCCAGTACCCTGAGAGCATGACCTTAGCTGAAATCCAGAGTTGGCCACTTAACCGACTGAGTTGCCCAGGGGCCCCATGGAGATATTTTATTTTATTTTATTTTACTTATTTTTTTAAAGATTTTATTTATTTGAGAGAGAGAGAATGAGAGAGAGAGAACACATGAGAGGGGATAGGGTCAGAGGACGAAGCAGACTCCCTGCCGAGCAGGGAGCCGGATGCGGGACTCGATCCCAGGACTCCAGGATCATGACCTGAGCCAAAGGCAGTCGCTTAACCAACTGAGCCACCCAGGCGCCCTAAATAAATAAAATCTTACAGATTGTGATAAATGAGATGAAGGAAAGAAATAAAACAGCTCCTGTGATAGTAAATTGTGGTACCTAAGTTAACTAGGATGGTGGTCAAGGAAGGATTCTTTGAGATGGTATCAAAACCAGTATCTGTAGAACTTTATGACTCCTTATGGAGTCAGGAATATAAAGAACCTGGGGAAGGCCTTTAAATCAGCCTTAAGTTTGTTGTTGTTGTTGTTTTTTTAATTATATTTCATTTTTTATTTACCAAATGTAATGTCCTAACTCTGGTAAGACTAGGAGTTTTTCCTGAACATTTTTGAGAAGAAAATCACCACCACCATCTTCTCCCACCCCTCCATTACAGAGGATTAATTCATTTTGATATCTCTTTCAACATAATTTTTTCAAAATATTTTTTATACTATTATTCGTTATAAAAATAACACAAACTACAGTTAATTACATTGTAGAAATAAAAAACAGAACATGAAATTTCTAATTACTTCATTATTTCCTCTGAAATATATATGATCAACAGTTTTTACATACTTTTCTTCCTTTATATATATGTTTATATATATTTGCTCTGTTAACAAAATTGCACAATACTCAATACATTCCTATGGAGCTTGTAGGTTTTTGTTTTGATTTGTTTTTGTTTTTTACCTTATAATAATATCTTGGCTAGCTTTCCCTACTAACACAGTTTTTATTTTTTTATTGTTTTTATTATTCACATAATCAGTTCATATATTTATCATTTTTTAAGTTTCTCTAAGAATATTTAGTTTTGGGACACCTGGGTGGCTCAGTCATTAAGCATCTGACTTCGGCTCGGGTCATGATCTCGGGGTCCTGGGATTGAGCCCTGCATCAGGCTTCCTGCTTGGCAGGAAGTCCGTTTCTCCCTCTCCCACTCCCCCTGCTTGTGTTCCCTCTCTCGCTGTGTATCTCTCTGTCAAATAAATAAATAAAATCTTTAAAAAAAATAATAGTTTTATTCTATTTTTCACCATTTTCATCCATTATGGATGGTGAATGAAAAGTTTTTGACAATTATAGTGTGTTTTAAAGAAGAAAGCAGAAATGTTAGGTCAAAAGTATGTACATATTTTAAATTTCCTAGATATTTCTATGTTGTCATTCCAAAAGTTTGTATCATTCTTGTTCACTTAAAGGAACACAGCAGAAGAGAACCCATTTAGCTTTCTCTGATAAGATTACATATCAATATATCATTTTTATGTTCAGTTCTTTGATAACCAGTGAAGTTTATATTGATAGTGTCTCCCTTCCAAAAATTGATTCCTCATTTCTAACTCATAAATAGTAATGTTGTCATGGCCATTTGTCTTACCATTCTAAATTTCTTTCTGAATTTTATGTATTTTATTGTCCAAACGTGCTTCATATATGCAAAACCCCAAACCAAAATAGCTTCAAAATTTAAAGGCGGTATTAGCATGTTCAACAGTGAATACAATTTGGAATATGAGAAGAACTCTATATGTGTTAGGTTGATGCTGGGAAAAGACAGCAATAAAAGTGAACATTGTAGCACTCTGCTAGTGACCGTGAATTCCAACTGTTTCCATTTGAAGCCATAGCACAGAAATATTAAAAAAAGGCAGAGCATTAAACTGTATACAAGGGTCAGCAGTAAATACATTTCACTATTTTGGGGTAGTGGCACTTCTATCTGTGTGGAATTTATGGAGGTTTTCCTTTGAGCATATGATGAATTTTTCAGAGTGTTACATGAATACTTAGAATACATATGTATGCTTCTGGCTTCATCTATTCTATTAATTGCATTGTTCTTATCCTTTATGCCTTCTATTTTAAACTGGGGCAGTGTGTCTAATGAAGAATAAACAAATGCACAAGCAACATACGACATTTTTCTGGCATGCTGGTATTAGTATAAAACACTGAACTTCTGTTAAAATTTGATTTGGGGAAGCTCCACTGTTATGTATACTTAATATACTTGAGTAATTTTTCTTTCACCCACAGATACAGATGATAGCTTTGTGAATGTCCACTGTTGTGTTTCTATCAAACTTTTTATCTTTGGATCTCTCCCTTTTTTTTCTTTATGTCTTTATGTGCTTTTTAAAATTTGGCATTTAGATATTTATTACTCTTAGGTCTTTACTTTGGATGTAGCTTGTATCAACTTAAAATGATCCTCACCTTCCCTTTTACTTACATTCTAATTTATTTATTGAATTTTTGTTTTACATTATTCTCCAATGCACACTTAGTGGTCCTTTTATTTTTTGCTAGCTTTATTTTCCTTTAGAACTTCTGTGTAAGTAGAAAAGCAGGTATAGTTTATTTTATTCAATTTCAAGAGATTATACTTTATAATGGTTGAAATCACTGTGTTTACTCTTAGAAATCTGCTTATTTCATGTATTTTTTTCTATTTTGTTTTGTACCTTTTGTTTTACATTGTTTCTATTTTCTTTAATTTTTTGAATTTATTAATATTCTTCAGAGGTTCCAGTTGTAAAACCGGTTTTTAATTGTGGTAGTGGCAACCCCCACCTTTTACTTACTATACTTACACTTAATATATTCATCCAATTTCAAATTAAAAACAAAATGGTAACTTTTGACTTTTCTATATGTAAAGATGGGAAATTTCTCACTTTTTCATTATTGGTTCCTAATCTATCCTGTGTACAAGTTTAGAATTATGCAATAGACTGTTGTCTTCCAAATACAAATTATCACTAATTTTAAATGATTATTGAAATTATTTATGCCTTTTACCATATGTAAATTTAGTGACTGCTCACTGACATTCCTGACACCCTTGACAGACTCATGCCCTAGTTCATGATTTCAATTCTTTTCAGAATACTTGAGTAACATATTTAGAAAAAGACCTTAGGTGACATATACTTGAGAACTTTATATTAATTTTTTTTCCTGTATGTTCAGTTATTAATGATTATAGAATGGCATAAAATTTTAGGTGTGATAAGATTTTTCTCCAAAGCTATTTACATACATTTTTGTTACTGCTGTTGTAGAGCAAATTGGAAAGGTCTTTCAGTGGCCAGGAATCTCTCATTTTTTCCAGTGGTCATAGCTGATCAATTGGAAAAATAAATTAACAACAGTAATATTGGATTATAACCCATAGAATAAGTATCCATGTTTTGTGGATATAAATAAATAAACAATAAATAAATAATTGAATAGATAATTGGGGATGAGGGACAGCTCTCCTACCCAAAATCCAGTAAAAAATGTAGAAGGAATGAGGGAAATAAAAACTCTTATTAGAACTTTACAGTAATAATTATCAGGAAAGATCTACCAAAGGGTGTTGCAATTAGGGGACACAGAGTGAGGAGAGATGGGATTTTTATGCAGACTCAAAGGGTCTCTCTCACGATATTTATTAATTACAACAAAGAAGAATAGTTTTATAGCAGAGAAACCTGACTGACAGCACTTTAATGAAGTGGTTGAGGCTGCTATCACTAGTAAAATGACATGTTGACATTATATGGCCCTCGATATGTACTGAGGAGGATTTATCACTTTCATGTCATTTTCCAAAAATGCATAAGTTCAATCTAATGAGACCTTGTCAAACAGACCCTCAGATTGAGAGATATTCCCCCAAATAACTGAGCAGTAACCTCAAAGTTTTCAAATATAATAAAAGACAAGGAATGACTGATGAAGTGTCACAGATTAGAGACTAAAAAGATAACTATACTCAAGGCAGAATCCCCAAAATAGATCCTAAGATGATGTTAATGGAAATACTGATGAAATCAGAGTAAAGTATATGGTTGAGTTTGTAAAAATAGCAAAACATAAAAAGAAAACCACCTTATAGATATGTTATAAATAAGCCAACAAAGAGAAGAAACTGGAATTAAAAGATACTTAGAAATGAGTAACAAGGAGGGTAGAATATTTTAAACATCTAGGGTGAGAACGAAATAATTAGAAGAAAATTTATAACCATAAATGCCTTTGTTAGGAATAAATATTTGAAAGTAAATGAACTAAGCATTGAAAAAAGAAACTAGGGAGGGGTAAAACAACAAAATAAATAAAGAATACTTACAAAGATAGCCTCTGTGAAGGTTAAATAGAAATAATTAAAACAGTAAAGCATAAAGTGATAACACAATTGTTTTGATCGATACAACTAAGTTTTTTTTTTCAGCACTGACAAATTAGATGAAATATTGGCAAGTCTGTAAAGAGAGGAGAGAAATTATTGATAAGCAGCTATAAGAAAAAAATGTGCCCATAATATAGTACAATGTCCAACTTTAATAAGTTTAATAATCCAGACAAAATGGATAATTTTCTAGGAAGTACTAATTCAAGAATAAATAGAATTAGCTTTCATTTGATAAAACCTAATCAGGCCAATGAACTGAGAAGACACTTTAAAAGTAGTAAAAGCCCTACCAAAAATTTTTAAAAGCACAAACTCATCTCTTTTTCTCCACCATCGTGGTGTATGTGGTTGACTGTTCTTTGCCATGTTTTCTCACAAGACTTTCAGGATCAAGTGATTCCTGGCCAAGAAACAAAAGCAGAATTGTCTCATTCCCCAGTGGATTTGTACGAAAATTGGTAATGAAATCAGGTACAACTCCAAGAAGAAGATTGGAGAAAAACTAAGCTGGGTCTATAAGGGATCACGCATGAGTTCACGCACATATTTATGCTGTATGAAGGTCACATGCTCATATCCTGTCACTCTGTAAACATCATTACTACCTGAACAATAGACATGTTTTGTTGGGGGAATTATTTTTCTCTGTTAACTATGCTTCTGCACCAGTAGTTTGGTACAGTAATAAATATGTGAGGCCTTTTATTTGAAAAAAATAAGTAAAAAGCACAAACTCATTTATGAACAAATTTAAGACTATTTAATGGATAAAAATCACATACTATATAAGGAAGAAATTCTCTTCTCTAAGATAACACCGAAGTATTTTATTAAAAATAAAGGAATAATGTGCTATGCTTTATCATGGAAATATCCTGTATCACAAAGATGCCAGTTTTCCCAATCAAAATTTACATTGCACTTATAATCTCTAAGGAATTTTTATGAAATTACTAAGAATATTTAGAAACCAATCTGGAAGATCAAATGCACAAAAGTGGCAAAGAAAAAACTAAAGGAGAAAATCCCAATCGCATTCAACAGATGAGGATCGAGAACAGCATCAGATTTCTCAACAATACTGGAAAATAGAATACAATAATGCAATTCTTTAAAAATATTGGGATAAATTAATTACAACTTCTAATTGTATATAGAATTTTATCTTTTGTGTGTCAGGAAATCTGACATCTGAAGAAATAAGTAAATAAGAAAATATGAGATCGAGGAAATGGAATTTCTAACTTCAGGGAACTAAAAAAACAAACAAACCTCAAAGGTGATGATGAAGTCAGAACACAGGCCACAAATACATATCTAGCCTAGAGGACAGAAAACTGAGGAGGGATAAATAATGTATTTCAACAACTATATTAGATATTACACTTATGACAGAGAATTAAGGATAATTGGGTAATTGTGCCAGTTTTCCAACATTTGTTCCTCCAGATCCTTCTCTGCCCTAGTCTCTGCCTCAGGATACTGACCTAAAACCATTTGTGGTATTCCTTGGCCTTTTTCTTCAAGATGTGTGTGGTCAATGCTAAGCCACGCTGAGGAATTTCCAGGAAGAACAAGGAAGCCATGGATAGCTTTGTTCCTCAACTGAAGAGCACTCTGCCTAAGAGCTGCATTCTTTACACACTTTTAATAATTTCAATAACCACCCCTTCTTTGTCCCCTTGGGCCTAAAAGCAGTAATAGCTCTACTATTAGTAGCTTAGGGTGCTGTACTACTCACTGTAAACATTTTCTTTACTAACATCTCCTTGAAATATCCTAATTTGACACCTATTACCTTCTGGGACCAGGACTGGGACAGTTTTAGATAATTACAAATAAGTGATGACATAATAAGAGGAGATAATTAATTCAGGGGATAAAATACTTAGTTGAGAATAATTCTAAAATGAGGGAAGTGAAAATAAAAAGGGAGTATGTTAACTAATAATTAATTCAAGAAAACTTCCCATAAGTGATGTAATTGCTGAGACTTGTAGAACTCACGTCCAGTAGTCTTCTACCTGTTTGTACAATGGATGAAAATGAAGAAATTCTTGATAGATTGATAGAAATATAGGCATAAATTTGTTATATAGCCCACTATAAAAAATTACTAATTAGATATGGCAGTGCTGACTCAAGAATTGGTATATATGTCTATGTAATGAATAAATACAATAGTTCAGAAATAGGCTCTGTGGATTTATTTTATTGCCAAAGTGGCATTTCAGTACAATGAGGAAATATAAAATAGCTATCCCTTTTGGGGAGGGGAACAAAGGGAAATAAAATTCTATAAACTACAAAAAATTTGAACAAAAATTACTTAAATCTAAAGGTAAATTAGAGAAAAATATAGTACAAATAAATAATAAGATGGTAGTTTTAGGTATGTGTGAATGTGTATCAATGATTAATTACATGTAGGTGAATTAAATACTCCAATAGAAGATAAAGTTGGTTATATTGAATTTTTAAAAACCTATATACAGCTTTTAAAAAATTCTTAAATATGAGTAGATAGAAATTGAAATAAAAGGAATTGACAGATATGATGAAAATGTCAATATAATACAGGTACAAATATACAAATATTAGAAGAAGTAGATTTAATATTTCTAATGTTGTATGCACCTGAAAACAGCGGTAACATACATATGGCAAAGGTTTACAGAACTAAAATCTGTAATCATAGGGTGAAATTTCTACAGACTTTCATGGTAAGGTGGATGGATTTTCACAAATAGAAAACATTAGAAATAATCTAAATGTAGTGATGTGAATAGATTCTAAGTCAAATTGAAAAGTAAAAATAGCAAGTTACAGAGCAATGAATCTGGTTTCTATTTCTTTATTAAGGAAAGTAAGCTGTAAGTATAAGATTGTGCATCTATGTTTTGTTTTTGTAAAAGAAAAGGTGTAGAGAAATATACAATAAAAATTTACAGTGGCAATTCTGTGGAAGGAATTAAGAGGAAAGAATTTAAGAGTTCTGCTTTTTTCCTATTGCTGGAATTTGTTACAATTTTTTTTTTTACATAAAGAGTATATTCCTGCACTACTTGAATAATTAAAAGAGAGGAAGAAAACAATAAAGAGCCCGGTACAAACATGGCTAATGGTTTTCATTATAATATCCATATTTTTCAAATATTACTCTTTAATGGTATATTGAAGGGGTTTGTATTTGCACAAATACTAGCCATCCAGTAATCCAAGAAATTCAGAGATGATATATGAGATTCCCACTTGTCACAACTACAAGAAAAAATCTTAGTGAAATTATGCAAGAAATGCTAGGAAAGACATTTGAGTGTTAGACACAGTACTAGAAGAGAATACAGACAAAAACCAACATTTCCATGGCCCTTATTTACTGTACATGTTTTTCAGTTGCCCCTAATTATTTTTTCTCTCTCAGGAAGACATTAAAAATGGAAGTAGTTTCTTGCCACAAAGAAACTACTTTAAAAAGCTATGCTAGAATGCTAAATATGGATTTTGATGAGTATCTAAAGAATTCTCAAAGCCAAGGCACATTCATCTGAGCATATAGTGTATGTATTTTAATTACATTCAGTGAAATTTCTAAACATCTGACATCTGTTTACTAGTAAACATTTAATTAAGTATTTGAACATAACAATACAAAATGAAATGTTTTAAAGAAGCCATTAGACTCTGTAGTTCTAACTGCCATCCTAACAAACTCAGAGGAGAGCAGTAGAATCTGCTCCCACAGCCAGGGACAATGGAGCCCATTTGCTCTGTGTTGTTTTATTCCCTTGTTTCTTTGACTGTGGTCTGTTTTTTCTTACCATCTCTCCCTCAGTGATGATGCATTATTCATCAAGCCTTATGTATGAGAAGGTTAGCATCTTGTAATCAAAGCAGTGGGTCTAAAGTTTTTCACTCAGAAACCATTGTGCCTATATGTATTTGAAAATCATTTGTTTTCCCAGTAAAAGTAAAGCATGAGTCTCATTAAATTTTGTCTAGCTCTTGGAAGTTACAAGACTGACTTTTATCTGGTGATGAAAAATGAATTAAGCATTGCCGCTTTAGCAGATTCCATGTAAACACTGCAGACATAGAAAATCTTTTATCCTGTGCCATGCTGTTTTTAGGAGAGGATGTGTGAGAGTAGGCACATGGGGAAGAGGTCTCTTAAAGTGCTGGGAATTTACACACAGTTGTGGTGACCTGTCAGGACAAAGCTGTAGAGGGGTTGTGTGTCACCTCTCCTATAAACACTGTATTCCATTCTAGCACCCTGTTGACTGTTTCCCAGTTCAAACAGGGCCACTTGAGACTTTCCACTGTGGTACTCCTGAGAGCCCAGGCCTCCAGAGCAGCCAACGTTATGCAGACTTTTCCAGATTCCACTCTCCTCATTGAATATCAGAATTTACTGTTGCTTATTCTTGTTCCCCTAAGATAAACCTACATGACTGCAATTTATCTGTGGATGAGGGAAATCAAATTATGATGTTAGTAGCTGATAAATGACTTAACTATGTCTCCCTTTCAAATAACACCAGTATTTGGAAAGTAATTTTTAATGTCCTTGGACAGCATGAAATATTGCTTGCAAACACTAGCATGCTGTGCCTGGCAAATCCTAAAGTGACTATCATTACTGATGTTCTGTTATCATAAAGAGCATGGGAACAGCAGGCAGAGGGTCTCATTTTGAGATCCAGCTTCTTTATCTGTGATGCTTACTAGCTCTCTGGTTTGTATTTGTTCTCTAAATGTCAGCTCAATGTCTAGTTATATTCTGACCTGATATCCTCAACACCAGCAAAGTGTAATCTTCTCAGCATGTTTATCCTGATGCTAGAAGGACTTAAACACTGCTCTAATAATGATGACAGTGATGGTTAATATTCATTGATATACTCTATGCCAAACACTGTACTAAGCCCTTTATATGGATTATCCTGTTGGATCAATACAACAATTCCATGAGGAAGTTGTTATTCCATTTTTATAGATAAGAAATCCACAGGTCAGAGAAGTTAAGTAATTTTTCAAAGGTCATGTAGCTAGTAAATAACAGAATTAGAATCCGACCCAACCTCTTAACTATTAACATATTCTGCTTCTATTTCTCCTGGAGTGGTCTCCTCCTCCCATACATTGTATGCCCTAGCCTGTTGCTAATCTTTGTCTGGCAGAGATTATGTCTTCCACCCCTGAAATGAAAAATCAGTACCTTTGCAATTTATTTCCCTTTACAACAAGGTTGCTTCCTCATTTTCCTTTTGAAAAAGCTTTAATCACCATCAGAGTGCTTTATAGAAGCACAACAAAAGGATTCATTCAACAAATGAGCTTCTACTAAGTGTCAGGCACTATTCTAGGTAATGCAGATATTGCAAAATAAAGTATCTGGCTTAATGGTGCTTATAGACCAGAATGGGAAGACAGGATAAAAGCAAATAAATGGTCAAGATAATTTTTTGTGTGTGTGATACATGCTTTGAAGGAAATAAAACAGAATGATAAAAGCAATGGCTTATGAAAGGCTATTCTTTTTCTTAATTTTTTTATTATGTTATGTTAATCACCATACATTACATCATTAGTTTTTGATGTAGTCTACTTTAAATTATAGCCAAAGACTGGTGCAACGCCAGTGACCAGCAGTAGGGGCCTTATTGAATGGACTGTGCTCTATCCACATAATAGAGTACAAATCAGCTGCAAAAAGTAACAAGGGGGAATCTCTAAGTACTGATATGGAATGATTGCCAGAATAGTTTCTTACTTAATATGCTACCTTTTTTGTAAGAAAGGGGAGATATGAATATATATGTATGTATATATATATATATAACTATTATACATGTATACACACAAATATATATATATATATATATATATATATATATATATATATATATATATA